>NW_012101909.1:4881885-4886165 GCF_000951045.1 Mandrillus leucophaeus
ATCATCTGCCACTCATCTCAATCAGTGCTGCCCATTACAGGGAAGTTCTCACTAAACTGTATCCACCCAGCTGTAGCCCTAACCACACAGAAATAAAGAAAGGGAAAGAAATTTGGCTCTTGTCACAGAGTACGTCATGATGATTTATCAACCTGAAATATAGTTTAATCTACATAAAAATGGAGTCTTGCAGACTGACTGGGATTAATAGGCTTCAGTTCTAATTCCTTCTGGTGGTCTCATTTAAATATGCCATTCATCACCGTGACCTCTTTTGATAATAGCCTTACTGTAATATTTAATTTCACATTAATTCTGTTGTAACTTAGCCAACGTTCATTTGCAGAAAATCATTAAAGAATCAGCTCTGCCCCCAACCCGTACCTTTATCAACATCCTCATGAATGCCAAAACAATTGAAAATGGTCAATTCTCATATTTGCTAAATGCACTGGTCAAGAATCATATGTGTTTGGATAGAATAGGGCATAAGGAAAAGCAGACATTAACAAAGAATCTTTACCGAGACAATGATGTAATACATTTATTTTGAGCCAATTAAGACATAAAATAGGTCTCCATGGAAGAAATTCAGTTTAACAGTTCAATTCACACAAATTATTTGATTTCTATTTGTGCTAGGGTCTGGCAAAATCACCTATGTGACTCTTGCTTCTTAGCCAGAACATTTCTGGTCCTGAGGGACATAATGGATTCTAATAAATTCAGTTCGATTCATTACAATGTGATATGTTTACACAGCATGTATTGTTGCCCTCTCTAGGTTATGAAGTTAGCATATAGTCATCCTCAGGAGATTTAAATATACTTTGTGGATAAAGGATTGTTTATGCCATAACTGGCTCATGTCATAACTAAAATTAGTGTTTCGATCAGCTTGGCCAGGAGTGGGATGCAAGCCTTTAGGTCTCTCTGAGCAGTCAGCAGCACACTGAGGTGAAAGATGCAGGAATATATAGTTCCACACCTAGAACTCTATAGACAGTCAGAAAAACCAGAGACTGCTGCACCTGGAAAATCTTTCTATTAACTTTAAAACTAGCCTTCCAGGCAAGAATAACCTAGGGACAGAGACTCTTCTCTCTCCCAGAAAGAGCCCAAGACATTCTTACTAGAACAATCTCAGAGGGGATTCACAATGAACACTTGAAGGTGATGTAAAGCTCTCTGCTAAATGAACTAATGTGTCTCAGGTGTTCTGGGCTGGCAGCAGCTGGGAAGATGGTCCCAGCATTCATTTTAGATATAAGAGACATTCAGCATTTTTCTTCAGTGTGTTATTTCCCCTCTTCCTGTAGCTACATCTCTTTCAATAATATGCGTATATGATTGATAATGAAAGTGCCTTCTTTTTAGAATTTAAAGATGATATTAAAGATTATTTAATTCAATTCTAAGAAGAGTACTACCCATAAAGATCAAATAACTTGCTAATAGTTGCAGATAGAAGAGTTGGGCAGTGACAGGGCCTAGGCCAGGGTTCACATCTCTTGATTATTGGCCCATTGCTCCTTCCACCTCCCATGCCTTTATATACTACTTCAACCATCTGTCACTATGAGTGGCCATTTGGGTGAGAGCTCTGTTAAGGAGTGAGCTAGATGGGTAGCTGTCTGGGGGCCAATTTATATGGTACATTAAAATAAGTTCCTCCTCATCTTAACTATTTCAATAATATCATTTTGAAAGGGCAACAAATTACTAGCCTACCAAGGGTACCCACAACTCTAATCCCTTTAAGTGATGTAAAAGAAAACTATTCTTTATAACCTAGTAGCTAAAGATGAAAAATAATGATTACCAGGAATCATATACAATCAGAAACAAGAAGCTTTCCCTGGGCTCGTAAGCTGAGCCCAGATCACAGAAATAGATTCCATCAAAATCACAATGATCTTTACATTGCCCAATTTAATTTCCATTTCTCAGTTCTCATATAACTTCTCTGTAGTGTTTGTCACAGTGCTTTACTCCTTCTTTCTGGAAAAACTTTCTTCACTTGGTTTCTAAGACATCACTCCCTCATGGTTTGCCTAACACTATACTGACTGCTCCTCAACTTCTTCTGTTGATTGCTTCTAATTTTTCCAACCTCTAACTGTGGGAGAATCCCATGGCTCTGTCCTTGGACTTCTTTAGTCTGTACCTACACTAACTGCCTAGGCAATCTCATCCAGTCAAGTGGCTACAAAATACTATATAGATCACCCTAAACTCCCAGATTGATAGTTCTAGTTATTAATTTATTTCTTTTCTTCAAATCTGTTCTTACATGTTACACTGGCAAAGAAGTCTTCCCTTATAATCCTATATAAAATAGCACCCTGCCCACCCTTGCCTGTCGTCTTTACGTACCTTACCCTCCAAATTCCAGACATATCCAAAACACACAGGACAGCCTTATTTGGATGTCTAACAGGCAGTTCAAACTTAACACATTTAAATCCTAACTCTTGACATCCTCCTCTTAAGGCCTGGTTTTCATCAGTTACACCCTTGTCAGCACACCACAATTCCATTCTTTTCAGTTTTCTTAGTCCAAAATTATTTTTAATCATGTTAATCTCCAAGTCATTCTCACATCCAATCTGTCAGTATTTTTGGCCCCAACTCCGAAATACATCCAGAATCTCTATAGTATACCAACTTCAGCCACTATTGTCTCTCAGCTGGGCTAATTCAGTAGTTTCCCAACTAGTCTTTATTTCCAACCTTGTCCCTCACCATCTGTTCTTTACATTGTAACCAGAGTTTCAGTTTTAAATGAAGATCATCTCACTCTTCTGCTCAAAAACATCTGATGATTCCTCAAGTCATTCAAAGCAAAAGCCAAAGTTCTGACAAAACCCTCAAGGACTTTACATGACCTTTCTCTACTACCTCAATGATTGTCTGAACCTTTGCAGAAGTGCATCTGAGGCAGAAAAGACAGCATGCATAGGTGAAAGGGAGAGCAGCAAGTATGTGGGAGGTAAACTACACAGTACTAATCATTGAGTCCCACACAAGTCCATTTTATAAGCTTAAGAATTTAAATGCTGAAAATGACAGCTAATTTTCGGAAGCCTAAAACTGGTAAATGAATAGGGACTTCGTAGTAACTCATCATAATGCCACTTTTATTCCTGAAAACAAGAGCACATCTCAGAAAGAACTTAAATCTTCAAATGCTTTTAAATGAAACCATCCTCAGGGCACTAGGAAATCACCAAGATGGATGAGAGTTTCCATTCCAGATTTTCAGCATGGCACGAAAAGTCACAGAAATGCAAGAGCAGATATTTAGATTTGAACTGTATTAATGTACTCTGCAGTAAATTTTAAGGCTACTCTTGTTTTTATTTACTCTTGATTTGAGGAGTTTCTTACAATATGATTGTTTAACTTCATCAAGAATTATCTAACTTCTATAGAGGTCCTAGGGTGCACAGAAACTCATAGTCTTCAGGAAAGGTACTATCTTAGAAAGTTTATGACAGCTAAAAAAACAAGAAGAATTAGTGATGCTACTTCTGACCATTCGCCCTCCATAGAAGTCATCTTATGTTATAATAAAATAGTTCTTATCCATTCATATTCACTTCAAGTTCATCTTGAATTTGGAGAAATGAAGTCTCATCAGCTGTTATGATTATTATCTAGTCATACTTGTACATGTTAGCTACCCAAAGCAGATGATAACATATGGACTTGCATTGTGCAGGTACTATTACATTTATTATCTAATTTAATCACCCTTACCACCATGTAAGACATTAGTTATCATTTCATTTTACAGATGAGGGATCAGGACTCAGAATGTTGAAGTTTCACACCAAAAGGCAACCAGGAAGTGATAAGAGAGCCAGGATATATAGTAATTTTCAATCTCGGAATAATTTTCACTATGCATCTGTTGGCAGAAGGGCTTTTCTAACTCACCATTCTCTAACTCACCATTCTCATTTTATACAATTTGTAATTATAGGTCCATTCTTAGGAAGGCCAATACATTCAATTATGTTTTACATAAATGTGCTTCAGTTAAATGAGCATTTATTTTTAATGAAAACGTTAAATATCTGCAAATGATCAGATACTTAACAATCATAAGAAAAGTCTATTCTCGACTAATTTTTTGACTAAATTAAGTTTTTTAAATGATTTCACACCACTTTGGGGTCTAAGCATAAAACCAGCTTAACATATCTTCAGAAGCTTACTATCAATGTGGAAAAGACCCAGAGTGTAGCTTCTCTCACCAATGCCTGGGGAGCCCT
>NW_012101910.1:0-2083 GCF_000951045.1 Mandrillus leucophaeus
GCTAATTTGAGTTTTATTCCATTTAAGGTCAATGAATTTGCAGCTATGGGATATAAATTTTTTAATTGCCCTCCCTTTTCCAAATAGTGTTCCACAGCACAAGTAGATGTTACTATCAACTACTTTATTTTAAAACATGTAAAAGAATAACACAATTTTCAAAACCTGAAAAGTACTCCGAATTTGTATGTGAACTATACCATTGTCTCATTCCTTAAAGAAAAGAGAAAGAGCAAATAGCATATTTTGATGTCTACTCTGTGTCAAGTTTTGTTTTCTTATACTATTTCATTTGCCATCATTGTAGTCTTGATTAACAGGAAAAAAAAAAAAGGACTGGGGGTTATGCATATAAATGATAAGTATTGTTAAAATATCTGTGGAGTAGGGAAAGTAAGTGTGAACACACAGCCTGGAACTTAAAATCAAGCTTTATTTCCTTTTGTTTGAAGTACATTTTGGCATATTCATGCCTATGGCCTCTTTATGCATATGTGTCTGTATTACTTACCAATCCAAAAGGAGAGGAGTGGGGAGGGAGACAAGAAAGAAAAAGAAGGGGTAGGAGGGAGGGAAAAGAGAAAAAGAGAGAGAGAGAAATTCATACAGTTGATGGAGCTCAATTTACTTAATTAAATGTTATGAGTTAGTGTTGTATTCAACTTTATATGACAAAACAAACAAACAGGCCTACAGGATTTAAACAAAAAACTGTAATTCACTCTGGCAGTCCAGAGTGGAGCTAGCAGCACTGCAGTTATCAGGGGTCCAAGCTTTCTCACCCTGCTGCACCAACATCCTTCTGAGGTCTTGAGTTTGAATGCTAACTTGGGATCCAAAAAGTCTCAAGGCTAAAATTTTATATTATGGATTTTCATTTCCATAAAGCAGTATACGTACCTAACCATCTTTTATTTCAAAGAGATTTCTTCACAAATCAAGTTTCCAGGGTGCCAGACTATATATTTTGATTACCAATTAATTCAGTAATACTTCTTATTTGAGTTGGAAACTGAAAACAGGCCATCCTGAAATGCAAATTCACAAAGTGCTACCAACCAGATGAAATATAATCCGTACTCAAATACTTCAGTCTTTTAGGCAGACTGGTAGCAAATACTATCTGACACTTACACATTTAACTTCTGAGTCATTTTACACAGCTCAGTCCAAAAGTGTTTTTTCTGCCATAAATTTTAAAACTAGTACTTTTTTTAAACAGAAGGATAAATCAATGAATGAAGAAATTCAAAGTAGCTTTTCTAAAATCATGTAAAGCAAAGTATTCATGGAACACAGACAGAAATAACCTCACCCCATGTAGTCTTAATGCAGAAAGCACACTCTGCCTATAAGACCACAGCATGCTTTTAGAAATCCACTGAGGTAGATTTCCTCAAGTCATATTCCTTAAGGCATATTTTAAATGAGTATTTTGCCCAAAATGTGAGGGTAGTACAAATTATATTCCATTTAATAATTCCTCAGTGGTATTCCAACTTTCGAAGTAGTTCAGTATAATTTATATTTATAAGCTTCACTTAAGGATAAGGAAATTACCTGGATATTTTTACTTATTGACAGCATTGCTGCAGTCCTGAGATGCAGTTGGCTGTCACTCTCTTAGCACTAAGGAAAAGGGACCCTGAGATTTAAGATAGTGAATGTAGAACCAGAGCCAGCCATTATGAGATCATGAGAATGTCTCATCCTTGGTTTTTATTCATATCATTACCAAACATTAAAAAGTAGCTTAGGCCAGGCGCGGTGGCTCACGCCTGTAATCCCAGCACTTTGGGAGGGCGAGGCAGATGGATCACCCAAGGTCGGGAGTTCAAGACCAGCCTGACCAACATGGAGAAACCTCGTCTCTACTAAAACTACAAAATTAACTGGAGTATTGGCACATGCCTGTAATCCCAGCTACTCGGGAGGCTGAGGCAGGAGAATCACTTGAACCTGGGAGGCAGAGGTTGCGGTGAGTCGAGATTGTGCCATTGCATTCCAACCTTGGCAAAAAGAGCGAAACGCCGTCTCAAAAAAAAAAGTAATAATGAAATTAAAGAGAAAAAGATAGCTTAAG
>NW_012101910.1:2133-11837 GCF_000951045.1 Mandrillus leucophaeus
TCACTTGAACCTGGGAGGCAGAGGTTGCGGTGAGTCGAGATTGTGCCATTGCACTCCAACCTTGGCAAAAAGAGTGAAACTCCGTCTCAAAAAAAATAATAATAATGAAATTAAAGAGAAAAAGATAGCTTAAGGACTAAATGCCATTGCTATTTTCCACCAAGTTTAATAGGTTCCTTTATATCATTGTAGAAAGAATCAAATGCTATATGCAAGGGCCTGCTTCAAGAGACTGTGAATTTCAGTTACTTACCATTGTAAATGCAATTATTAAAACCATCATCTCACCTTAAAATTTGCTTAATTATCTTAACTAGATTGCTTTTTAAATAAAAAAATTAATTTTGTTAACTATTGATGAACACAATCTTCTGAGGAAAGTGGAAATAATCCTTGTCATCCTCATTCCAAAAACTTTCTTCATATTGAATTCAGTTACATAAGATTAAAAACTAGCTGGGAAATTATATAACAAGAAAAAAATGTTTTCTTTTTCTATTTTGATAACTGATGTCTTCTTTGCACAACCCTAGAAATTCTACTGGAGTACATGTCTTAATTTGACACCTGTCAGAGACAGCCAGCCCCACCAATGAACAGCAAATCTCTTTTGCTGCTAAATCCTGGCAGCCAACCTGTATTTCTGTAGAAAAGAGCCTCTGGAAATCTCATGAACTGCTTTTTCCTCAAAAGGCATGAGAAATGAACCTCTATATTAACGGAAAGATAATATTAAACAGCTGCTCAGAATCTCTTTCCAAAAGCACTTGATTTCTATAATAAACAGAATTAAATTGTGTCCATTTCTGGTCCTAAACAACAGGACTGGGCTTAAAAATGTAGCCCAGGCACATAAAATGCCACTGTAAAATTCAGCTTCTATCATAAATAGGGTAGTCTAGGGAAATTCCAGATTGAAATCGTGAGCCAAAGCTTATTAACCAACCACTTTAAAATGACATAGACAAGTTTTGTTTTAATTTTTTTTTTTAATTCCTGCAAACCAAATGTTTTAAAAACTCACTTTTCATTTGAAAAAACAATGAAGTTTTTCTTTTTGATTTTTTTTTTTTTGCCTTTCTAATTTGGATGAAGATAAAATTAAAATTGCCATTTTTGTTTAAATGCCAACCCCTGTCATTGTGCCCAAATGGCTTTACTCTGTGTACCAGCCCCATCAATTAAAATCCACAAGTAGAAGGGACCAGGAGATTTAGTGCTTTGCCTGCTGCGCGGCCGGTGAGCAGAGGAGAGAACTTCTTTTCTTTCATGCATAATCCCTGACGACTCCAGGACTGCATACAAACTCTGGTGAGGATAGTTGGATTATTTCCAGACTCCTTACACCTCCCCAAAGCCCTTAGAAGCTCGGTTGTTTTGTTCTGTGTGCCCTGAAGACATCAGAGCAGGGCTCTTGGATCTATACCACATAGGACGCAATTCCTTTGGTCCATTTGTTTTAAGTACTCCCTCTTCTAATGCTTGAATGAAAAATAAAAGCACTAAAAACCAGAGGAAATCAGGGCAGAAAGCCCAGAAGAAATATCTGAACGGCAAGAGACCTGAAGGGCAGACATTTTGGGAAGCTTCTCCTTTTTTCCTTTAATTGTGACTAGATTCTACCCTAAACAGCAAGAGAAATAACAATAGTAACTTGAGCTTATAAACCTCTCTAAATGTTATGCCTCTCAGATTCCTAATTCAGGTATAAGGGCCAGATAGAAGCTAAGGAAAAATACCCTGAATGAGGCCCTGGCCATTCAGAGACAAGCACTGCACTGGAAAATAGCCAGTTTACTAACTTCAGTAAGCTGACCAAGTGACAAGATTGGCTTTGTCATGATCTACTGGCTTAAATAGTTAAAAACTGTTCTAGACAATCCTAACTTCACTGAAAATGTGTACGATTCATTCAGTAAGTAATTTGGGCTTGATCAGCAATGACAACAGACATTAACAATGAAAACAAATCATAGTAAATGTTTACAAGAGTATTTTTTAAAATATAAATTTACTTCCATAAAATGTATATGTATTATAGAAACAAACAAACACACACAATTGGCCGGGTGTTGTGGCTGACACCTGTAATCCCAGCACTTTGGGAGGCCGAGGCGGGTGGATCACCTGAAGTCAGAAGTTCGAGATCAGCCTGACCAAGATGGAGGAAACTTGTCTCTACTAAAAATACAAAAAATTAGCCAAGTGTGGTGGCGGGTGCCTGTAATCCCAGCTACTTAGGTGGCTGAGGCAAGAGAATCTCTTGAACCTGGGAGGCAGAGGTTGCACTAAGCCGAGATTGCGCCATTGCACTCCAGCCTGGGCAACAAGAGTGAAACTCTGCCTCAAAAAAAAAAAAAAAGAAAGAAAGAAAAGAAAAGAAAAAACAGAAACATTAATACGTGTTTGGACTTTCCAGATTACTGAACAAAGAATACAAATTTCAGCCTCAAACTATTAACAATTATTTTATTTTATATAATTTTTTTATGGACCATGAGTCTTTCTATACTGTCCAGACTGGTCTTGGACACCTGGCCTCATGTGATCCTCCGACCTCAGCCTCACAAAGTGCTGGGATTACAGGTATGAGCTACCATGCCTGACCTATTTTAAACAGTAAGAAATAATGTTCTGAAAGTCATATGTATGATATATACTCCTTGATATAAGTTAGTAAAATTGAAGATTTTTTCTTGATAATGAAATTTTTAGTAGAAATACCTTGAAATTTTCTTTTGAAAAGAGAAAAATACTGTGAGACTATTTCAAAAGTTTTCCTTGGGTGACATTGAGAATCCCAAAATCTATTTTTTTTTCCAATTTTTGGATGCTTGGAAAATATTTCACCAAATAAGTATAAAATGAAAGTGTGAAAACTTACAGATTATAAGCTCTCTAAACAAGGAAATATTAAAACACACACACGAAAACCCTTAACTGTCTGCACTGAGTTACTTTCTTAAAGAAAGTTCTGAAAATCCAACGGAGAGATTTATTTATTTATCCCTGAGTTACTTATTTACAGTACATTACATGACTGAGCTTTCATTCTCGTGGAGAAACTTAAAGGATCGCATAATTTGAAGTCAGACAAGGTTTCATGACACAGACCCTCAAAGCATAACCAAATGTTAAGCTAGTCCCAGCAAATGAGGCACGAATGTTGCTGAGTGAATAAAAATGATCAATGACAGTAAAATTAGAGAGAAAAACTGTTTTAAAAAAACACAATTTTGATGTCATTATAAAAATATACTTGCTTAGAAATGAGGGATCCTCATTTTAATTTACTGTCTAATAATAATGAAAGAGCTTAAGGAGATTTCCTGGTTCTTTCTGGCCACTAATATTTTCTCTGCATTCCTTATTCAGTGGCTAGTAGCCAGAAAAGGTGAAAAAATAAAATGAAAATGAGTCATTGATTTTCTAGTCAACATGTTCCAAGTTGGCGAATTGTTTCCAGATCAGGCTTCTCGTTGTGTTTTAGAATGTTTTTTGGGCTAAAGCCTATTAAAAAATGCAGTGTCAACTATTGCCTTTATTTTCACTTTTTTATTTATTTTTCCTGCTGGAGAACATTTTTTAAATCAATTACTTACGAACAGTAATAACAAGTAAAATTTTATTTGCAAATATATTAGTAACATATTATAGATATATGAAGTAGAATATTACTTACAAACAGTAAATAACACCCATTTTAAGCATATAGCTCTGAGTTTGGCAAATGGATACTGAAATGTAACCACCACCACAATCAAGATATAAAACATTTTCATCACCCTGAAGTAATCCTTTGTTCACCTTCCTATTTGATTCATCCCACAACTCCCGGTCATCTTTTTCTCCTCTAAATATAAAATCAAAAGCCAACATTTATACTGAATCTTTTTTTAACCTGACAAAAGCTAACATTTGTGTTCTAAAGTTCTAGATTGAATTTTCTTCATCTCAACTTCCCTACTATCTCCTTGAATTTGTCTTTTCATAACAGTTGACCACGGTCTTCACAAAGTTAAACTCATTCCACATTTGGCCAAACTTCCTGATATGTGTCTGACAGTACAATATTGTGAAATCTCAACTGCATGTCTCTTTAGGAAAAAAAAAATCACTTAAATATTGATATTCATGTACCTCAATACCATTAAGAATTTACTTTGTGATGGTCTCAGAATATGTTGTTAAATAAGTTAGATAAACCCTCTGGCTTCATGTAAGTCGAATAAATTTACTGTAAACCAGACCAAATATCTCTAATTTTATTAAACCTAATGTATTATATACAATTTTAACACCACAAAAATAACAAAACTGCTTCAGCTAAACAGAAACTCCATGTATTTTACATGTATACAATTAAATGTATATGAACAATAACATAATTGTATATTTAATGAATTTTTTCCATTTTTTGATTTATTGACTTCATTAAATAATTGGATGGTTTGAAGAATTACATTATCTACATACATATACAAGATAACAGTTTTGAAAACTGGTACCAAGAATCTTTTCTTCCATTAAAAATGATTAACACAATACATTATATGACAGCAAAACTCTTCTACTAACATCAATTCATATTCCTTTCAGTGTCTGTCACCTTACTCATCAATCTGACAGCTAAAATGATTCTTACACTCTTCTGTTATTTCTCATAATTCTGTGACACCTTAAAAAAACCTTTTGAAGTCTAAATTTTTATACAAATGTATTTCTCCCCTGAGTTAAAATCATCTCTACAAAATATAGAAATGGCTTAACTGAATGTGTGTGCAAGCTAGAGAGCAAAACAGCACAGTCTCTATTATATGTTACTCGATGAAATAGAAATGAATGATGAACTGAATGAAAAAATATACAAGCAAAAATGGCATGCAGCCAGAGAGCTGGTAAATGGAAGGTTGCAATTAAGCAGGCACCTAGTGGAATAGAGGAAATTAGACTGCTGCTGCTGTGTTTCTGCTGCCAGCACAGAGTGCTTTTTAACTCAAAATAGTCAACAGCCTACCAAGAGGACTGTAATTAAATATTTTTAATTTTATTTCACAGGGTATGATTGCAGACAAGATAGAAACAACAAAAATTGAGAAAACTGCCACTATTAATGATACTAAGTTTTGTTAAGTATATATCTATGTGAGAAAAGTTATCAAAGTTTAACTTAAAAGTTGGATTGTGTATTTATTTTAATTCCAGTCATGTGGCATTCAGTCAAGTCTCCAAGATAGAAATCAAAAGGTAAATATGTGAAGGATTTCATTGCCAGTATCCTGCACAAGAACATCTGGCATCGTAATCCTAAAATAACATATATGAAGAGCAAATGCCTTGAGCTGAATAAATAAATTCAAAGCATCTCAGGCTAGAGCATCTACATTTTGAATTAACTCTGTTTCTTAGCAACTTTGATTGAGGGCCAGCTTTCCGGAAAATATACAATTCAAGGAAATTTTCAGAGGACTTATCTATTAGCTGCCTCTTCCTTTTATACACTGTCCTCTTACCAACCTTTCCAACTGCCAATGTGTCTACAACCCCCATTCAGTTACCATGAGCTTTCCCGATTCTAGTTCCCCACGGTATTCCCCACAATGGCTCCCAGTTTGTTAGTCTTTGTGCCAGAAGCAAATCTGACAACTTAAATCTCAATCACTAAATGAATAATGTCTTTATGTGCTACTGGTTCTAAAGAACATCCACTTGTATCAGGTAATATTACAACTGCAATCTAGGTGGTAAAGGAAAATAGTGACAAAACTTCAGGAAGTTGGAGAAAAAAAGTTCCAGAAATTAATGCCTCATCTGGTGTGATAGCTAGATACCAAATGTCAGATCATGACGACATGGCTGATCATCCCTTTCTCTTTCATTTCTACCCTCAGATTGTGTTATAGGTCTGTCTGCTTCCTTTTCCACTGCTGCTACCAATTATAACACTAACTGCTCTAGATCGGTCATTCTGACTCAATTCTCTATTTGTTTTTATTTTTAATTGTTGTGGGTACATAATTGTTGTATATATGTATGGGGTAAATGAGATGTTTGGATACAGGTATGATATTCTTAATAATCACATCATGGAAAATGGAGTATCCATCCCCTCAACAATTTATTGTTTGTGTTATCAACAGTCAAATTATACTCCTTTCGTTATTTTTAAGTGTACAGTCAAATTATCATTGACTATGGTCACCTCATTGTGCTGTCGAATACTAGGCCTTATTCATTCATTCTAACTATTTTTTGGTACCCGTTAATCATCCCTACTTCCCCCAAGAACCCCCACTATTCTTCCCCGCTCTGGTAATCATCCTTCTGTTCTCTATCTCAATGGGTTTAATGTTTTGATTTTTCAATCCCACAAATAAGTGAAAACATGCAATGTTTGTCTTCCTGTGCCTGGCTTATTTCACTTAATATAATAATCTCCAGTTCCATCCATGCTGTTGCAGATGATTGAATCTCATTCTTTTTGATGGCTGAAAAGTAATCCATTGTGTATAAGTACTCTATTTTCTTTATTCCTTCATCTGCTGATGGACACTTAGGTTGCTTCCATATCTTGGCTATTGTAAACAGAGCTGCAGCCAATATAAGAGTGCAGATAACTCTTGAATATACTGCAACTTTGATTGAGGGCCAGCTTTCCGGAAAATATACAATTCAAGGAAATTTTCAGAGGACTTATCTATTAGCTGCCTCTTCCTTTTATACACTGTCCTCTTACCAACCTTTCCAACTGCCAATGTGTCTACAACCCCCATTCAGTTACCATGAGCTTTTCCGATTCTAGTTGCCCACGGTATTCCCCACAATGGCACCCAGTTTGTTAGTCTTTGTGCCAGAAGCAAGTCTGACAACTTAAATCTCAATCACTAAATGAATAATGTCTTTATGTGCTACTGGTTCTAAAGAACATCCACTTGTATCAGGTAATATTACAACTGCAATCTAGGTGGTAAAGGAAAATAGTGACAAAACTTCAGGAAGTTGGAGAAAAAAAGTTCCAGAAATTAATGCCTCATCTGGTGTGATAGCTAGATACCAAATGTCAGATCATGACGACATGGCTGATCATCCCTTTCTCTTTCATTTCTACTCTCAGATTGTGTTATAGGTCTGTCTGCTTCCTTTTCCACTGCTGCTACCAATTATAACACTAACTGCTCTAGATCGGTCATTCTGACTCAATTCTCTATTTGTTTTTATTTTTATTTGTTGTGGGTACATAATTGTTGTATATATGTATGGGGTAAATGAGATGTTTGGATACAGGTATGATATTCTTAATAATCACATCATGGAAAATGGAGTATCCATCCCCTCAACAATTTATTGTTTGTGTTATCAACAGTCAAATTATACTCCTTTCGTTATTTTTAAGTGTGCAGTCAAATTATCATTGACTATGGTCACCTCATTGTGCTGTCGAATACTAGGCCTTATTCATTCATTCTAACTATTTTTTGGTACCCGTTAATCATCCCTACTTCCCCCAAGAACCCCCACTATTCTTCCCCGCTCTGGTAATCATCCTTCTGTTCTCTATCTCAATGGGTTTAATGTTTTGATTTTTCAATCCCACAAATAAGTGAAAACATGCAATGTTTGTCTTTCTGTGCCTGGCTTATTTCACTTAATATAATAATCTCCAGTTCCATCCATGCTGTTGCAGATGATTGAATCTCATTCTTTTTGATGGCTGAAAAGTACTCCATTGTGTATAAGTACTCTATTTTCTTTATTCCTTCATCTGCTGATGGACACTTAGGTTGCTTCCATATCTTGGCTATTGTAAACAGAGCTGCAGCCAATATAAGAGTGCAGATAACTCTTGAATATACTGATTTCCTTTTGAGGGTTATATATCTAGGAGTGAAATTGCTGAATTATATGGTAGGTGTATTTCTGACAACATACCCTTTAAAAATAGGTTGGGCAAGTCAGTTGACTGCCATCAAATGGCCCTCTGCCTACTGAGACTGTCATGAGAAACTGCATGAAGTACAGCTACTGGGTAAATAGGCTCTCAACAAATATTTCACAACTAGAAGAGTGAAGAGGCTTGCAAATCAATATAATTGAGATATGAAACTATCCTACATATGGAAAGATTGTGAAGAATCACTTTCGTAGTTACTGGGAAGTGTTTAGAATTGTGACTTGGTTGCTGAAAACTGGACATAATTAAGTGTGGGCTATTGAATAACTATTGTCCAAAAAATAAAGAAAAAAAACTGGCTTTAGGCAGTAAAAGTACTTTTATTATAATTCATTCACCCAATTTGCTATGGAGCAATTAAAATTATATAATTTTAGATATGGAAGACACTTTAGGGATGAGGTAGCTAAATACTTTCATTTAAAATATGATGAAACAGAGTTCTTAAGGAATAAAGCAATTTACACAGTCTAAAACAAGTTAAAACCAGAAGATTCAATCTCATGTCTCCCAATTTTCAATGCAGTATCTTTCCTTGACAGCAATGAAAACTGAAGATTTTTTTCATGCTGATCAATTCAGGGAAATTAAAATGATTATTGGCGACACATTTTTCTTCATTCAAAAGCAAAATAATTGTATTAAGACTATAAAGGGAAAGAGTATATTCTGTATATTAGATTGCTAACACAGGGTATTTCTGAGGAGTTAGGTGACTGGGAAATTTCACTTTCTATTTGGCATATGTAGTCAAAGTATTCCAAAATCATGCAGCCTTCCCAAGTGAGCCTTTAGGAATATCCTAATGAAGTCAATTCAAGCCTCCATCCCATGAAACTGGAACAGGTTTATTCGTATTTCTGAGACTTCCTGAGATGACAAACAATAGGGGCATGCAGAAGGGATACTTATACTTGCCAAGATATTTTACTCTGAATCCCTGCTACTGGTTCATTTTTTGATTACGCAGTTAAACCCCAATGCTTCCACAGGCTGCTCTAGTTTTCCGTGGGTCATTTTATTCCAAAACCTTTTTTTAGTTTTTACTATGCCTAGCAGTGGTCTAAGACCTTTATACACATTAACTGATTTAATCTTGACCATAACTCTATGGTTTCAGTACATTTTGCTCCCATTTTAGAGCTTAGGTAAATGAAGCACTGAGAGGCTGGTAGTCATGTGTCAGAGTCAGGATTTGCACTTACCTAAGCTTGGCTGCCAAACCTGTGTTCTTAAATGTCTGCATTTTAAAATACAATGAACATAATATTATTGTGTGAATCTTTTAATAAATCCATGGTATACTAAAGGATAATTGCAACAGAACAAAAATATAAAGATTAAAAGCTAAATGGCGGCCACTATTGTTACTAAATTTCTAGCTATCTCTGACACAAAGAATTTCTTACTTTCCTTTTTTTGTTTCCCAGTTTATCACATTATTGCTCCCCTTTTAGGGAATCTTTTACCCATTTCCCTTCTTCCTTTGAATCTTTGAGGCAACCCAGCATCTTACCTCCTGAGTGTTCAAATAGATAAATGAAAACTCAAATTTTCTGTTATTATTTTAAATAAATAATACCTAGTTTTTTTTGTCACCTCTCCATAGTGGCCCGAGCTTTGACCTTCACTACCAAAAGACCTACTGATGGGAGCTCATTCTTAAACAATTCATTTATCCTGATCAATTCCAATTTTTCTTCCAAAATGAAGATGCAAATGTAGTTAGATTTTTTTTTTTTTTTTTTTGTAG
>NW_012101910.1:16612-18323 GCF_000951045.1 Mandrillus leucophaeus
CAATCCCGTCTCACTGCAAGCTCCGCCTCCCAGGTTCTCACCATTCTCCTGCCTCAACTTCCCCAGCAGCTGGGACTACAAGTGCACACTGCCAAGCCTGGCTAATTTTTTGTATTTTTAGTAGACAGGGGATTTCACTGTGTTAGTCAGGATGGTTTTGATCTCCTGACCTTGTGATCCACCTGCCTTGGCATCCTAAAGTGCTGGGATTACAGGCATGAGCCTCCGTGCCCAGCCGCTATTCAACCATTTATTTGATAGCACCATTTATTGAATAGGGAGTCCTCTCCCCATTGCTTGTTTTTGTCAACTTTATCAAAGATTAGACAGTTGTAGGTATATGGCTTTATTTCTGGGCTCTCTATTCTGTCGCATTGGTCTGTGTGTCTGTTTTTGTACCAGTATCATGCTGTTTAGGTTACTGTAACCTTTTAGTATAGTTTGAAGTGGGGTAAGGTGATGCCTCTAGCTTTGTTCTTTTTGCTTATGATTTATTTGGCTATTTGGGACCTTTTTTGGCTTCATGTGAATTTTAGAATAGTTTTTTCTATTTCTGTGAAAAATGGCATTGGTAGTTCGATAGGAACTGCAATGAATCTGTAGATAGCTTTCGGCAGCATAGCCATTTTAACAGTATTGATTCTTGCAATCCATGACTATAGTGTGTTTTCATTTGTTTGTGTTGTTTCTGATTTCTCTGAGCAGTCTTTTGTAATTCTATGGCAAAATCATAACCAACATTGAACTGAATGGGCAAAAGCTGGAAGCATTTTCACTGAGAACCTGAACAAGACAAGGATGCTCACTCTCACCACTCCTATGCAGTGTAATACTGGAAGTCTTCGCCAGAGTAATTAGGTAAGATAAAGAAATAAAAGGCATTCCAATAGGAAGAGAGGAAGTCACACTACCCCAGTTTGAAGACAATATTGTTTTGTACCTAGAAAACCCCATAGTCTTTGCCCAAAA
Organism: Mandrillus leucophaeus; assembly: GCF_000951045.1. Classification (NCBI taxonomy): domain Eukaryota; kingdom Metazoa; phylum Chordata; class Mammalia; order Primates; family Cercopithecidae; genus Mandrillus; species Mandrillus leucophaeus. The sequence continues at coordinate 17,582 of NW_012101910.1, forward strand.
GCTCCTAGACATGATAACTTCAGCAAAGTTTCAGGATACAAAGTCAATGTACAAAAATCTGTAGCACTTCTATATACAATGTCCAACCTGAGAGCCAAATGAAGAATGCAATCCCATTCACAACAGCCACAAAAAATAAAAAATAAAATAAAATACCTAGGAATACAGCTAATCAGGAAGGTAAAATATCTTATAGTTAGATATTGTTTGACTTTTTTTTCTTACCATTGCATGTATTTTACAAAAAGAACATCTTATTTTTTGAAATTAAAAGTTACTCTAACAGTATAGTTTGTTTTATACTTAATTTTTAAAGTATCAGTATAAAAACTGACTCTATTTTCCAGATATTAAATGTAATACAGCAACATATTTGAGAACTCAAATAGTAGAGGTTCCTTTCTACTTTTTCTTGCTGACTATAAATGAAGGACTCCACTATAAATCTAGGTGGCCTCATGTCTGTTAAGCTATGGAAAATTGCCCTGTAATGAGGAATCAAAAAGGAAAAAACACCATCTATACAAATTACTTTAATGTAATAATTAAAAATTATTTTTTATCACCTATTATGTAATCATTATTTGGACTATTAAAAATTAACCATCTATGATAATTTGAGATGTTTTTCACTTTTTGAATTACTAACTCGGAATTGGATGAAAATTACAGACCCTTTAGGGAGAAAAATGCACACATATACATACAAAAAGAATTTTTTATAAAATAACAGAAAGTTGAC
>NW_012101910.1:21493-23867 GCF_000951045.1 Mandrillus leucophaeus
TATAAAGATTAAAAGCTAAATGGCGGCCACTATTGTTACTAAATTTCTAGCTATCTCTGACACAAAGAATTTCTTACTTTCCTTTTTTTGTTTCCCAGTTTATCACATTATTGCTCCCCTTTTAGGGAATCTTTTACCCATTTCCCTTCTTCCTTTGAATCTTTGAGGCAACCCAGCATCTTACCTCCTGAGTGTTCAAATAGATAAATGAAAACTCAAATTTTCTGTTATTATTTTAAATAAATAATACCTAGTTTTTTTTGTCACCTCTCCATAGTGGCCCGAGCTTTGACCTTCACTACCAAAAGACCTACTGATGGGAGCTCATTCTTAAACAATTCATTTATCCTGATCAATTCCAATTTTTCTTCCAAAATGAAGATGCAAATGTAGTTAGATTTTTTTTTTTTTTTTTTTGTAGCTTTTATTTTAGGTTCAGGTATACATGTACAGATTTGTTAGATAGGTAAATTATGTGTCACAGGAGTTGGATATACAAACTATTTTGTCACCCAGGTGATAAGTGTAGTAACTGATGGGTAGTTTTTTCACCCTCACCCTCCTCTCGCCTTCAACCTTCAAGTAGGCCCTGGTATCTATCGTTCCCTCTTTGTGTCCATTTGTACTCAATATTTAGCTTCCATGTATAAGTGATAACATGAGGTGTTTTGTTTTCTGCTCTTGTGTTAGTTTGCTTAAGATGATGGCCTCCAGCTCCATATGTTGCTATAAAGGACTTGATCTTGTTCTTTTTTATCACTGCATAGTATTCCATGGTGTATATATTATTATTTTGTAATCCAGCCTGCCATTTGTTATCTTTTAGTTTGATTCCATGTATTTGCTATTCTGAATAGTACTGCAGTGAATACGTGTGAATGTCTTAATGGTAGAACAATTTATATTCCTTTGGGTATATAACCAATAATGGATTGCTAGTTTGAATAGTGATTATATTCTAAGTTCTTTGAGAAATCACCAAAATGTTTCTCATAGTAGTTGAACTACTTTACATCCCATCAACAGTGTATAAGTGCTCCCTTTTCTCTGCAACCTTACCAGCATCTGTTATTTTTTGACTTTTTAATAATAGTCATTCTGACCGGTTTCAGATAGTATGTCTTGTGGCTTTGATTTGTATTTCTCTGATGATTAGTGATGCTGAACATTCTTTCATATGCTTGTTGGCCACGTGTATGTCTTCTTTGGAAAAGTGTCTGTTCATGTTCTTTGACCACTTTTTAATGGGGTTGTTTGGTTTTTGCTTGTAAATTTGTTTAAGTTCCTTATAGATGCTGAATATTAGACCTTTTTCAGATGCATAGTTTGCAAATATTTTCTCCTTTTATGTAGGTTGTCTGTTTATTCTGTTGATAGGTTCTTTTGCCATGCAGAAGCTCTTTAGTTTAATTAAAGTTAGTTAATTAATTAGTTACTTTACTTAGTTCCCACTTGTATTTTTTTTTTTTTTTTAATGTTGCAATTGCTTTTGGTGTCTTTATCATGAAATCTTTGCCAGAGCCTATGTCCAAAATGGTATTTCCCAGGTTTTCTTCTAGGGTTTTTGCAGTTTTAGATTTTATATTTAAGTCTTTAATCCATCTTGAGTTGATTTTTGTATATGTTGAAAGGAAGAAGTACAGTTCCAATCTTCTGCATATGGTTAGCCTTAATAATGGTTGAAATGCTATTCAACTTTTTTTTTTTTTTTTCTTTTTTGAGACAGAGTCTCACTCTGTTGCCCAGGCTGGAGTGAAGTGGTGCAATCCCGTCTCACTGCAAGCTCCGCCTCCCAGGTTCTCACCATTCTCCTGCCTCAACTTCCCCAGCAGCTGGGACTACAAGTGCACACTGCCAAGCCTGGCTAATTTTTTGTATTTTTAGTAGAGAGGGGATTTCACTGTGTTAGTCAGGATGGTTTTGATCTCCTGACCTTGTGATCCACCTGCCTTGGCATCCTAAAGTGCTGGGATTACAGGCATGAGCCTCCGTGCCCAGCCGCTATTCAACCATTTATTTGATAGCACCATTTATTGAATAGGGAGTCCTCTCCCCATTGCTTGTTTTTGTCAACTTTATCAAAGATTAGACAGTTGTAGGTATATGGCTTTATTTCTGGGCTCTCTATTCTGTCGCATTGGTCTGTGTGTCTGTTTTTGTACCAGTATCATGCTGTTTAGGTTACTGTAACCTTTTAGTATAGTTTGAAGTGGGGTAAGGTGATGCCTCTAGCTTTGTTCTTTTTGCTTATGATTTATTTGGCTATTTGGGACCTTTTTTGGCTTCATGTGAATTTTAGAATAGTTTTTTCTATTTCTGTGAAAAATGGCATTGGTAGTTCGATAGGAACTGCAATGAATCTGTAGATAGCTTT
>NW_012101910.1:25797-56190 GCF_000951045.1 Mandrillus leucophaeus
GGCCTGTTGTGGGGTTGGGGGTTAGGGAAGGAATAGCATGAGGAGAAATACCTAATGCAGATGACATTGATGGGTGCAGCAAACCACCATGGCACATATATACCTATGTAACAAACCTGCAGGTTCTGCACATGTATCCCAGAATGTGAAGTACAATTTAAAAAATGCATATTTTGTACAGCTATTAATCCTGTTTTTACTAATGTTAAATGGTAAACTTAGGCACATTTAAAGTTTAAATAGTTTATTTGAGTAAACAGTGATTCATCACCCCAGCAGCGTCAGACCACAAGTGGTTGGGCTATACCCAGGGGGAGCCTTTTATAAGGTGCTTCCCGCAGAAACAAGGCAAAGAAAATACTTTTGACTGATTCAAATCGAAATTCCCTAGTTAGAGACTAGTTTGACAGTTTCTCATTGTTTAAACTTAAATTTCCTTTTACTTTTTGCCTTGACTTGGACTTCTCTTTGCTTAAATAGGAACCCAAGGCACTAGAACTGTCTCAGGGTAATGGCTTCCCAATTATGTTTTCTTAACACTAAGGAATTATGTTTTTAATTTGGGATATACAGTTGATCTTTGAACAACACAAATTTGAACTGTGCAAGTCCACTTATACGTGAATATTTTTCAGCCAAACCCAGTATTCACAGGATACAAATCTGCATATAGAGAGGACCAACTTTTCATACCTGCGGGTTTCACAGGGCCAACTAAAGATGATTGTGTGTGGATTTGGGTATATGCAGAGTCCTGGAACCAGTTTGCGCTTACCAAAGGATGTCTATGTTACCATATTTAATCATATTTTGGTTATCGCCACTTGTAAGATGCCCCATTATTTTATGTTTAAAGATAAAAATCATTACATTTTAATTGTAGGGTGTCATTAATGGTAAAATGTCTCCAGGTTTCAGAGATGTTGAAAATGTAAAAAGTGCATCTTAGAATCAATAAATTATGGTATTTCTTTTTACTTTAGACATGAGAAATTGCTTTTACTTCAGACAAATGAATATATAAAATATAGTAGGTCTTATAATATCTGCCATTTCTCTCTATTATTTTCCAAGAACTGAATTCACCTTCCTTAGGAAACTCATACATTTGTATCTAATTTTATTGTAGATCTATTATTTCTAAAAGAGAATCTTAACATCGCTGACCTTATCCTATAAACTTTTGACCTCCTTCTTGCTTAAAATGATATCTCAAGACCTGAGCCTACCCACGCTAGCCAGTACTATAAATAGAGCAGAATCCAAGCAGCCTGCAATTTCTAGAATCAATCATAATCATTCTCTGATTTCTTAGATATCGAATCTTACCTTCTGATATATTTCAATCAGGTCTTCAGAGTCTAGAACTGAGGCGTCTGGCAGACCATTCATACTTGTGTGGTTTTTTTGTTTTGGTTTGGTTTGGTTTGGTTTTTTTGGTTCTGCCTCCCTTAATCAATGTTATGTTGATGTAAAAGTCTCCTGTATCTTTGATCCGAACATTTGCTTCAAACCTGTCCTAAGACTATCCTTCTTATCCACCTTTGCCAGAGGTACCAACAATGCCAACAAATAACTGTTAGACTGGCAAGGTTTTCCATCTGGGACATAGTTTTTGGATCTGATAGCTCTTCCTCCTCATTTCCTCATAAGATGTATTTTATATCATTATCTTTATTGACAGAAACCAAATGTCAAAAGTCAGTGAGCCAAGAGAGAGCTAAGAAAGATTAGAAACCTTAAGGTATTGAAGACACAAAGCCATATCAACTTTCTGCTAGTTCTGCTAGAAAGAAACCATAGGTGGAAATGCTGATGGGAGTTAGGCTTATTCGTGTTTCAAAATTTTTAATTTACCAAGCGTCCTGGGAAGTCATTTGACTGATGAGGCCTATTCAACTCATCAGATGTGTGAACAAAATAAAACATTTATTTTAATCTTTGAATAAACATTTATATCTTTGGACAAAGATGGAGAATGATTAATTAGTTAGATCATTACCTTTGAATGTGTTTAGAAACTGAAAATATATTAAAGGATGTGGACACTAGATTTTCTGAAGGAATATTTGAATAATGGCTGAAAGATTTTGATGTATCCAAGTAAAACTAAAACCCACAAATTATAGTCAAATTCATACATGCAAAAAGGTTTTCAAAGTATTAACATTTAACATGGACAACCAAATAAAAAGCAAATATATATAACTTCCTAACATCACATTTATCTAATAATGGAAATACGTTAAGAATTTTCAGGGTTGAGTGGTTTCAGTGCCAATACAGTACAGAATTTTTGTATATGCTATATCACTAACTTACATAATCCCAGCTTTTACATGCATGTGTATGTTTTACAGTTTGAAAAACAGTAGAATTTGTCAAGTATATATATTTGTTATCACACACAGCTTATCCTCATTGCTCACAGATTTTATATTTGTGAATACACAAATATAAATTTGGGGCAAATTTATTTTTAGCCCCAAATCAATACTCATGTCACTTCTGCTGCCATTCACAGACATGCTCATCTACAGGGAAGCAAAAAATTGGGGCTACCCAATGCTCACATTCCCAGCAGATTTTGAACAAGTTCATACTCTGCCTTCTTGTTTCACTTCTCACACTGTAAACCAGTGTACTTTTTGAGGTCTTTCTAGTGTTACATTCTTTGCATTTTTGTGCTGTTCATTGGTAATTTTGCTGTTTAAAATGGCCCCCAACAGAGTGCCCAAGTGCTATCTAGCATTTCTAAGTGCCAGAAGGCTATGATGTGACTTACAGAGAAAAGGCATGTTAGATAAGCTTTGCTCAGGCATGAGTTATAATGCTGTTGGCCAAGAGTTCAATGTTATTGAATCAACAATATATATTAAATAAGGCATCTTTAAAGAGAAACACACACAAAGCAAGGTTGTGTATTGATTGGTTGATGAAAATATTGTGACCAGAGGCTCACAGGAACCTATACCTTTATTTTCGCTAAAGACAATTGCTTAGCACTCCGTAATTCAGTGTTTTCAGTGACTTTAGAGACTATAACTACTGTAATTAACAAGAATCAACTGTCTATATAACATGGGATGCCACATTTAGATGACAACTGTTTTTGCTTAGTTTCCTTTTGTCCAAAACCTCTTTCTATTTGGTGGTGGAAATTCCCCTATTGTTCAAGTCTTGATTGGAGTACAAGTTGGCAAGCTGAAGGGAATCAGATACTGTCTCTCCACACTCTTGGAAGTAAGGATGCAGGCACTTGACCTAGATTCAACTGATTAAATGCTGCTACCTAGGACACTGAATGTTGAGCTTGGGGTGTAAAGACAAAGGCTCACTTCCTAAAAAAGATATATTTATTCCCATTGGCAGCTTGCAGCAGCAGCAGTCTTTGGCCATGGAGATCACACTGGACAACTTTACAATGTGACCAGAGCTGAGAATGTTGATGCTGATGCTTTCTTGTTTCCTTTCCATTTTCTGAACCTGATTCTCTCTAGTCTTCCCATCAAATCTGTGAGTGACAGCCCCATACACTTCCAATAAATTATTTTTCTTATAACTTAGCCAGATCTTGTGTTTGTGCCTTGCAACCCAGAATCCAGATGGATACAAGTATCATATGCCAAGTGTTATGCCAAACACTGTCAAATTATATTAAAAATCTATATTTTATGATTCTGGGAGTATTACAAAAAAATATAAAACCTATGTGCAGTAAACATATTTCCCTTAAAGGACTTGTCATCTTTTGTCTGCCCTTTACCTAATATTTTATCTAAATTATAGAGGAGAAAGCCAGAATTTTTTAAAGATTTTTAAGATATTTTAAAGATTAATATATATTTGATAGAACTATTAAAATATATGTTAAAGACTTCGAGTTACATAAAATTAGGATCTGGACTTAATCAATTATTTTACTTATAAATTGGTCTTAATTTTTACTCCTTAGAAAGAGCTTTCACGAAATTTTACTTTTCTACAATCATTCTGAACTTTAGGGTTGACATTTTCTCTGCAGAAATACTTTGAAATTATTATCTATAATTGAATTGCCTTTCAACTCCATCAAAACATGTAAATATATATTTAAATAAGAATTAAAAGTTAATGAAGCCAAGCAGCTATTCTATAGATGTTTCTTACAAATATAAGTTTAAGAAATCTGATAAATTATGAATATTGATTAGCCACATATAATTCAGTATTTACAGAGTAATTTTCCCGGCATATAGGAATAAATACTTTGCTTACAATTTATTTCCTATTGGCTGCCTATAAAGTAGATAAAGCCAACAAAGATATTCAGGCTTCTAGTTAATCCTTCCACCTCCTGTACAAACTATTCAGTCCTGTGGTGCTTTGGTTTTGTTTTATTTCATTTTCACGTTCAATTTCAGAAGTGTTGAATAATAAAACTGTTTTCGCAGATTATATTACTCAAAAATGTTTAGATATACTTGCAATTTCTTTCACTTCCTAAAAAAGATGATTCCCAGTCCCACATGTTGAAGTGTTAAAGGCCCCAGGGGGAAGAAATAAGAGTTTTGTTACTCTCAGATTAAGCCCATCCCTGAAAGCAGTCAGAAACACTCCTCACATGCTGGAAATGCAACTGTTGAATTCAAGAAAGTACAGCCATCGGCTCCACCTGAGAAGCACAGACACAGGCCAAAAAGAACCTCTCGGGGTGCTTAATGTCTTGGCAGCTTCTAAATGCCCATCCCTGGGTATTCCTAAACCAGACAGGCAAACCAGGCCTTCACAGAAATATGTAAACATGTTATCTGTTCAAATAAAATCTGTTAAAGTTAAAAAGGAAATATACAGCCATTACACAGTGACCAGTGAAATTAGCATTGCTCGGCACCATGGCTCATACCTGTAATACCAGCACTGTGGGAGGCGGAAGTGGTCGGATCACTTGAGGTCTGGAGTTCTAAATTACCCTGGCCAACATGGTGAAACCCCATCTCTACTGAAAAAACACAAAAACTTAGCTGGGCATGGTGGCAGCACCTGTAATCCTAGCTACTTGGGAGGCTGAGGCAGGAGAATCTCTTGAATCCGGGAGGCAGAGGTTGCAGTGAGCCAAAATTGCACAACTGCCCTCCAGTCTGGGCAACAGAATGAAACTCAGTCTAAAAAATAATAATAATAATAATGGCAAGACAGAAAAGCCAGAGGGCCAAAAAGATACTCTGCATCCTATCATCTACACTCTCCAAAAAATTACCCCCTTTCTTTGGGGATTTTTTTTAGGAACATATTCCTAGAAATATGTCTGAATTCCAACACTTAGTTTTTTATATCAGGATTTTGGAACTATTTTTCCAATTTTTTTCAACTGTCCCTTAAGATTATGAGCAATTTTATAGGGAAGATAGTTAGATAATAGTATATATTCCCTATACAGTGTCACCTGCTACTTTATCTACTTTCCTACAGTAACTACCAGTTAATTCAAGTTCTTGATTCTCTACTCACTAACGTGGCCAATTTTCTGCATAACATATGCAGAAAAGTAGCAAGGAATGCATTTAATTTGAAATAAAATTAAATTCTCGGATATTATGTGAATTTAGAGATCTCAAAACTACAATTTTTTGTTTCTATTGGATAGTTATGATCTCTAACATAAAATTGAATCTCAAAGGCACTGTGGCACTATCAACTTTCCTACATAGCTTGTAATGAGAAATTGACATTAGGTTGATGGGGATAATAATTCCATTTTTACAGCAATAAAAGGTACTCTTTTTCTAGAAAGAAAGCAATTTCTAAAAGCAAAGTAATCATGTAACTATTGATTTACCATCAAAAATGTATGTCTACCTGGTAGTGAAAATAAAATTTAGAGATTTAAAACAACACTGCACAAATTTATAATTATTTTCCTCCTTCATCTCAATAGCTTTTAACTGTGTCTTATCTCTATCCTGAGATTAACTGATATTTTTTACACTTGGAGAACGATTGACTTTTAAATTTTTTCCTGACACTATCTAATATTGCTTTGATCTCCTAAACTCTACTCTGAACCACTGCAAAGATACCTCTGTGCTCATAATTCCATTTACAACCTTCTTCATTACCTGTAATATTTCAATAAGAAATGTCCATGGCCTTATGCTTCTCATCTGGACTTTAAAAATATTCCCAATAAGCAAGCTCTTTATTATTATAAATAAGAAATTTAAAAGATGAAGAATTAACTGCATTGCTACTCTTTTTCCTCTAGTTTCCTAAGACATCACAAGTTGCCTTCTGGACGAGAAACAGATGAATGGATTATTAAAGTCTCAAGACAGAAAGGAGCTTATTTTCTCCTCTCTAAGCTACTCACTCTCATCATCTTGTAATTAATGAATGAATTACATTGAACGACAACATGTAATGTTAAAAAGAAAACATATTTGTCATTGTTGTTGTTGTTTTAGAAATTGGCAAGCTAAAATTTACATGAAAAGCCAAAGCACTCAGAACTGAAAAACTAAGTTGGGGGATTTATAATACCTGATTTCAAAACTTACTAAAGGCCAAGAGTAATCAAAATAGTGAGTATTAAGCTCTGATTTTTTTTTTTATCTTACCCCAATTCCTAAGGGGTCTGGGGAGTCATGCCCTACAAACCATAAATTCTCATCAGATGCATTTTATTTAACCCTATATATTGTGACTTACTTTCCAATCTGACTCTGGCATAACATTATGTGACAAAGAAGAAAGTCAAAATATTTTATCCCCAAACATGTTTCTTTGACATATTTTGAAATGGCCCTGCAAAGCTATCCTTTGTGGGAGAGAATCTGCATCTGTAAAGAATCTCTATTAACATGGCTAGATCTTTTTCTTCCAGACTCTCCCAATCCTAAAGAGATGAACTAAGAGTCTAGCATCTTTAAAAATCTGAATAGGAAACATTTGTCATCTGCTATCTCTAAGGCAGCCACTGTAAGACTTCAAAAGAACTTTGGTCTCCACAATGTTTTATCTTAACCTGAACATTTTCTTTCTGTGGATGCCAGGTCTTTAGACAAACTCAACCAATTGCCAATCAAAAAAATGTTTAAATCTTTATATTTACCTATAGCCTGAAACCCACCTCCCCACCCCCTCAGGCCCCCCATACCCCACATACCCCCACTCCTGTTGCTTTGAGATCTCCTGCCTTTCTTAACCAAACCAATGTATTTCTTAAATGTATTTGATTGATGTCTCATGCCTCCCTAAAATATATAAAACCAAGCTGTACCCCTACCAACTTGGGCACATGTTCTCAGGGCCTCCTGAGGGCTGTGTCACAGACCATGGTCACTCATATTTGGCTCAGAATAAATCTCTTAAAATATTTTATAGAGTTTGACTCTTTTGTTAACAACAGCTTGGAATGGGCATAAAGACAGAAAAAAAAAATCATAACAATGAGACAGAATAGAGTCCAGAAATACACTCAAACATGTAAGATCAATTGCTTTTCAACATAAATATTAAGACAATTCAGTGGGAAGTATAGGGGTTTTCCAAGTCAGATGATCCACTGATAAATCCTAAAGAACCAAACAGTGTAACTCTGAACATTTCTAATTTCTCTTAATGCTTCAATTTTCCTATCTGAAAAATAGAAAAATACTAATACATATTTTACAAGGTTTTTTTAAAAGAGGCTAATAGTGACATATTTAATTGTTTAGCACACTGGTACATTTGCTATTCATTTAACACATTTATTGATACCTATTATTGATGTCTATGCTTTTCTCAGACCTGAAAATACATTCTTGTGACTAACTCCATAGATAATCCCTGTTAAATCGCAGATACACACTAGAACGAAAAACAAATTCTTAAAACTCCAAATAAATTCTGTGTTAAAAAACAGAAAGACACAATAATGAAAAGGTAGCTACTTAAGATAGAGGATTCAAGGAAATTCTGTTTAAAGAGGAAAATTTAAACCAGCATCTAAATCACAAAAGGATCAAGATAAGAGAAGATCAAAGAGAAATTCATTCCAGGTAGAAGGAACAAGACCAGAGTTATCTTGGTGTGTTTTAGAAACATAAAGAAGCCTAAGTTGATGAAGCAGGGAGAACAAGTTGGAGAGTGATAAGAAATAAAAGTCACAGAATAGACAGGTCTCTGCAAACCATTATAAGGAATATAGGTTTTATCCTAAATGTAATTGGAACCATTGGAGGGTTTAGTAGAGAAATGACAAATTGGATGTATGTTTTACAAAGCTCACTGTGGCCTCATGGAACATTAATTGTGGTAGGTCAAGAATAGAGATTAGCTGCAGGCTACAAGGTTGTTCAAAAAAGAGGTGTGTTGGCCTTTACTTCCCGGTTGTAAAGTAGATGGTGAACAACTGTGTCGGACATTCTTGTGGCTAACCCTACAGATAATTCCTGCTCCCTTTACCCTTGCTATCTCCTCAAATAAAGGTTAGAAAAGCTAAACTTTTACTTTTTCTAAGTCCCTTAAAGCAAGGTATAGCTATTTGCCGCAGATATGGCCAAAGAGAAACAGAAGCCTGTTGGGGGTTTTTGGAGAAGCTTTTAGCTTCCTGATAAAGGGGATACTCCTTGTTAATGCAGATGTAAAGCCACAACTGCAGAAGCTCTTCTGCTCATGAGGAAATCTGATAAGCAAGAAAAATGTCTGAAATAGCCATTTTGTTGATGCAGGAAAATAAAGCGTATTGGAAAGTGAAGTAGAATTATTTAAATAATTAAAAGGGGAAAGGGAAGCAGGTAGAGAATAAGAGATTGGATGAGATGATAAAGTCATCCTGAAAAAGGGAGTGAAATGAATGGAGGTTTATAGATAACTGCTACAAAGAGATGCTGCAGGAGACACAGCCTAATTATGACTTTAAAGAAGGTGAAAATTTTATATGCACAGGGAGGAGAAATATTTTGAAAACAAAAAAGTATAAAGCAAGAATAACATCTGTTCTCACCTCAGATATTGTTGTATATGGGGATGTTAGAGAGAAAGAGAGGGAAAGAGAAAAAAAAAAAAGATTTCCCTCAAGAAAGTGGCTAGAAAGTAAGGTCAATGAGACATAGCCAGTTTGCACTGGCATAAGAGTGTGAAGGGCAGGTTTAGGGAAGAGGGTCAGAATATAGGGATTTTTGCTGTTGACAGACTGTTTAAATTCAAGAGAAAAAGATTGATAAAGCAGAGATTAGCAAGAGAAAGAAACTGGGCAAGGTTAATGAGTGCGCAGAGAAGTAAGCAGAAGTAAATCAAGGAGATGATTGATAATCTAGAGTGCTTTGGTTCTAATGGTACCTGGAATGAACAGGGACAGATGCATTTATTTCTCATAATTAGGTGAAGTGAAAACTCTATCACATGGCACCATGAACAACTCTTCTTCCCTATGGGTATCAGTGATGCAGTAGCGTGGAAGGAGTCCAAGCTTCTCAATGGGCTTACATTATTTATTTATTTAATCAGTATCATCAAGTATTTATATTATGTGAAGCTCTTTTAGGTTGATAAAAGAGGATGGAGAAAAGCAAAGTCTCTTCCCTAAAAGAGCTCACAGGACAATGAGGAAGGACTGACAATAAAGACATAAAAAATATAGCTACTATATTAAGTGATGGTAACTTAATACAAATCAAGCAAGGTAAAGTAGATAGAGAATTTCAGGGAGTTGTGCTGCCTCCTCTCTGAGGTGGTGATGGTTGATAATTGGGTGAGGGGTAAGCTGTGCAAATGTCTTGGTAAAAAGCACAATGAAAACAGTAAGCACCAAAGCCCTGAGATGGGAACATGTTTTGCATGTTCAAGAAACTGAAGGGGAGTAATAGATCACAAAAATGCCAAGGAAGCCAGATCATTAGACTGGATAAGGACTTCAGATTTTTGCTTTGTGGAGATGGATCACCACTAGAAGGCTTTGTAGGGGAGTGACATAATCTGATGTGTTAAAAAGAACTCTCTGATTGGATGAGACTAACCTCTAATAAGACAAGGGTGATAATTATGAGGCTACTGCAGCAATCCAAGTAAGAAATGCTGGTGTTTGGATGAGAATGGTTTCAATGAAAGTGGTAAGAATTAGTGAGATTCTATATTGTCTTTCAAAAATAGAGATGATAGAATTTGCTATTGATTTGGATGTAGGGTGGGAAACCTTGACATAGTCAAGGTTTTTGGCTGAGCAGTGTGGATAACAGAATTGACTGTGAGGGAGGATTGAGGAGGGAAAGGGAAGTAAATATGAGAAGGGAAATCAGGAATTCAATTTTTGTTGTTATCTGTTTGAAAAATCTAAGTGGAGATGTTGCATGGAAATTTGACACACATGTCTGGGATTTGTAGAAATGGTTCAGGCCACAGATACAAACTTAGAATCATCAGAAATATTGATGTCATTTGAAGCCATGTGTCCTGATGAGATCACTGGAGGTGGGCAACTAGATTGATAGGATTAAAGCCTTTAGATTAAGCCCTGAGCACTCCAACTTGGAAACATTAGAGAAAGCAGAACAAGCAGAACAGACTGAGAAGTAACAGCCCATGAGGTAGAGGAGAAACAAGAGATAATTCTGTCCTGGAAGTCAGGAGAAGAAAGTGTTTTAAAGAGAAGAGGTTGGTCGTCTCTTTCAAATGTAGATGATGGATGAAGTCTGCATCTAACCACATGGAGGTCACTTGTGTTATCCTAAGCTTCCAGGAGCATAAAATGCTATGAAGCCATTTTCATTCCAGAGACTGTAGGGTGACTGCTGGGCAACGAGCTGTCTCATATGAAGTAGGAACCCAGGGACCTCCTCTTTCCCAAGTTCATTGCAGCAAGATACCCCATCCTATTCATAATGAAGGGATCATGACCAGTGAAATGATCGGTTTTATACTCTGTCCTTGAAATCTCACATTCAAACATCAGACCACTAATTTTACCATTCAGAGTGAGTTCTGCCCCAGCCACACCCTCCCAGGGCTATGACAAATTCCAGCATCTGTGAAAAAATGATAGAGATTGGATTAAATGACATTAGAGGCATCTTAATTAAGAGGATACATTGCAGAGAGAGTGGAAGAGTAATGTGATTTCAGAGTTACTGGAGTAAATGAATCATAATCGTTCAAGGTACTTTTCATAATTTATACAGTCTTTTTATAATTCAAAAATTAGTTATCTCATTGCTATCAGTTGAAGAGGCTACCTCCCACAAGACTTTTAATTTCCTGAGGGCAGGTTTCATTCATATGTATATCTTCAAATGTTGGCATAATGCTTGGCCAATAGGTTTTATTCTTAATAAATGTGTTTTATATGAAGTTACCAAAACCCAGCCTCATCTAGTGTGTGAATAATTGCCCTATTCTAATGCTTTATGGTTCACTCATGGTTTTATAGGTCTGAGATCCAGACTACCTCCTAATATTTCTAGTTACAGAATCTTAACTTGCTTATATTGAACCATATCTCCATAATACACTTCCTGTTGTTACCAGATTCATTTCCTGTTACCTGTCATTTAGATCAATGTCCTTCAAACACTGTGTCTTTATAACAATACCATGAAGGAAACAGGGGAAGACATGTTGATCACCATTTGATGCTAGAACGTTTAGAAACATCATGCTCAGCATGGTATTGAAAAGCAAAGAACAGTACATTATTTTCTCTCTGTTTTTTAAGGTTGAGGCCATTTGCTTTTGATTCAAAGGATAAAAGAATTGTGCTCTTTATAGGGTTACATGAGACCAAGGAAAGATTAACTATGAAGCTAATTTAGTAGCTTAAACTTCAGGGTCATCACTAAATCACACCAGTGCCAAGGTCCTAGGAGTAGCCCCAGTAGTTGTATGTTTGTAATTCAGTATTTTATTTCTTTTAGAAAGCTTCCATATTTTTATAAGCTTTAGGAACTACAAAATCTGTATGCACGCTGACTAAAATTCTTTCATTTGATAGACAGATTAAAACAAACCTAGTCACACAACACAAAGTACCATTAATTAGTATTTGTTGGATAAATCTACCTCACAATAGAAAGACACTTTATTTTTTTAAATTTTATTTATTTATTTATTTTTTGAGATGGAGTCTTGCTCTGTTGCCCAGGCTGGAGTGCAGTGGCCTGATCTTGGCTCACTGCAATCTCCATCTCCCAGGTTCAAGCGATTCTCCTGCTTCAGACTCCTGAGTAACTGGGATTATGGGCATGCGCCACCATGCCTGGCTAATTTTTGTATTTTTAGTAGAGTCGGGATTTTACCATGTTGGTCAGGCTGGTCTTGGAACTCCTGATCTCGTGATCTGCCTGCCTCGGCCTCCCAAAGTGCTGGGATTACAGGCATGAACCACCGCGCCCAGCCCAAAGACATTTTTTTTAAATGTATAATATTTGTTCTGTTGAACACAAAAAATACTATCTTTGTAAGGATAGCAGAAAATGAAATATATTATGATCAAAATAAAAATCAGTGCTGCAGGTTTATTTATAATATTCTAAATATTTTCAAAATTAATTCAGGACTACTGTCCCATTTTAACCTATCAGGTCTCTTTGAGTAAGAAACTATGAGCCTCAGTTGTAACAATATATAGGTTTTATGTTTCGATATATCAGCCTTCAGTCTTACAGTCTTTGACAATAGATCTTAGGAATAATATTTAAATTGACATTTTTTATGAGTTCTTAATATTAGTGTTTGTTTAAGACTTACCAAATAACTTCTGTGAAAATCTGTATCTTTGTCAATGTGCCTGCAAAATATGGTAACTCATTTTATGGGGAACCTTTCATTTTTGAGACAAAAGATTAAGTGAAACTCACATCTGCCTGCTCTGCCGGCGTGACTTGTCAATCTTCCAGGTGCTCACCAATCCTCCTCTGACCATCCTGTAATTTAAAAGTGGTCACAGGAACTAAGACAGAGCTTCACTAAATATTGCTCAGTTTGTTCAGGGAAGATAAACTAAAATGAGTTTTCAAAAAAAGTGTTTGTGTGTTTTAATTCAATCTGTTTTTCTCCACATTCTCCCAAACTTAAAACAAACAAGTGTAATTCAGTTTCATTCTGACTCTTTTTCTAAATATTGTCTGTCTCTGCATCTCTGCATTTATTTTTCTTTCTCAATTCCACAGTTGTTATATGAAGTAGGATTGCAAGCTCAAAATGAAGAGAATCTAATTCTTGTTTTGTGTGAAGTTCTTGTGCAGATAAGTAAACCTCCTGTCCATATAGGGAATTAAATGTCTATAAAGCTTGTGCATGATGGAGGCCCTTTCTCTTCAGTTATAGCTTATTGCTTCACCTATTGACTTGAGCATATTAATTCTCATGCATTTAATTTCTTGCACTGATGAGAGAGACGTTGAAAAGCACAAAATTTAAAACTGCTTGCACACATAAAGTGTAAGTATGCCAGTCCTCTTACTCTTTTCTCTCTCTCTTCACCATTTTTTTCAAAGCCTAGGAAACTAGGAAGAGAAAGAACATGTTATAAATAGAAAACACAGCACAGCCATGGGTTGTCCCTTTGTCTTCGAAAAATGTAAGAGAAGCATGAAGTTAGTTTCCTATTAGTCCCAATAGACCAAAGTGATGACTAGAGACAAATATGTCCCTTGCAAAATATTACAGAATTTCTGGCTCTCACTTCAACCTTCTTTTTGACTATGAACAAAATTAAATTTTTCTTGATTATTACTCAATTGTCAAAATGTTGAAATAATAAATGAAAACTTTTGATCATTTGTGAAATATATTACTGACCATTTGCATAGATAACTCTGTATTGCAAATGGCAACATCTATGAATCTTCAATCTTTCCACACCTTTTTTTTTTTTGCAATGTGTCTCTCTCTTCTGCTTTCTGAAAACCCACTTAGAAATTTTAGTTTAGAAAACTAAATTTGCTCAAAGCAGCAAAAAAGATATTGGTAGAGATGGGCTTTTAAGAGGTGTCATCCAAGCTATGAAACTTAATAAATAATATCAAAACTTAGTAGGGGAAAAGATTTGCGTCAGCTATTATGGCAATTTATACCACATTACCCACAATGCCCAGTACTTGGAATAGTATTTAAGAAGTCATCATGATTACAAAGGAAAGAATACAAAGAAAACCTTAACAACTATTCAATCTAAATCTCAAAATCAAATTTGTGATAATCACCTATTAAGTTGTGCTGAGAAGTGCTTTTCCATGCTGTTTGTAAATAAATAAAGAAAAGAACATGAAACGAAAGTAATTTTGTCACACAATAAGGGATTGCATTTTAGTGCAAAAACAGGTCTCTGCAGGGCCATCAGACAGCTTCCTGGAGTGGAATAATTAAGTTTGAGATTGCTGGAGGGGACTGCAATGGTATTTTAGTTTATAGCCTCAAAACCAAGGGGATCCATTAAAATGAAATAAGTGAAATTGTACTAGCTCCTTGTAGGCCAAGTACCTGAGTGACATCACCATCATCAAGGTAACATGCTTAAATTATGCCAGACTACATTTAATAACAGCACAATCTCAGACAGCCTTTCTGCCACACAGGGATAAAACAATACTCTAAGGAAAGGGATCTGACAGAAAACGAGCCACGAAAGGAGAAACAATTAATTAAAGAGTCATTTGGGAACTGATAAACAGTCATGAGAAAGTCACTAAAATCTGATATTAAATGTGATTTAGCTGAATTAGTTTAGAAGATAATTTCACATTGTGATTTCCAGACAGTCTGACACCAAAAGTCAGAGTTTTCCCATCTTCAATGGGAGATAGGGGACACAGCAATATGGCATGATAAGTATTGACCCCAGATGACAAAGTCTTAGTAACATAAGCAGTACTCAGTTTCTTCTGAGAATCACTAAGTTTCAAATGAGCTATATTATTATATAACCTAAATAGTATGGAACACATGTGAAATATTAAGCAGGCATGATTTTGTTATTTTAATAGTGGAAATGATGGAGATTAAAATGCTTCAGCTGAAAACTAGACACTGTTACAGTGCACCCATTATCTATGGCACTGAGAAAAACAGGAATATTTCACGTAAAAAAAGAATTATTGTATTAGGGTTCTCTAGAGGGACAGAACTATTAACAGAACAATTAATAGAATTGATGTATATATAAAGGGGAGTTTATTAAAGAGTGTTAATTCCCACGATCACAAGGTCCCACAATGGGCCATCTCCAAGCTGAGGAGAAAGGAAGTCAGTCCAAGTCCCAAAGTTGAAGAACTTGGAGTCCAATGTTTGAGGGCAGGAAGCATCTAGCACCAGAGAAAGATGTAGGCTGGGAGGCTAGCCCAGTCTAGTCTTTTCACAATCTTCTGCCTGCTTTTATTCTAGCTGTGCTGGCAGCTGATTAGATTGTGCCCACCCAGATTAAGGGTGAGTCTGCCTTTCCCAGTCCACTGACTCAAATGTTAATCTCCTTTGGCAATACCCTCACAGACACACCCAGGAACAATACTATGCATCCTTCAGTCCAATCAAGTTGACACTCAGTATTAACCATCACAAGTTTACCCCTTGTCAACTTGAACTCATACACATTTCCTAAAATCATATATAATCTTCAAATAAAGACAATTATAAGGTCATCATTTTGCCTAACAAAATACAAGTATCCTTTGTACAACCAGAAATGCACCAATCCACAACCCAAATGCTATTACACAAAGTTAACAACACTTAAATACTGATACGAAGTCAATAAATATTATGTCACATGATAAAGGAAAAAAGGAAATGAAGACGTTTTCTTAGTACAAGTGTATACATGCACAAACAAGTTTTTAACAAAAGAAGGAGGAAATACTCATGACAGTTATGGTCCTCGTTTCTGCAATTTGTCACATGTTTGTAGCTGGTATTAATGACTACCTTCTTCTACTACCCATTCTGTATTCCCTCTGCCTTCAGCAAGCACCTCAGCAGGTTGTGGGTTTTTTTCTTTCCTGGGGGAGTGACCCAAACCTTCATTTTTGACAGATCTAGGCCATTTGTAATCCTGCTTGGACTGGGCTGCTGTAGCTTCCCATTGACCTTAATCACAGGGCATGGTAATTCTAAGAGACGCCCTAATGGATCTCCTGTATACTATGCATACTCTTCCTTACCTTCATTGTGGAGTAATAGGCTGATTTCATCTTGATAGTCCAGGTCAATCACCCCAGCCAACACAGTTACTCCTTCTTAGCCTGTTGACTTACAGGTAGGAGGAGCCCAAACTGTCCAGGTGGCAATCTTAACTCCCAGTTTAATGAAATAGTTCTTGTGTCTCATAGTGACAGTGTTCCTCCCTCTGGAACTAATACCTCTAGGTCAGCAGAACATAATGTCACAGGATCAGGAAGCAAAAATTTTGCTAGTGGGTTACTAGGGGTGATGGTGAGTGGTGCCACTTCCACTTCCACCCCTTGATTTCTGGACCCGTGAATCCTGGCTATCATGTATTGGACACTGCTTCAGAGCATACAGGATATTCTGGAGAATTTTGCCCCAGTCCTGCAAAGTATTGTTGCCTAGTTTGCATTGTCACTGTAACTTCAAAAGGCCATTCCACAGTTCTATCAATCCAGCTTCTTCAGGATGATGGGGAACATGGTAAGACCCATGAATTCCATGAGCATGAGCCTAGTGTGTTTGCTACTTCTCACTCACTGGATCCAGTCAGCATAATGTCATCAGTGTTGTCCATGAAAATAGTTGAATTCTACAAAATATTTGAAGAGATTTATTCTGAGCCAAATATGAGTGGCCATGGCCCATGACACAGCACTTAGGAGGCCCTGAGAACATGTTACCAAGATGGTTGGGGAACAGCTTGGTTTCATACATTTAAGAGAGGTATGAGACATTTAAGAAATACATTGGTTTGGTCCAGAATGGTAAGACGAATCAAAGCGGGGGCTTCCAGGCTATAGGTGAATTTAAACATTTCCTGATGGACAATTTGTTGAGTTTGGCTAAAGATCTGGGATTGATAGAAAGGGAATGTTCAGGTTAAGATAAAAGATTGTGGAGATCAAGGTTCTTTTGAAGGCTTATACTGGCTGCCCTTACAGACAACAGATGACAAATGTTTCCTTTTCAGATCTTAGTTAATCTCTTTAGGATTGAGAGGGTTTGGAAGAAAAAAATCTGGCAATGTTAATAGAGATTTTTTACAAATGCAAATTTCCCCCAACAAAGAACAGCTTTGCAGGACCACTTCAAAATATATCAAAGAAACATGTTTTGGGGATAAAATATTTTGATTTTCTTCTTTGTCTAGTAATGTTGTGCCAGAGTCAGGTTGGTTACGACATATAGGGTTAAATAAAACTCATCTGATGAGAATTTATAGTTTGTAGGGCATGACTCCCCAGACAGCTTAGTTTAGAATTTGGGCAAGTTAAAAAAAAATCAGAGTTTAGTCCTCAATGTAATGGGCCAGTGTGATATCTTGTGGAAGGGAAAATTGATCAAGGTCTCTCTGAACAAGGCTATGACACAAAGCTGAAGAGCTGATATACCCCTGAGGTAGGACAGTAAAGCTATATTGCTGTCCTTGCCAGCTGAAGGCAAACTGCTTCTGGTGGGCCTTAAAGACAGGAATGGAGAAAAAGACATTTGACAAATAAAGGGCTGCATATCAGATACCAAGAAATGTGTTAATTTGCTCAAGCAATGAAACCACATCTGGTACAGCAGCTGCAATTGGAGTCACCACTTGGTTAAGCTTACAATAATCCACTGTCATTCTCCAAGATCCACGTCTTCTGCACAGGACAAATAGGAGAGTTGAATGGGGATGTGGTGGGGATCACCACCCCTGTGTCTTTCAAGTCCTTGATGGTGTCACTAATCTCCACAATCTCTCCAACGATGCGATATTGTTTTTGATTTACTATTTTTCTAGGTAGAGTCAGCTCTAATGGCTTCTATTTGGCCTTTCCCACCATAATAGTCTTCACCCTACAAGTCAGGGAGCTAATGTGGGGGTTCTGCCAGCTGCTAAGTATGTCTATGCTAAGTATGCATTCTGGCACAGGGGAAATAACCGCAGATGAGTCCAAGGACCCACTGGGCCCCCTATAAGTTGAACCTGAGCTAGAACTCCATTAATTACCTGACCTCCATAAACCCCCCACCTTACTGGAGGACCACAATGACATTTTGGGTCCCCTGGAATCAACATCAGCTCAGAGCCAGTGTCCAGTAATCCCTGAAATTTCTGTGAAATTTCTGATTATTTCCCTTTCCCCAATGCACAGTTACCCTGGTAAAATGCTAAAGGTCTCTTTGGGGAAGGATGGGAGAAAGATTAACAGCATAAATTGTTGGTAATGTAGTGGGCTCCTTCCTCAAGGGGACTTGGCCTCCCTTTCATGCAAAGAGTTATGTAAACTGGCTCTAGTCTGGAAATTGATTGAGGGGCCATGATTCTCTATTTTTATAATTCAAATTAGTCTTTTGTCCACTCAGCCTGGAAGTATTCTGCTTATTTAAATTAAATAGGAATGCAGTAAATTTCCTATCAATTTCACTTCTAGGATCACCGTGTTTAACTAGCCAGTGACAGAGCTCTACATAAATCAAACTATTCTGATTGTTGCTTCGCCTCTGTTGTCCTTGATGGTAGCCATGCCCACTGTGCCTTTGATGGATGAGTGTCACCACTTGGCTCCTGCCACCTTGGGTTCCAATTATTCCCATTGCATTTATATTTGGTAGTTGAGTGACTATGGTTCCCACTGTTAGATATGGCATATGGAGAAAAGCAATACATACAGAACTCTTCAAAGATGCAGGTGCTGCCCTCACAAATCTGTTTTCCAAAGCATTGGTAAAGGGTACATCTTCTGGACCTTCCCAGCTAGGATAAGTAGGCCTAAAGTGACTAATCCACTCCAGCATCCCAATCTCCCTAAGCCTTTGGATCCCTTCCTCTACATTAAACCAAGGGAGGAAATCAGGCATTTCCAGTTCGCTCACAGTGAGCCATCTCTTAATCCATATTTCAGCTAATGGAGCAAATAAACTATTAGAACCTTTATTAACTCCCTGAGCTGCAACATAAAATGTAGAGTCCCTACTTAATGGGCCCAAATCAATAAATTCAGCTTGATCCAACTGTATGTTCCTTCTACCATTATCTCATACCCTTAATATTCATTCTCATACCTGTTCTCCAGATTTCCGTTTATATAAATTGGAAAACTCAAGCAATTATTTTTCAGTATAGTATACCTCCTTGTGGGTCACACTCTGAACCTCACCTCTAGGGGCCTGCCAAAACTTTAATTATAAGTCTAGAAGCAAACAGGGGTGTTGGGGGGCAGCAGGGGGGAGGATCCTGAGGAGAATCAACATTATCTTGCCTAGTAACTGCCTCAGGGGAGGCCATCACTCTTGCCTCAGGCAAGGCAGGATTCATCTCCTCAGACAAAGATGGAAAGGCTAATGCCAGCATGAGTTGGGGAGGGGATGTTGCCACTACTGGGGATGGAGAAGCTGTTCCTTTTGGCAGAAAAGTTTCATCAGAGTTTACCAGCTCAGTGTGCCCAGTTTCATCAGGGTCCTCCCACGTATCCCAATTCCAAGTTGCAAGGTCCCATTCTTTTCCAATCAATGCTGTCACTTTAATAGTAGACACCTGGCAAGGCTGTGCATGTACCTTTTGTTAAAGGTCAACCACTCACATGGTAAGAGTCTGTGTCTGATTTTCCAAATTTCAGCTCCTTCTCTGCGGGAGATAAGACTCACTCAGGGCAATCTTAGCAGATTTGAGGCTCAATATCTGCTTCTGAAGCCAGGAGTTAGAATCCCTGAGTTCATAATTTTCTTTCATCACTTTGTCCAGTGAACTTAAGAGCAACCAATCAACTTCATTATGTTCCTTCGTTCTCCACATATAGTCAAAGGTATTACATATTAAGTTACTAAACTCCTTGTCTTTCATGAGCAGTGAATCAAGAGTGTCAAATGCATTTATTTTGCATAATAACTCTCTAAATTGTTCATGCTGAGGACTATCATTGTTCTCCATACTATTAGAATTAGAGTCCTTAGCATTTTTAGGTCTAATCACATTAAGAAGCCAACTCCAGAAACCTGAAAACCAACAAAAAGGACTCCATTTTTAATATTCTTTTCCTCTAGAACCACTCCTGGTACCAACATCTGTATTAGTCAGGATTCTCTAGAGGGACAGAGCTAATAGGATTGATGTATATACAAAGGGGAGTTTATTAAGGCATATTAACTCACACGATCACAAGGTCCCACCATAGGCCATCTGCAAGCCAAGGAGCAAGGGCAAGGAAGCCAGTCAAAGTCTCAAAGCTTAAGAGCTTGGAGTTCAATGTTTGAGGGCACGGAGCATGCAGAACTGGAGAAAGACGTAGGCAGAGAGGCTAAGCCAGTCTAGTCTTTTCACATTCTTCTGCCTGCTTTTTATTCTGGCCATGCTGGCAGCTGATTAGATTGTGCCCACCCAGATTAAGGGTGAGTCTACTTTTCCCAGTCCACTGACTCAAATGTTAATCTCCATTGGCAACACCCTCCAGACACACCCAGGAACAATACTTTGCATCCTCCAGTCCAATCAAGTTGACACTCAGTATTAACCATCACAATTATCAATCATAGTACTTACTGCTTGGATTCTATTAAGCAGTATAACTCATATGATGACAAAACTGGACTTCAGACATGAATAAAGTACAATCTCTTTTTTTTTTTTCCTCCCACTTAGGGGAAGGTAGGTTAGGAAAAGACATAGAGACCATCTTCCCCATCCCTGTACAGAAGCTCATGTAGGTCCTAAAGTTTTTTGGCATATTGTTAGAGAATATATCACAATATGATCACTTTAATTTGCAAACACGTTTCAGTCCAGTAATTAGAATGTCCATTACAAGATAGATCCTCAAAGTATTCCAACCTTGATGTAGCCTTAAATCTCTTTTTTCTCCAATTAGATGCTTGAGGAAAATGGGCTAAGGTGATATCTGTGCCTCTACTATCTACTTTCTGGAGTTCCCTTTCTTCTGCACTTGCAAGCTGTTGTTTGGCTCTGTATCACATTTAGTTTGGGTGGCTTTGTGCTATCCGGACAGAGTAGATCAGTGAAGCTGATATTTTTCATAAACTTGCCAGATGATTAAAACCTACTCTCTCTCTCATGATTTTGATTATAGGAGCTTGCTAATAGTTCCTTGCTCCTCCTCTTGTCTGAAATGCTCTTGTCTTGGGCATATCAGTGTTTACAACTTGTGGATTCTTCTGACCCTTCCCTAATCCAAGGGCATCCAGCAATACACTTGCAGCCCTTATCCCTCCTGAGATCCCAAATGGACAGGTCCAAGAAGATCCCGTACCACAGAGCCCACATCCAACTTACCAGAAACAATCAGCACACACATCCGGTATCCTGACAAGCTAGGAGAAAGTGAACCAATCTCAACATAGTAGCATCTCCTGGCTCAGCCACCAGCACTGTTAGACCTTCTCTCTTCTCCTGAACCTCCTGGGAAGGAAAGACCTCAGAACACTAACTGCTTTACCTTCCTTTGCTGGGATCAGGCACTTATCCTCAAGGTTTTTTGACCATTTCAAAGATCTTCAACTGGGTGCCTAGAAGCCCACCCTCTTCAATATCGGGACTGGAAAGTAAACCCCTGCCTAATGTCTGTCCCCTAAAAGAGGATGCAACAGCCTGCATGTGAAGTGCACTCTCCAAAGCAATGGTTTTAATAACCCCTTTCTTAAAACCTTCTCTTGAGACCATGATTCTCTTGCAAATTTCCTAAGCATGTGAGAGAGTTCAGGAATTAAGAGTTTCAACAAGTTTCTTTTAAAGTCTCCATACGTCAACTATTCTCACAGGATATTTGGTGTCCAATAACAACAAAATGGAGTCTAAGTTGAAAATGAAGCAGGAAGAATCCCACCCAATCACATTACCTACAGTCATAAATGACATGTTATCTTTGATTAGAGATAAGCTTATTGAGCTTACTAAATTAAATCATTGGAATGCACAAATGAAATATATGGCTTTCAGGAATGTCACTTGGGTAGAGTTGAATGCCTTGGAAATGAAGTGAAACTAGTCTTTATTTGAGCAAAGCCTGTCAAAACCAATAGTGTTCCTGGATTGTAAAGACCAAAATAACATATCGCCACTATTCATTAAAAGGCAGAATAATTCATATATTTAGTGAAACATTTAAAAAAGAGGAGAAATCAGATCTTTGCCTGCAAAAAAGTAGGAAGCTGAAATTTCAGGGGATCTTAAGGTTTGACGGGGTCATGGATAATCAAATTTTAGAACAGGATCATACCAAATGGGCCACTTCCCCCCAAAATACCATGCAGGTATGCACACACATGCACACACACAAAAACATGGGGACAAATGCTTAAATTATTGCATGAAATTTCAGAACTTCACAGATATCCTGAAGCTGTGAACCCTAAAGCACCTCTGTTGTCACATCCTCTGCCAGACAAACTTCATTAGTGGAGCCCCTTAGTAGAGTTAAAAATAGAAATATTTCTCACTGACAGTATAAAGAGATTCCTTCTGGGTTGTCCTGCTGTCTGTATACAGTGTCAATCTGGGTTTTATTTCAACCTCCAAGTTTAGTTTAGTTTATATATATACAAAATTATACAGAAAAATGAAAACACAAAATAGGGAGAAAGAAGTTACAGAAATGCCTACCCTAAACGTTACTTTTGTTGCTCAATTCAACAAATGCACTGAAATTTAAAAATGTACATTTTTATAAAGAAAATGTAAATTAACTTTTTCTATTGTTGCTGAGTAATGGGGGAACCAGAGTATAATTCCTGACCTCCGTTTTCTATTTCTCACAACAGCCACACTGTTCCTTGACTACATCAGCTGCTCACCACATTTGCAGATAAAGCATGGAAATTTTCAGTAGAAATTACTGTCTCACTTGCTTACTTCTCAGTTGTAATTAAAGGGAATTAAATAAATGAGCAAATAGGAAGCTTGATCTGTGGACAAAAGAAAGTAAATTGCTGAAAGGAGAAAGATCAGATGACTAACTTTCTTTAATTTTATGCCACCTTTTACCTCTTTGCAAAATTTTTATGTCAAATGACACTTAATTATCTTGCATAATAAAAATTTTCTTCATAACTTATGCACATGCATATATATGTATATATACACACATATGTATGATAGTACTTGATATCTCTGTACTAAGCACCTATGAGGATCTCATTAATATTTTCATTTTTTAACATGTACTAATTAGATATTCAATTAGAAAGATAAAAAATTTGAAAAATTAAATGATGCATTCTCTTTATGATGATGAAAATGCTTTACCAGTTAACACTGAGTTGATCCAATTTATTAGTTTAGATTTTAAAATCTCCTCAGTCTCATAAATATTTTAGTCTTAGCAAAACAATAATTTTGAATATATCTACAAATAACCATACACAATATTTAGGGTGCTATACTTCTCTCACATTAAATCTAGACTTGAAAACTGTACCTACTCAGGAAAACATCCAATGAATATGTCCTCTGGCAGTTGGTCTCAGGTTGAAATTTTTACTATGCTACAAGTAAAACCAGATTACTTTAGGTCCCTGATGACTAAGAGAATATTATAGCCTGAGAACAATAACATATTAAAGGATATAGCCAAGGGATAGGTGAAGACTGATATATGTGTGCATATATACATTAGAATATTGATGACCTCTGAGATTTTATAGACCTCTGACAGTGGATATAGAGCAGTGCTACCAAAACAATTTTCCATTTTTATAAAAAATACTTTGTAATAAATGCTTTACCACCTGAAATGAAGATCATGGATGTAAAGGTCTACCTACGCATAGCTTTTTGAAAGAGTCTATATAGTGCCTTATCTGAAATTTAATTTAAGTATAAATAACAAGACAGCAGTTCATTAAGAAGAAATCTGAAGTTCGTTATGTATATTCAGGCGTGACTACATGAGAAGATTGCATGAAACAGTCAGATGCTGACCTCTATCTGTATAATCACACGAGTTAAAAACTACAAATGCTGCTTGACTCAAGTGTTATGGACTCAAATTCTATCAGCAACTTGCTATCACTGAAAAGATTTTCAGAAAGGGTGGTTGATACTAGATAATGATGGAAAGCAATAAACAAAATAAAGTGCAATAATTACTCAATATAAATAGCAATTGTATTTCTGGAAAATAAGAAAAAATACTTTACTCTTCTGTCTATCTACTCTATATAAATCAGAATTTGGATTATGTTCAAGTAAATATGAACAGTTTCTGTGTTAATACCCTATGTATCATTTGAAAATCATTCGAGACAAAGGACAATTTCATATATCACGTTTCTGATCCCTACTTACTAAAATGGCTAGTAGCACCCACTCCCAAACATTATGACAAGGGAAAAATGCCCCCATATGCTATCTACATGCCCATAAAGAGTGGATATATGGACATTTAAATGTGGAATGGACATTAAAAACTATCTATCAGAGCTTAGAAACTCACTTCAAGAAGTCTTCAGATTAATTCAATGACTCAGGTTGGTATTACCACTCTCAAACTGGTCACAGTCCCCATTCGAAGTGACTACTTCCTGCATTTACTTTTCCTTCTAGCTCCTGAAATCGTTTGGGTAAGCAATTACTGATTTTAGTCAAATTCCCTCACTTCACAAAAAAGTAAGTTGAGCAGTTGAGTTGAATGTCAAATATATAGTGAAATCAAATCTTGCTAAGTGCTTTTTCACTCTAAATTCCCAAACTCACAAACTCATCTGATGCTAGTGGAGGGATTTTGTGCTAAGCATGTATAGCTAGTGGTTAAGGGAAACGTAATCCAATGCCCAAGAATCAGTAACCCTGGCCCAAAGTTTAGGACAATGAGGCATTAACTACACAACATTTTAAAGAAAGCTGGTTAACAGTTAAGGCAAGCATTGCATCCCCCCACACCTACTCCTGAATTTATGGGATTGGAGAACCAGCATTAACTCTACCACCAGCTACATTGTCACTTTCCTTCCCAATGCAGGAAAGAAGGTGAGTCAGTATGGAATTAAGGAGATAAAAATATCAGGTTGTTGTTCTTGTAGAAACTGTAAGCTCTTGGAGAAAAATTATTAACTCCCCTCCCCAAAGGGACAGGGGAGCTGCTTCTCAAAAACTCAGAAACCATATGACACTTTTAGAAATGGATTTCTGACAAGAAATGGCATACCATCCTCCTAGTTAGTTGTCTGTTAGTAAATCTAGAGCAGAGTGAGAAAACTGGAGACAGCTACAGAAGTGAAGGGAATAAAGCAACCTGCCTTTTATATCTTGCACGTTGAGAATTTCTGAGTTCCTCAAGATCAGTGGGACGCCATCAAAGGACTAAACTTTCTTACCAGAACTGCACACCATAGATGAAAACTTACCTCAAGAGAAGAGGATGATATCTGCATGAGCTTTGGCTATACTCCAAGTTACAGGAATGAAGAGGAAGGGAAAGTTAAGTTTAAGGCTGACCTTCCAGACCGGGGAAATGCAGTGGAGAGACTCTAGGATTCTCTTAAGAACTCACACATGCAAGTCAACAGAGCAAACATTTGGATGGCTGTCACAGAGGCATCATGAGTTTATATTAGTTTCCCAAGGCTGCCATTATAAATAAGCACAAATTAAGTCATGTAAACTAACAGATATGTATTATCTCACATTTCTGGGGTTCAGAAGTCCAAAATCAAGGTGTTGAAAGTGTTGCTTCTTTGTGGAGGCTCTGAGGGAGAACTTATTCTATATCTCTTGTGCACTTCTGTGTCTGCCAGTAATTTTAATGTTCCTTTGCTCATAGATGCAGAATTTCAATCTTTCTCTATCTTCACATGACCTTTCTTCCTGTGTGTCTCTCTGTGGCTTATTTATTTATTCATTTATTTATTTATTGAGACAGAGTCTCACTCTGTCACCCAGGCTGGGGTGCAGTGATGTGATCTCGGCTTACTGTAACCTCTGCCCCCACCAGGTTCAAGCAATTCTCATGCCTCAGCCTCCCAGGTAACTGCGATTACAGGTGTGCACAACCATGCCCAGCTAATTTTTGTATTTTTAGTAGCGATGGAAGTTTCCTCATGTTGGCCAGGCTAGTTTTGAACTTCTGACCTCAAGTGATCCACCTGCCTTGGCCTCCCCAAGTACTGGGATTACACGTATGAGCTACTGCCCTTGGCCTGTGGCTTCTGTTTATATTTTTAAAAATTTTTTCTGTTTAATTTAATTTAATTAAAAAAATTTTTTTTCTATAGGTTATTGGGGAACAGGTAGTGTTTGGTTACATGAGTAAGTTCTTTAGTGGTGATTTGTGAGATTTTTGGTACATCCATCACCCGAGCAGTATACACTACACCATGTTTTTAGTCTTTTATCCCTCACCCCCTTCCACCTTTCCCCCTGAGTCCCCAAAGTCCATTGTGTCCTTCTTGTGCATTTGCATCCTCATAGCTTAGCTCCCACATATCAGTGAGAACATACAATGTTTGTTTTTCTATTCCTGAGTTACTTCACTTAGAATAATAGTCTCCAATCTCATCCAGGTTGCTGCGAATGCCATTAATTCAGTCCTTTTTATGGCTGAGTAGTATTCCATTGTGTGTGTGTGTGTGTGTGTGTGTGTCACAGTTTGTGTGTGTATATATATATCACAGTTTGTGTGTGTGTGTGTGTATATATATATATCACAGTTTCTTTATCCACTGGTTGATCAATGGGCATTTGGGCTGGTGTCATGTTTTTTGCAATTGTGAATTGTGCTGCTATAAACATCCGTGTGCAAATATCTTTTTCGTGTAATGATTTCTTTTCCTCTGGGTAGATACCCAGCACTGGGATTGCTGGATCAAATGGTGGTTCTACCTTTAGCTCTTTAAGGAATCTCCACACTGTTTTCCATAGTGGTTGTATAGTTTACATTCCCACCAGCAGTGTAGAAGTGTTCCCTGCTCACCACATCCACACTAACATCTACTATTCTTTGATTACGGCCATTCTTGCAGGAGTAAGGTGGTATTGCATTGTGGTTTTGATTTGCATTTCCCTGATCACTAGTGATGTTGAGCATTTTTTCATATGTTTTTTGGTCATTTGTATATCTCCTTTTGAGAATTGTCCATTCATGTCCTTAGCCCACTTTTTGATGGGATTTTTTTTTGTTGTTTTTTTGTTTTTTTATTCTTGTGATGTGTTTGAGTTCATTGTAGATTCTGGATATTAGTTCTCTGTCAGATGTATAGATTGTGAAAATTTTTTCCCACTCTGTGGGTTGTCTGTTTACACTGCTGACTGTTTCTTTTGCTGTGCAAAAGCTCTTTAGTTTAATTAAGTCCCAGCAATTTATCTTTGTTTTCACTGCGTTTGCTTTGGGGTTCTTGGTCATGAAATCCTTGCCTAAGTCAATGCCTGGAAGAACTTTTCCAATGTTATCTTCTATAATTTTTATAGTTTCAAGTCTTAGATTTAAGTCCTTAATCCATCTTGAGTTGATTTTTTGCATTGATTGTTGGTGAGAGATGAGGATCCAGTTTCATTCTCCTACATGTGGCTATCCAATTATCCTAGCACCATTTATTGAAAAGGGTATCCTTTCCCCACTTTATGTTTTTGTTTGCTCTGTTGAAGATCAGTTGGCTTTAAGTATTTGGCTTCATTTCTAAGTTCTCCATTCTGTTCCATTGGTCTATTTGCCTATTTTTATATCATTACTATGCTGTTTTGGTGATCATGACCTTATAATATACTTTGAAATCAGGTAATGTGATGCCTCCAGATTTGTTCTTTTTGCTTAGCCATGCTTTGGCTATGAGGGTTCTGTTTTTGGTTCCTTGTGAATTTTAGAATTTTTCTAATTCTGTGAAAAATGATGGTGGTATTTGGATGGGAATTGTGCTGAATTTGTAGATTGCTTTTGGCAGTAGAGTCATTTTCACAATATTGATTCTACTTATCCATGAGCATGGGATGGTTCCATTTGTTTGCATCATCTATGGTTTATTTCCTCAGTGTTTTGTAGTTTTCCTTGTAGAGGACTTTCACCTCCTTGGTTAGGTATGTTCCTAAGTTTTTTGTTGTTGTTACTGTATTTTTTGCAGCGATTGTAAAAGGGGCTGAGTTCTTGATTTTATTCTCAGCTTGGTCACTGTTGTTGTATAGATGAGCTACTGATTTGTGCACATTAATCTTGTATCCAGAAACTGCTGAAATTTTTAATCAGTTCTAGGGGTTTTCTGGAGGAGTCCTTACAGTTTTCTAGGTAAATAATCACATCATCAGCAAATAGTGAGAGTTTGACTTCCTCTTTGCCAATTTGGATGCCCTTTATTTCTTTCTCTTGTCTGATTGCTCTGGTTAGGACTTCTAGTACCATGCTGAAGAGGAGTGGTGAGAGTGGGCATCCTTGTCTTGATGCAGTTTTCAGAGGGAATGCTTCAAACTTTTCCCCATTCAGTAATATGTTGGTTGTGGGTTTGTCATAGAGGGCTTTTATCATTCTGAGGTTTGTTCCTTGTATGCCAATTTTGCTGAGACTTTTAATCATAAAGAGATGCTGGATTTTGTAAAATCCTTTCTCTGCATCTATTGAGATGATCGTGTGATTTTTGTTTTTAATTCTGTTTATATGGTATATCATATTTACTAACTTGCCTATGTTAAACCATCCCTGCATCCCTGGTATAAAACCCACTCGATCATGTTGGATTATCTTTTGATATGTTATTGGATTTGATTAGCTAGTATTTTGTTAAGGATTTTAGCATCTATGTTCATCAGAGATATCAGTCCATAGTTTTCCTTTTTGGTTATATCTTTTTCTGATTTCGATACAAGGTGATACTGGCTTCACAGAAGGATTTATGGAGGGTTTCCTTTTTCTCTATCTTGTGGAATAGTATCAATACAATTGGCACCAATTCTTCTTTGAATGTCTGGTAGAACTCTGCTGTGAATCAATCTGGCTCTGGACTTTTTGTTGTTGTTGTTGGTAAGATTTTAAATTACCATTTCAATCTTGCTGCTTGTTATTGGTATGTTTGGGATATCTAATTCTTCCTCATTTAAGCTAGGAGGGTTGTATCTTTCCAGGAATTTATCCATCTCTTCTAGGTTTTCTAGTTTATGCACGTAAAGGTGTTCATAGTACCTTGAAGTGTCTTTTGTATTTCAGTGGTATCAATTGTAATATCTCTCATTTCATTTCTTGTTGAGCTCATTTGGGTTTTATTTATTATTTTCTTGGTTAATCTTGCTAATGGTCTATCCATTTTATTTACCTTTTCAAAGAACCAGATTTTTGTTTCATTTATCTTTTGAACTTTTTTGGTTTCAATTTCATTTAGTTTTGCCCTAATCTTGGTTAACACTTTTCTACTGCTGATTTTGGAACAGTTTGTTCTTGTTTCTCTAGTTCCT
The DNA here is from genome assembly GCF_000951045.1 of Mandrillus leucophaeus. Taxonomy (NCBI): domain Eukaryota; kingdom Metazoa; phylum Chordata; class Mammalia; order Primates; family Cercopithecidae; genus Mandrillus; species Mandrillus leucophaeus. Next base: position 55,268 of record NW_012101910.1, read on the forward strand.
TGAGGTGTGACCTTAGACTGTCTGTTTGTGCTCTTCCAGACTTTTCGATGTAGGCATTTAGGGCTGTGAACTTTCCTCTTAGCACCACCTCTCCTGTGTCTGAGAGGATTTGATAGGTTGTTTCGCTATTGTCGTTCAGTTAGAATAATATTTAATTTCCATCTTGCTTTCATTTTTGACCCCATGATCATTTGGGAGCAGGTTATTTAATTTCTGTTTATTTGTATGACTTTGAATGTTCCTTTTTGAGTTGATTTCCAGTTTTAGTCCACTGTGGTCTGAGAGTGCTTGGTATAATTTCAATTTTCTTAAATTTCTTGAGGTTTGTTTTGTGGCCTATCATATGGTCTATACTGGAGAAAGTTCCATGAGCTCTTTAATAGAATGTGTGTTCTTTGGTTGTTGGATGGAATGTTCCATATACATCTGTTAAGTCCGTTTGTTCCAAGGTAGTTTAAATGCATTGGTTCTTTGTTGACTTTTTGTCTTGGTGAACTGCTTGGCGCTATCAGTATTGAAGCCCCCCATTATTATTGTGTTGCTGTCTATCTTATTTCTTAGGTCTCTTAGTAATTGTTTTATAAATTTGGAAGCTCCAGTGTTAGTTGCATATAGATTTAGGATTGTTATATTTTCCTGTTGTACAAGGTCTTTTACCATTATATAATTTCCCTCTTTGTGTTTTTTAACTACTGTTGCTTTAAAGTTTGTTTTGTCTGATATAAGAATAGCTACTCCTGCTTACTTTTGGTGTCCGTTTACCTGAAATGTCTTCCCGCCCCCCGACCCCTTTACCTTAAGTTTGCATGAGTCCTTATGTGTTAGGTGAGTCACTTGAAGGCAGTAGATAGTTGGTTGGTGAATTCTTACCCATTCTGCAGTTCTGTATCTTTTAAGTGGACCATTTAGGCCATTTATATTCA
>NW_012101910.1:56240-59131 GCF_000951045.1 Mandrillus leucophaeus
TCTTGTGGAATAGTATCAATACAATTGGCACCAATTCTTCTTTGAATGTCTGGTAGAACTCTGCTGTGAATCAATCTGGCTCTGGACTTTTTGTTGTTGTTGTTGGTAAGATTTTAAATTACCATTTCAATCTTGCTGCTTGTTATTGGTATGTTTGGGATATCTAATTCTTCCTCATTTAAGCTAGGAGGGTTGTATCTTTCCAGGAATTTATCCATCTCTTCTAGGTTTTCTAGTTTATGCACGTAAAGGTGTTCATAGTACCTTGAAGTGTCTTTTGTATTTCAGTGGTATCAATTGTAATATCTCTCATTTCATTTCTTGTTGAGCTCATTTGGGTTTTATTTATTATTTTCTTGGTTAATCTTGCTAATGGTCTATCCATTTTATTTACCTTTTCAAAGAACCAGATTTTTGTTTCATTTATCTTTTGAACTTTTTTGGTTTCAATTTCATTTAGTTTTGCCCTAATCTTGGTTAACACTTTTCTACTGCTGATTTTGGAACAGTTTGTTCTTGTTTCTCTAGTTCCTTGAGGTGTGACCTTAGATTGTCTGTCTGTGCTCTTCCAGACTTTTTGATGTAGGCATTTAGGGCTGTGAACTTTCCTCTTAGCACCACCTCTCCTGTGTCTGAGAGGATTTGATAGGTTGTTTCACTATTGTCGTTCAGTTAGAATAATATTTAATTTCCATCTTGCTTTCATTTTTGACCCCATGATCATTTGGGAGCAGGTTATTTAATTTCCGTTTATTTGTATGGCTTTGAATGTTCCTTTTTGAGTTGATTTCCAGTTTTATTCCACTGTGGTCTGAGAGTGCTTGGTATAATTTCAATTTTCTTAAATTTCTTGAGGTTTGTTTTGTGGCCTATCATATGGTCTATACTGGAGAAAGTTCCATGAGCTCTTTAATAGAATGTGTGTTCTTTGGTTGTTGGATGGAATGTTCCATATACATCTGTTAAGTCCGTTTGTTCCAAGGTAGTTTAAATGCATTGGTTCTTTGTTGACTTTTTGTCTTGGTGAACTGCTTGGCGCTATCAGTATTGAAGCCCCCCATTATTATTGTGTTGCTGTCTATCTTATTTCTTAGGTCTCTTAGTAATTGTTTTATAAATTTGGAAGCTCCAGTGTTAGTTGCATATAGATTTAGGATTGTTATATTTTCCTGTTGTACAAGGTCTTTTACCATTATATAATTTCCCTCTTTGTGTTTTTTAACTACTGTTGCTTTAAAGTTTGTTTTGTCTGATATAAGAATAGCTACTCCTGCTTACTTTTGGTGTCCGTTTACCTGAAATGTCTTCCCGCCCCCCGACCCCTTTACCTTAAGTTTGCATGAGTCCTTATGTGTTAGGTGAGTCACTTGAAGGCAGTAGATAGTTGGTTGGTGAATTCTTACCCATTCTGCAGTTCTGTATCTTTTAAGTGGACCATTTAGGCCATTTATATTCAATATTAGTATTGAGATGTGAGGCGCCATTCCATTCATCATGCTATTTGTTGTCTGTATGCCTTGGGTTTTTAATTTTTGTTTTTGTTTTTTAAATTGTATTTTTGTTTTATAGGTCACGCGAGATTTATGCTTTAAAGAGGTTCTGTTTTGATGTGTTTCCAGGATTTGTTTCAAGATTTGGAGCCCCTTTCAACAGTTCTTGTAGTGGTGGCTTGGTAGTGGCAAATTCTCTCAGCATTTGTTTGTCTAAAAAACACCATATCTTTCCTTCATATATGAAGCTTAGTTTCACTGGGTACAAAATTCTTGGCTGATAATTGTAATGTTTGAGGAGGCTGAAGATAGGGTTCCTATCCCTTCTAACTTGTAGGGTTTCTGCTGAGAAATCTGCTGTTAAACTGATAAGATTTTCTTATAGTTACCTGGTGCTTTTGTCTCACAGCTCTTAGACTCTTCCTTCATCTTAACTTTAGATAACTTGATGACAATGTACCTAGGAGATGATCTTTTTGCAATGAATTTCTCAGGTATTCTTTGTGCTTCTTGTATTAGGGTATCCAGGCCTCTAGCAAGGCTGGGCAAATTTTCCTCAATGATTCCCCCAAATATGTTTTCCAAACTTTTAGATTTATCTTTTTTCTCAGGAACACAGATTATTGCTAGGTTTGGTCATTTAACATAATTCCAGACTTCTTGGAGACTGTGTTTATATTTTCTTATTCTTTTTTCTTTGTCTTTGTTGAATTTGGTTAATTTGAAGACCTTGTCTTTGAGCTCTGAATTTCTTTCTTCTACTTCTTCGATTCTATTGCTGAGACTTTCCAGAGCCTTTTGAATTTCTGTAAGTGTGTTCATTGTTACCTGAAGTTTAGATTGCTTTTTATTCATGCTATCTATTTCCTTGAGTATTTCTCTCTTTACTTCGTGTTTTATTTTTCAAATATATTTTCTCTCTCTCTCTCTTTCTCTCTTTATCTCTTTCTCTCTCTGTGTCTCACACACACACACACACACACACACACAGTTCAGTTTGCAGTATTAGTTCACGCACTTTCTCCACCATTTGAGCGAACTTACATGGAATAGTGAATTTAGCATAGTTTCCAGGATTCTTGGCATTAACATTTCCTAGTTTGTTTAGACATACATCTAGCTTTCTGACTCAAAGATAGGAAGCAAGAAGAGAATGTTTTTTAAAATACCATTTAACACACAGCTACTTGTTTCTGTGAAAGTTATAAAAACTCTGCTTGGATTTACCTTACGAAGCAAGAAGAGAATATTTTTTAAAATACCATTTAACACAAAACTACTTGTTTTTGTGAAAGTTATAAAAACTCTGCTTGGACCGGGCGCGGTGGCTCAAGCCTGTAATCCCAGCACTTTGGGAGGCCGAGACGGGTGGATCACGAGGTCAGGAGATCGAGACCATCC
>NW_012101910.1:59181-66026 GCF_000951045.1 Mandrillus leucophaeus
GAATTTCTGTAAGTGTGTTCATTGTTACCTGAAGTTTAGATTGCTTTTTATTCATGCTATCTATTTCCTTGAGTATTTCTCTCTTTACTTCGTGTATTATTTTTCAAATATCTTTTCTCTCTCTCTCTTTCTCTTTCTCTGTCACACACACACACACACACACACAGAGTTCAGTTTGCAGTATTAGTTCACGCACTTTCTCCACCATTTGAGCGAACTTACATAGAATAGTGAATTTAGCACAGTTTCCAGGATTCTTGGCATTAACATTTCCTAGTTTGTTTAGACATACATCTAGCTTTCTGACTCAAAGATACGAAGCAAGAAGAGAATGTTTTTAAAAATACCATTTAACACACAGCTACTTGTTTTTGTGAAAGTTATAAAAACTCTGCTTGGATTTACCTTACGAAGCAAGAAGAGAATATTTTTTAAAATACCATTTAACACAAAGCTACTTGTTTTTGTGAAAGTTATAAAAATTCTGCTTGGATTTACCTTCCTTAAGTCATTTTAAAAAATCTTTCTTTGATATTTTTACTTTGATCTCATTGCTTCCTTTGATACAAAGAGAAGTCTGGTAGAATCTTTCAATCTACTCATAGTGGACCATCCTAAGAACAACAGGAAATGTTTTAAAAGATCCTGTGTCCTAGAAATAGTCAAATATTTCATCTTGTTAAGACTCCTGCAGGATTATGAGTTTTTGATATTTTGCTTCTTCATCTGTTTTTACCAGTATTGTTGACAGCTACATTTTTTTCAAAGAGACACAATTTCCTCGCATTACATGGAACAATATTTTTGTTTATAATTCACACATAGTAATCATACATATTATGGAGTATAGTGTGATGTTTCAACACATGTATACATTGTATAATGATCAAAGCATGGTATTTAGCATATTCATCGTATCAAACATTTACCATTCATTTACCATTTCTTTGTGATGAGACATTTAGAATCCTCTCTTGTAGTTGAAATATACACCATAACATCATTTTCTATATTCACCCTACTGTGCAATAGAATACCAAAATGTATTCTTCCCATGTAACAGTAATTTTGTACCCATTGATAAATGTGTCCCCATTCCCTCTTTCCAAGCCCTCCCCAACCTCTGGAAATCACTATATAATTCTATTGATATCTTTTTTTTTTTTTTTAAGATTCCACAGTGAGTGAGATTATGTGCTATTTGTCTTTCTGTGCCTGGCTTATTTCACTTAAATGTCCTCTAGTTTCCTTCAAGTTGCTGCAAATGACAGGGTTTCATTACTTTCTATAACTGAATTGTACTCCATTGCCTATATATGTTTTCTTTATCCATTCATTCATTGATGGACACTAAGGTTGATTCCATATTTAGGGAATTGTGAATGTTGTTGCAGTAAACATAGGAATGCAGATAGCTCTTTAAAGTACTGATTTCATTTCCTTTCGGTAAATAGTAGTGGAATTTCTGGATCATATGGTAGTTCTATTTTTTATTTTTTGAGGAAACTTTACACTGTTTTTGTTGTTGTGTGTTTTTTGTTTGTTTGATTGGTTAGTTTTTGGGGGGGTTTTTTGAGACAGGGTCTCACTCTGTCACTCAAGTTAGAGTGAGGTGGTAATGATCAAAGCTTACCGCAGCCTCTATCACCTCAGCCTCCTGACTAGCTGGGACCACAGGCCTGTACCTCCATGCCTGGCTAATTTTCCTTTATTATTTGTAGTGACCAGGCCCATCTGTGTTTCTCACGCTGATCTCAAACACCTGGGCTCAGGCGATCCTCCCACCTCGGCCTTCTAAAGTGCCGGGATTAGAGGTATGAGCAACGATGCCCAGCCCTTCATACTGCTTTCTATAATGGCTATATCAATTTACATTCTACATGGAATAATTCTTAAAGTTACAAATTGCATTGCTGTTATAATAGAAAAGGCTTATAAAAGAAAATGAAAATAACATTTATGAGTGAATATGCTAGATCATTTTTTCAGACTACCTCACTCTCTATGTGTTAAAAGCCGAATGTTCATTTTCCCCCCAAATTTTTATGTTAAAATCGAATCCCGAGTATCCTGGTATGTGGAGATAAGGCTTTTGGGAAGTAGTTATGTTATGAGGGTGGAACCCTCATGAATGGGATTACAGCCCTTATAAAAATAGGCCAAAGAGCTATCTTACGCTCTTTTTCACCCTGTGAAGATACAATAAAATGGCAGTAATCTACTCAAAAGAGGACCCTCACTGGAACCTAACTATGCTGGCACCCTGATGTCAGACTTGTAGTCTCTAGAACTCTGTCAAATAAATCTCTGTTGTTTAAAAGTTACCCAGTTTATCATACTTTGTTGTAATGACCCAAATTGCCTAAGACTCCATGTAACAATCCAGAGAAACTAATATTATTTCTATATTATTTGTCCGAAGTCACATGATTAGGAGTTGAAACCTTGGGATTACAATCCTACATATATCAATTATTAATAATTATTAGCTATAAGACCATAAAAATAAATTATTCCTTTGAAATTTAATTTCTAATCTGTAACATGGAAATAATAGTATATGTCCTGCTAAGTAACTGATAAATTTTCTGAAAGAGAGGCAAAGACTAAAAGAACAGGGAGAAAGAAAGAGAAAAAGAGAAGAGAGAAAATGAGGTGGAAATGAAAGGTGGTTTGATAATTGCAAGGTACAATATAGGTATGATTTATTATTATTTATTAGACAATTATAATTATAGAGTACTTACATATGGTATATAATCAAAAACTAGTATCAATTGACAAAAACCAACTTTGTGTTTGAATAAGCATATTGTGTCTCCTAACTAAAATCTGTCCTGATACATTACCATCTCTTTCTGAAATTATATACTTAAATATTTATTAATATATTATTTCTGTTGATATTTTTATGAATATATGAATACATGATATCTTGTAGAACAAGGGTTTGTGGTAAATCTGAGCTAAGACAATTGCATGTCATATTTTATAGCTGGAATTTGAAGATGAATAGAAAAGCAGTTCAATGAAGAGCATATGAAATGTATCTCAAGATTGCAAAATATAAAATCTTAACTCATTCTTTAGACAAGTAAAAATGGATGCTAGTATCATTGTGTATTTCAATGAGTAAAAATCTCACACATCTAACTGGAAAAGTCAATCAGAATCTACATGAAATTAAATTAAACCCAATTATATTAAATCTTAATTATTTACATATTCCTGTGAGCAGCACCAAGAAGTCAAAAGACATGGATACTGTCCTGATGGAAATTAAAAGCCAATTGGGAAGATAAGACTTTTAAAAAAATGAAGAATTTAGATACCAGTGTGGAATAATTTTTAAAGAGTTGTAAAGCAACAAGTAATATAAGATTTCAGAGGAAAAAGTGTTAAAGGGGGCCAATGAGGAAATTTTATTTGAAGAATTGAAATTTCCAGAATAAAACTAGCAGAAGACGGCATTGCCAGGCGAAAGAAACACATTTGTAGATGTATATTTATTTTACTCAAAACATCACTGTTGTGGTTTAAATGTGTCCCCCAAGATCCATGTGCTTGAAATGTAATCCCCAATGCAACAGTCCTGAGAGTTGGGATCTTTCTAAGATAATCAGTGCTATTATCCTGGGAGTGGGCTAAATATTGTGGGAGTGGGATCATGATATGAGTATAATTATAAGAGTATTACTATCTTCCTCTTTTACACATGTTCTCACAACGTGATGACTTCCACCATGTTATGTTATGACATAGCAAGACCTTCACTAGATGAGGCCCCTCAGTCTTAGACTTCCCAATCTCCAGAGCCATGAGTCAAATAAACTTCTATTGTTTATTAATTACCCAGTCTGTAGTATTCTGTCATAGCAGCACAAAGTGAACTAAGACAATAACATAAAACAAGAATTTAAGTATTTGTAAATGTAAATGACTAAGAAAAATATCTTAACATTATAGTAGTCTCATTGTAGAATCTGACATATTTACTGATTGTATTAGGCTTTTCTTGCATTGCTATAAATAAATACCTGAGATTGGGTAATTTATAAAAAAGGAGGTTTAATTGCCTCACAATTTTGCAGGCTGTACAGGAAGCATAGTGCTGGCATCTGCTTTCTGGGTGGCCTCAGGAACTTCACAATCATGGCAGAAAGCAAAGTGGGAGCAGGCACTTGACATGGTGAATGTAGGAGCAAGAGAAAGAGTTGGGGGTGGAGGTACCACACTTTACAACAACCAAATCTTGAGAGAACTCATTCATTATTGAGAGGACAGCACTGAGACATAAGGGATCAACCCCCATGACCTAAACACCTCCCACCAGGCCACACCTCCAACATCAGCGATTACAATTCAACATGAAATTTGAGTGTGGACAAATATCTAAACTGTATCATTCCAGCCCTGTCTTCCCCCAAATTACCTATTCTTTTCACATGGCAAAATACAATCATGCTTTCTCAGCAGTTCCCCAAAATGTTAACTCATTTCTTCATCAACTCAATCAAAAGTCCCAAGTGAAAAGTCCCATCTGAAAATGAGTTCCTTCCACCTGTGAGCCTGTAAAATCAAAACAAGTCATTTACTTCCAAGATAAAATGTGGGTGCCAGCACTGGGTAAACATTCTAATTCCAAGAGAAATAAATCAGGCAAAGAAAGGGACTAGAGGCCTCACACAAGTCTGAAAACTAGCAGGACAATAATTAAATCTTAAAGCTCCAAAATAATCTCTTTTGACTCCATGCCTCACATCCATGGCATGTTAATGCAAGGGGTGGGCTCTCAAGGCTTTGGGCAGCTCTTCCCCTGTGACTTTGCAGGACACAGCCCCATGGCTCCTTTCAAGTGCTAGAGTTGAGTGCTTGCAGCTTTTCCAGGCATAGAGTGCAAGCTACCAGTGGATCTACCTTTCTAGTTTCTGGATGATGGTGGCCCCCTTCTTACAGCATCACTAGGCAATACTCCAGTGGGGACTCTGTGGGCTTCCAACCCCACATTTACCCTCCACACTGCCCTACTAGAAGTGCTCTATGAAGGCTCCGCCCCTGCAGCAGGCTTGTGCCTGGACACCAGACTTTTCCATACATCCTCTGAAGTCTAGTCAGAGGTTACCAAGCCTCCTTAACTCTTGCACTCTGTGCACCCACAGGCTTAACATCATGTGGAATCTACCAATTATCATATCTTGTGTCCTCTGAAGTGATGGCCCAAGCTTTACCTGGGCCCCTTTGAGCTGAGACTGGGGCCAGAGTGACCAGAATTTGGGGAGCAATGTCTCAAGGCTGTGCAGGGAAGCAAGGTACTGGGCCTGGCCTACAAAACCATTCAGTCCTCCTAGGCTTCAGGGCCTGTGGTAGGAAGGGCTGCCAGGAAGTTCTCTGAAATGTCACTGAAACCTTTTTCCCATTGTCTTGGCTATTACCATTTGACTTCTTTTCAGTTATGCAAATATCTCTAGCAAACAGTTGCTCAACAACCTGCTTGAGTTTCTCTCTTGTAAAAAGTTTTTATTTATTTGCCACATGACCAGGCTGGGCAAATTTTCTGAACTTTTAAGCTCTACTTCCTGTTTAAATGTAAGTTCTAAACGTAAGTCATTCCTTTGTGCCTCCATCTGAGTATAGGTTCTTAGAAGCATCCAGGCTGCATCTTTATACTTTGCTGCTTAGAAATTTCTTCCACCAGATACTCTAGGTCATCATTCTCAACTTCAAACTTCCACAGATCTCTAGGGCATAAAAACAATGCAGCCAAGTTGTTTAGTAAGGAATAATATGCATAATCTTTGATCCCAATACATTTCTGATATCTATCTGACACCTCAGCAGCCTGGACTTCAAAGTTCATATTACAATCAGCATTTTGGTCACAACTATTTAACCAGTCTCTAAGAGATTCCAAACTTTCCTTCATCTTCCTGTCTTCTGAGCCATTCAAGCTCTTCGGACTGCTGCTTGTTACCCAGTTCCAAATTTCCTTTCACATTAGCAGATATCTTAATAGCCATGCCTCACTCCTGGTACTATTTTTCTGTATTAGGCCTTTCTTGCATTGCTATAAAGAAATACCCATGACTGCGTAATTTATAAGAAAAGAGGTTTAATTAGCTCACAGTTCTGTAGGCTGTACAGGAAGCATGGCACTGGCATTTGCTTCTGGGGAGGCCTCAGGAACCTTCCCATCATGGCAGATGGTGGAGCAGGAGTGGGCACTTGATATGACAAAAGCAGGAGCAAGAGAGAGAGTTGGGGGTGGAGGTGCCACACTTTACACCAACCAGATAGCAAGAGAACTCACTCGCTGTCTAGAGGACAGAACCAAGACATAAGAGATCTGCCCCCGTAACCCAAACACCTCCCACCAGGCCCCGCATCTAACACTGGGGATTACAATTCAACACGAGATTTGGGTGGGGAGTAATATCCAAACGATATCACTGATATGTTAAAATATACACCAAACTATCATGCTCTATCTAGGGCAAAGTGATAATTGACCAATTCTTTCAAAATATTCATTTCTGAAATATTTTATTGGAAAACACTTATGAATTTGGGTGAGATTTTTACTAACAAATCTCCTGAGCTATGTCAAAGGAAATGAATTTTTAGTATCAATGAACCCTTAAAAAGAAAAAACACGAAAGTCAATTTTATCAAATAACATGATACGTAAAAGAGTTAAAATAATTATACCTTTATAGATATCAATATATTTTTCTTATACTAAAGAACTACATTTCACACAATATGTGGCAAGTTTTATGTACATTATTATGTATATGATACTAATAATACTGCCATTTTTTAATGGACTTTTTCTTATCCAAGTAATG
>NW_012101910.1:66076-68204 GCF_000951045.1 Mandrillus leucophaeus
GTAACCCAAACACCTCCCACCAGGCCCCGCATCTAACACTGGGGATTACAATTCAACACGAGATTTGGGTGGGGAGTAATATCCAAACGATATCACTGATATGTTAAAATATACACCAAACTATCATGCTCTATCTAGGGCAAAGTGATAATTGACCAATTCTTTCAAAATATTCATTTCTGAAATATTTTATTGGAAAACGCTTATGAATTTGGGTGAGATTTTTACTAACAAATCTCCTGAGCTATGTCAAAGGAAATGAATTTTTAGTATCAATGAACCCTTAAAAAGAAAAAACACGAAAGTCAATTTTATCAAATAACATGATACGTAAAAGAGTTAAAATAATTATACCTTTATAGATATCAATATATTTTTCTTATACTAAAGAACTATATTTCACACAATATGTGGCAAGTTTTATGTACATTATTATGTATATGATACTAATAATACTGCCATTTTTTAATGGACTTTTTCTTATCCAAGTAATGATCCAGGCAACTAACTTTCCTGTTAACAAAAGTCCTGTTAAGGAATTTCCTTTCCTTCAAGTGGCCTCTTTTGCCATTTTTAAGGCAGTTAATACAGGTTTATTATCAAGAGTTTAAGAGAAAGCTATTCCAAAAATGCAGTTTTATTTCTTTGCTGCCATTACTTTCAATGGCAAAAAATGCAAATACTTTTGCATCAACCTAATAACTTATTTCTGGTTAAAAGACTAAGAGTTCATGTTCATTTAAACAAATGGATTTTTAAAATTATTATTGAGGAATATTTATCAGGGATAGATAAAATGTCTTTAAGGAGCCTGAAACATAATATGGAGGACTCTAAGAAAATAAGTAAAAGTTACATATTTGAAAAAACTGATGGTAGCATAAACATTACAAAATGTATTTGTATTAACTGCCTGATGCATTTGTATACCTTTCCTATATGTACTTCAATAATGCAGAATTAATGAAATTACAACTTACAAATACAATTTAAGTTAAATTTTGCATTTGCTTTCAGATTATATTATCCCACACAAGTGTGTAATCAAATTATTCGTGTATGCATAGGTAGGCAAAGATGAGTAAGTTTTCTCACCAGATCACTTGATTCTTCTGGGTGTTTTGCAACATTGGTGACAATTTTCCAAGCTGTTTCATAGGAGCTGCCATATTTTCCCAAGATAATATATACCAGTTAACACTACAACATAATATTTTTTGTAATTAATTAATTTTTATATCTTTAGGGGGTACAGGTACAAGTTTCCTACATGTATATATTGTGTAGAGGACACAAGTCTAGGCTTTTAGTATACCCATCGTCTGAATAGTGAACATTGTAACCAATAAGTAGTTTTTCAACATTCTCCCCACTTTGACCCTCCCACCTTTTATAGTCTTCAGGGTCTATTTTGCCACACTGTATGTCCACATGTATCCATTGTTTAGCTCCCACCAATAAGTGAGAACTTGCTGTATTTGACTTTCTGAGTTATTTCACTGAGGATAATGGCTTTCAGTCCCATCCATGTTACTACAAAAACATGATTTCACCCTTTTCTATGGCTGAATAGTATTCCATACTATATAGAGATTTATTTTCCTTTGGGTATATACCCAGTGGTGAGACTGCTGAATCTAATGGTAGTTCCATTTTTAGTTCTTTGAGAAAGCTTCATACTGTTTTCCATAAAGGTTGTTATAATATACATTCCCAGCAACAGTGTATAAGCATTCCCTTTTCTTTGCATCCTGGTTAACATCTGTTGTTTTTTGTCTTTTTTATGATAGCCATTCTGACTGGTGTGAGATGGTATCTCATTGTGATTTTATTTTGAATTTCTCTGATGATTAATGATGTTTAGCATTTCTTTCATGTTTTTTGGCCACTAGTATGTCTTATTTTGAAAATTATCTGTTCTGGTCAGGCACCGTGGCTCACACCTGTAATCCCAGCACTTTGGGAGGCCAAGACGGGCAGATCACCTGAGATCAGGAGTTCTGTCCAACCTGTCCAACATGGTGAAACCCCATCTCTACTAAAAATTCAAAAATTAGCCGGACGCAGTGGCATGGACCTGTAGTCTCAGCTACTCGGGAGGCTGAAGCTGCAGAATCACTTGAACCTG
>NW_012101910.1:69749-71815 GCF_000951045.1 Mandrillus leucophaeus
TTAATTTTGTATCCTGAAACAAGATCATATCATCAGTGAACAGAGACAGTTTGACTTCCTCTTTTCTAACTTTAATGCCTTTTATTTTTTCTCTTGTCTGATTGTTCTGGTAAGGACTTCTAGTACTATGATGAATAAGAGCAGTGAAAGTGAGCATCCTTGTCTTAAAATCTTAGATGCTAATATGCATGACATGTAAGTTTATACACAGATATACCCACTCTTTTAGTACTAATAAAAATAACTGTAAGCACAAGTCTCATCACCAAACAAAAACAATAGTGGGTTTATATATTTGTAAAGTAAATATGTATTATTTAGAAGATTCAAGAGAGGAGAGAAATTCCATTTTGACCAGGGTTTACAATAACTAAACTTAAGATTACATGTCTGAGGATTGGAAAATATGTCTACAGACTAGCTTCTGGCTCTGTAATTTTCAAACTTTGCTTCTTGTCCAAAATCACATAATTTTGGTGCGGAATGTAATGGGATATAATATATGTTCATATAAGATTTAAACTCTGCCTCTGCACTGAAGTACACCAATGCCAGATAAGTCAACAGAATGGCCAGTAAGAGGATTCCTAGAAGTCATTTTCACACTTGAATAACAAGCAATATCCAACTGTACCTAGAGGAAATATTAGCCATATAAATATACTCCACTAGAGTAAAAACCAAATATACTCTTAACTCCACTTTCCTTGGATAGCCAAAATGCCCTAAACACTCCAGTGCCACCCAATATCTGGCAAAGTGTGATAGAGAAGAAATCAGGGAGGGGAGATACAGGTAACTTAATCAAACATGGTTAAAATGTGTCTTAGTTTTGCAAACTTTACAAATGCTTGACCTTCTGAACATTTTCCTAGTGTCTCTTTGAAAGCCTTAGAAGGTTCCTGTGCAAGGAAGAGACTAGAAGTTAGAATTTTATTCATTTCATGAGAAATCTGATACAACAGAGTGTGGAAGCTCTATTGATGCACTTCTACCCAGACTAAATAGGAATGAGAACTGTTGATTTCTCTCAGTCTACACAGAAAATAAAAGAGAACACAGGCAATCATCTGGGTTAACGTGCTCAGCCAGTACATGGATGAGCAACTTTATTAGCCAAGGTACTGTATTTTATCCCACATTCTCACTTCAAATTTCTTACCAGTCATGCTTTCCTAACTTTTTAGGTTCTCCATTTTCTTCATGATTCTACAATAATATTGAAGTGGTTTGGCTCTGTGACCCCATCTAAATCTCATCTCGAATTGTAATCCCTACCTGTTGAGGGAGACACGTTATTGGATTACGGGGGTGGTTTCCCTTTGCTATTCTTGTGATAGTGACAGAGGCATGAGGCAGACAAATCCTAGGCAGACAGGGGTGGGTCCCTGGCAAAACCTGACCTTCAAGCCAGGACAGTTTAAAGTCTAGCTACAAGTCCCAGGTAAATCCTCGGGCTGGATGGAGAACCTGTCTTCCCATTTTCCATGTGTTTCTCTGATTGATCCCCACCCTTCACCTATTTTACATATGCTTATCTTTCCCTAATTGGTTTTTTATAATGTCATGCCCACCTTTGAGTGGTGTCTTTGTTTTAACCTTTTTTGCATCCTCACAAACTGATCAGCACTCACTCTTCATTCTGAGCCCATAAAGGCCTCAAACCCAGCCACGCTGTGAGAGAGACTACACAACTTCAGCTGGGGTACCACCCTCACGTTCCCTCTCTGCTGAGAGCTGTTTCATTGCTCAATAGAGTTATTTTCCACCCTCCTCACCCTTTGATTGTCAGCATAACCTCATTCTTCTTGGACATGGTGCAAGAACTCAGGACCCACTGAACATGGGTACAAAGAAGGCTGTAACACTGTGGCCCTCTGCCCCACATACTGGGAAGTAGCTCAGCCCCAGAGCAATGGGCCCAAGAAGGACAAGGGGTTGATAGAGCTGTTAACATGCTGCTGTCCATCGGGCTGCAGACAGCAGGCCTGAAAGAGCAAATTAGCATGCTGTAACACCCTGTCTGGGGCTTCAGGGTCACAGACACCACTGCCTGGGCACCACCA
>NW_012101910.1:73565-76207 GCF_000951045.1 Mandrillus leucophaeus
AAATGCTTGTGCTCAACCTTGGGTAGCCTTGTAGGGTGATCCTATGCATGTGTCAAATACAGCGAGTTTGAAATAGCACATTAAATTACATATTTTCAATTATCAGAGATCTTGCAATGTTTGCCTATTTGAGCCTCATTCTATCACTACATCACATGTTATTCATGTCCAATTTTGTTTTTTCATTCTCTTACCTTTTTTTGTAATCCACATACCCACAGTATAGTTCTTTATTTGATGCTTTCATCTTCTAGCTCAAGACTAAGACAATGTAAAGACACATGATGAAAAGAAATTTGGATTTGTAAACATAAACTCCTAGATCTCAAGCATTCTCCAAGTTTGATTATGTTCCCCCTACCCAACAACGAGAAAAAAAGTGTTAGACTCAACATGCATAAATATTGAAAAAAATGACTTGCCTAAACTGACTGAATTTTTGTCACTTTTAATGGGAACTCATAACAATGACACAGCTTCCTTTATATATCATGGACTTAAAATAATGCCAACTGCACTTTTACTGAGCCTCTAAGTCATGTGTTGAGCATGCGAAGGTGAAGGATTCTATCAATTTTATTTCACTCTTCTGTTGGCCTCTGCATTGCACATCTTTGAATAGATTTTTCAAATAATCTCACTGAAATCGAGACTCTTAGAGTCCCCTCTGGCAGATCTATAAATCACATGTTTTAATAGAGACTTCTATATTCTGGACCTTCTCTATTTTTCTATTAGTTTGCACATAAGGTTGTTGTCTACCTTTCAACTTCCATGAGCTATAAAGTCATATCCTTAAGCATAGTGTTCTGATTTTCTTCTGGATCAGCTAATTTAGCTCTTTACTTTTGTCATAAGAGTAACAATAATTTATTTTGGACTTCTGTATACAACTGCTTCTAAACTTCCAAGATTTCTATTGCTGTTACAAATGACTGCGTGTCTGTAACACCGACTATCCCAAAAACTTTTCTCTGAGCCTACTAGCTAATAAAGCAATTGCTAGACCAAGGAACCTAACTTATGATAAATGGTCAAGTACTTTAGGGTCGTTATCTATATAAAACAAAGAACCTTTCAGATGACCTTGTGGATACTTCAACACCTGGTAAAGGTATAAATAAATTTAATTGCCAAAGATCCACACTTAGGAAGATAAAAGGGGCAAAGGAGACTGAACCATACAGATAACATCACAAACTTCATTTAGTCATTAGATTGAACTTCACTCTTGCAGTTTCATCTCCTCCTTTTTTTTTTTTTTTTTTTTTTTCTACAATGAAGTTTCTGAAAAGTAGTACAGCAGGCAAAGAAAATCTGCAGGAGACAGCAGAAGGAAAAGCAATTATTCTGAATAATCTACACATAAAATGAGTGAATATCTTTATTTAAAAAAATCTAAGTTGGTGGCTGGCACATAGCTTTTATTCCTGAAACAATGGCATAAACCTATTGCTCTGAATTTAAAAAAAATAATAATAATGATAAAGAAATTAAAAGTAAAATTGACCTAATCAACCCCAAAAGAAAGAAAACCCTGTAGAATCATTTATTTGAAAGTCTATTTAAATATGTGACGATTTAGAAATCTGAAGTAGTATTATTTGGCAGCCTTTCTGGGCAAGACAAAATGAATTGAGTATAAAGATTAAAATGAAGCTAAACAATACATAAAATAAAGATCAATTCAGTTTCAATAACAGCATCTGGCAACTTACAAACTCAAAGTAACTATTTTTGAAATTAAAAATATAAGCACAAGATTAAATTGAAAGGATACATACCATCTCAGTAAAATGTATAAATTTCTTCAAGAATAGGACTTGACTTCTTTTTAAAGGTTTAGTCAAAAATGTTTGCATTCATATGAGTTTATAACAGTGTTCTATTTCTATTTGATTATCAGAACCACTATTAATATTAAAAAACCATTTCCTGTGGCCAAAGAACATTTTCTTTTAGAATTTTCATATGCAATGAAATTGTTTAAAAATAGTTAATTCTTTGCCATTCCTCCAGGAACCACATTCTCTGTCAATCTAAAGGATTCATGTGGTGACATTCTATGTTCCAATTTCAATCTTAGTCACAAAGTCAAGCCTTCTAATTCTGTCATTATTTAATGATAGACAGATGATTTTGCACTCATTTGACCTTTACCAAGCTCTCTTGTTTGATTAGCAGCTCATTCCTGTTCTCTTATAATAAAAGGTAGAATGGATTAACCATTCACAATTCAGAATATTGAAGTAGTTAAAGCATAACAACAGACCACTGCTGGCATTTAATGTAGACATTAAAATTCTAATGACTCATTCCCCTGTCGCAGATGAGGAAAAGAATAGAAATAGACATAACAAGGATCTGTTCTTCTGAAACTAATTATAACAGGAATTTGAGATGGTAAAGACTTCATCTATTCATGTAAATCAGTGTTTCCTTTAACTTGGTAAAGAAGGCCCTGTGATTTACCAAAATTGAGGATTTCTGGACTCAGGTTAGTTTAGGGTTCAGTACTAAAAGAGTTCTTTTGAAAATAAAAAGACAGAGGGTGATGTGAAAAAAGAGAGAAAGGGGGGTTATAAACATAGGTGTACCCTCCTGAGGGCATAATTTAAGAAAAATTTTGATTTTTTTTTTTT
>NW_012101911.1:0-1054 GCF_000951045.1 Mandrillus leucophaeus
GGAACCCTGCTATAGTCTCCTTCCCACATCCCATCCAACTAGTCAGCCAGGCTGTTGACAGAATGATCTTCCTAAATTGCAAATTTGGCCATGTCCTTCCCTGATAGTCTCTGAAAGTGTGGAACCCAATACACTTTCAGAGAGTACATGATGTCAAAACTATTTTAATAATAAGAATAGGAGATTATTTAGCCTTTTCACTGTGTTAATATTTGCACTGATGGTGCAAAAGAAATAGCGGGCAAATCATTAGCTGCCTCAGCACAAATTAAGGCATAGAACAAAACTGTACTATAACCTAGTGTTTGTATTCTTTTTACCTCATGCATTTGCAGAAGAAAAAAAAAAGCTAGTTTCACTTAGAAATGCCACTATGAAGCAGTAAAAACATTAACTTTAAAAAATCTCAGCCCTTCAACGAGCATCTTTTAAATATTCTGCTAGTCAAAATGCAAAGTAATCATAATAAATTCTGCTACATACCAAAGTACAGTGGTTGTCTCTGGGAAAAGCATTTTTGTGATCATTTGAGTAGCAAGTTAACTAGCTTGCTTTTCTTCTACCTAACATCATTTTTACTTGAAAGCATGACTGACTGACAGACTGTGATTATTCAGACTTGGGTATTTGGCAGCTTCAATCTCGAAAATCAATAAAGTGAGCTTGTCACTTCAAGGAAAACAACTAGCAGTGTTTGTTGCCAATGATAAAATGAGATCTTTCAAGCAAAATTAGAATTTTGGTAAACATGCATCTGTCACCATGAGCATGACAGCTTCCCAACACTTAGCGACTTTTCTGATGAGATTAGTGGTGATATTAAGAAACATGTGGAGTCTCTTCTGGGTCTTGTATAATGAGGTGCATCAACATTTGGAAGATTTACATAACTCAGCCAATATCTTCCAAATAACCAATGGTAGATATTACAAAACCATGCACACATAAAAAAGTCTATTCAGGTGCAAGATGGGCCAATGGATTTTAATGTAACAGAGTTTGAAATGTTTGTTAATATGGCTTCAGATTCCACATTGCAACCAACTTTTGAGAA
>NW_012101911.1:1104-2541 GCF_000951045.1 Mandrillus leucophaeus
GACTTGGGTATTTGGCAGCTTTAATCTCGAAAATTAATAAAGTGAGCTTGTCACTTCAAGGAAAACAACTAGCAGTGTTTGTTGCTAATGATAAAATGTGATCTTTCAAGCCAAATTAGAATTTTGGTAAACATGCATCTGTCACCATGAGCATGACAGCTTCCCAACACTTAGTGACTTTTCTGATGAGATTAGTAGTGATATTAAGAAACATGTGGAGTCTGTTCTGGGTCTTGCATAATGAGATGCATCAACATTTGGAAGATTTACATAACTCAGCCAATATCTTCCAAATAACCAATGGTGGATATTACAAAACCATGCACGTATAAAAAAGTCTATTCAGGTGCAAGATGGGCCAATGGATTTTAATGTAACAGAGTTTGAAATGTTTGTTAATATGGCTTCAGATTCCACATTACAACCAACTTTTGAGAAACTACCAGTTATCCAGTTTTAGTATGGTATCAAAGAATATCCATAATGATCTAAAAAGGCTTCTCCCCTTTCCAGCTATCTATGTGAGGCAAGCTTTTCTTCATACACTTCAACCAAAACAACATGTTGTAAAAAATTGAAATCCTGCTATCTTCTAGTAAACCAGATGTCTCTTATGTTTTTTTTTTTTTTATCTTGGACAATACAAAGATGTTATCTATATTGACATGTTATGGCCTTATTACTATTACTTTAAATAAATAACAAAATACTTAATATTCTTGGTTTTAATTTTGAATATAATAAATATCTATATAACACACATGAACACAAAATCCTTTGGGTCCCCAATAATTCTTAAAAGCATAAAGGCATCATAAAACCCAAAACTTAGGAAATTACTGGCCTGCAGGTTTGAGGTCTCAACTTCTCCACACAACAGTCATTCTTTAGCCTATGTCACCTTTCCTGCCCCCATCCTCTGTCTTGCCCTGTCACCCCTATAGCATCACGACCCCTCCCGTTTCTGCCTCAGCAGCACTGCCAGCCTGCTCAGGTGCCAGGCTGGCTCCAGGCTTTACACCTCTGCTCATCCTCTGCCTTGGCTGACATTTCCGTATTTGTTTTTTCTTGTCTTTTTTACTGTCATTCAAACACCCATTCATTCTTCAAACACGCTCCCTCCTGGTGTGCCCTCGACAATTCTCTTCAAGCACCTCCAGTGCTGGTTCTCCTGTTTGACCTCCAGGCTTGCCATGGGTAAAATTGTGGACATTTCCCTAAGATAAGCGAGCGTTATTTGTAATGTTTTACTGTTACTAACAAAGCTGCCTTAGACATGCTTGTACATGTCTTTCTGGGCACTTGTGCAAGAGGTTCTCAAGGAGACTCCTGGAAAGGAATTACTGAGTCAGAAGGTTTGTGCAGCTTCACCTTTACGAAGCATTGCTAAGCTGTCTCCAAATTGATTACACTGATATATACTACCATCAGCAAGAA
>NW_012101911.1:8923-10959 GCF_000951045.1 Mandrillus leucophaeus
CTCAAGCCAACTTTCCTTCCATACAAAGGGGAAACCAGACATATTCCAGATGTTCCTCCCACTGGGGTGACTTCCCTTTATCACAGTTCTTAAGGCATTCCTGGGTAGAACTGCACTGCCATGCAGGAGCCATCATCCACTTCCAGCCAGCACCAATATACTATGGACATCCATTTCAATGCTGGGCCTCTGGTTATTCTTTCTCTATTAATTGGTCACTTAAAATGTTCCATAAGGCATGGTGGCTCACACCTGTAATCCCAGCACTCTGAGAAGCCAAGACAGGCAGATCACCTGATGTCAGGAATTCGAGACCAGCCTGATCAACATGGCAAAACCCCCGTCTCTACTAAAAATACAAAAAATTAGGCAGGCATGGAGTCCCAGCTACTCAGGAGGCTGAGGCAGCAAATCACTTGAACCTGGAAGACGGAGGTTGCAGTGAGCTGAAATCATGCCACTGCACTCTAGCCTGGGTGACACAGTGAGACTCCATCTCAGAAAAAAAAATAAAATGTTCCACAAGGTTGTAGCTATGGGTTGAGGGTGTGGTGGCAAAGGAGTAGTAACTGATACCATGGGAATCTAAGCCACCTGTTCATGGAATTTATTTGTGCATTCTGGATCTGCCATATCCATTTAACATACTGCCTGTGTCCAATTTTATTATTTCGTGGATCAGAGAATATCCAGTTCATGATGGGTGTTTCAGGTCACAGTTACTGGGTGTCTTTTCGTCAGGCATGCAGTTTCTGCAGAGTGTGTTAGCAATCCAAGAACTGATTTTCATAGTTATTGGAAAGATGGACAGGCTCACTCCAAATCCCTAGGGGTCTGTGCTGTAATTCTCCCATTGGGTCTTAGTTGAGGCTCTATAAAGCATCCCTGTCTGCCAGAAACATTTTAGTTACCATTGGAACTGATAGGTCACGAGGCACAAGTGTCAGGGTAGCTTACACTGTGGTCTGGGTCTGTTTTATAGTTTCTTGCTCCAGGACTTATTCAAAACTGACAGCTTTATGAATTACCTGGTAAATATATGAATGTGGTAGATATTTGCCTGCAAAATCTAAAGCAACCCATCAAGTACTATGCTTCTTTCTTCATGGCGGGCAGTTCAAGATACAGAGTCTTGTCTCTCACTTACAGGAGGATATCCTGACATAAACTAGGCCTATGGCCTTCTTCACAGATTTTTCTGTCTTCTGAAGTTTCATGGCATTTATCTCTCATCTTCAGGCATGCATATGTCTTATTAATATATTTAAGGTGTGTGATACTTTTTGTCCACCAGATCTAATTAGCATAATGACCAGAATAATGTACTGTAGGATAGCAAGATGCTTAAGATCCTGCAATATTATATTATATTATGACAGAGAGCAGGAGATTGACATGACTCTGAGGAAAGACTGCGAAAGTGCACTGCTGACCCTTCCAGCTGAAAGCAAACCTTTTGATTTGCTTCTGATGATCTTTATTGATATACATACAAAAAGAAAAAAAACTATAAAACAACAATGCGAATGTAAATTGTGCATTTGCAAATCATTAAAGTGATAAATTTCATATTTAAAAAAATAGAAAATATCTGCTAGGTCAATAGCTGCATACCAGGTGCCAGAAGATCTGTTGACTGTCCACCTTCAGAACAGCAGCTTGAATTGGAGTTACCACATGATTAAGTTTGAAGTAATCCACAGTCATCCTTAAGGACCCACATAGCTTTTTTACCAGCAAAGCAAAACATGTTCATTAAAGGGTGATGTCATAGGAATAACCACCCGCTGCTTTTTAGAAGTTCTTAGTGGAGGAAATATGTCTGAAATTCCCTTATAGAAAGTCAGTTTTGAGGAACCCTTTTTGGTCCATCTAAACCGAATAGCTATCACTCCACAGATCAGATAACCAATATGGAGATTATGCTGGTTACTAAGCATTTAGTCTGGGGCAGCGATAACAGTAGGTTAGGTTCCTTATTTTATTGAACCCACAGTGAGACAAGTTTGAGTCAGGAGTCCATCTATCCCCTAACA
>NW_012101911.1:11965-13356 GCF_000951045.1 Mandrillus leucophaeus
GCCTCTGCAGTTCCCTAAAACCACTTATCAATTAACACGGGTTGCATCATTACTCGTGGCATTGCATCATGTATCATACTTCCCATGAATACTGGCTTCCAATGACTCTCAAAAGTTGCAATTGTGCATCATTCGTGATGACTACAAATGCAAGCTCTTCCAGTGTATGAAAGATGTGAATAATAATTTGTTTTCTAGTCATGTTAAGCTTACCATTCAGAATTTAATAGTATAAACATAGAACAGGGCTTCTTCCAATCACATCTTGAACTCTTTAGGGCATAATCACTACAGCCTGAATGTGGTCTCATTCAAAGTTGAACGTACCTCTGCCCTCAACACAGCATCACTGGGAGGGAGAATAGGCAAAAGACCTATGGGAAGAGTGAGAAGGGGGGCACTGTTTGTGCATGAAATGTCTGTTCTTCCGATTCGCATTTCTTAATACTGACCTGAAGAGCACAATGACACATCTTCCTAGATGGTTACTCCTGATCTAAAACTACATCATCCCTGCAGACTCCCTCCCCACAAGCCCTGCCCTGGCCCACCCGCAAGCTGCACTTCAACTTCAATGCTTATGGCTCTAGCTGTCAGGATCTTTGCTTATTTGTGCTACCTGAAGCCTTCCTTGTTTTTTTCTTCTGAACTGAACTCTATTTTTAAAGTTTTTAGTGTATATTATCTAGAATTCCCAGGTAATTGTCGTGGGACAGATGTATTGTCTCAACCTACGAGGTTTCCAAAACCAAAGTCCTCACTATCTTTCTATTTCAAATAAATTCAACTTAATTCATCTCAATTTATCATGCATATATTGAGAACCTAAAATGTATCAATTCATTACTAGACATTGGAGATCAAGAGCTAAGACTCAATTCCTGCTTTTAAGAAATGTGCAGTCTCGTGGAAAAGACAAGCATATTTTAAAATTATAACACAATTTGGTAAGCTCATGTCCATTTTACAGAATAAGTAGTTGGAGGGACAGACTGAAAGGAGACAGAGCAAGAGGCCACAGACCAGTATTATACAGTGATTATTTGACTAAGACATTACAGGGTCCATAATAGTGTTTCCATGTGAGAATTCTTCCCTGACATTTCTCAAGAAATTTATATTTTTCTAAGTCCTGGATTTTAGAAAAATCAGTCAAGAAATCAGAAAAATGAAGGTATTATAATTCTCCTGTGAGAATTAGAGCTTAACAATTAACAAAGAGACATTACTGGCTAAAAGGAACCTAATGACATCACGCCAAAAGTAAGAATAGGAACCCTGAGCCACAGAGACAAGTATTAAGGTTGACATATCTGAAAACCAGACAGAGGCATGTGAGAGAGAAGCAGTCACAGCCCAATCAGTCTTGCTTAGGGCTGTGGCCATGGAGT
>NW_012101911.1:13981-15698 GCF_000951045.1 Mandrillus leucophaeus
TTTAACCAATCAATTCAATTAATGTAACACAAGATGAAAGACATTTTTCTACATTTGGAATATTTGTCCTAATATTGTCCAAAACTATTTGACAGTGAAATTCATGCCTATGTGTCTTACAATTTT
The DNA here is from genome assembly GCF_000951045.1 of Mandrillus leucophaeus. NCBI lineage: Eukaryota > Metazoa > Chordata > Mammalia > Primates > Cercopithecidae > Mandrillus > Mandrillus leucophaeus. The sequence goes on from NW_012101911.1 coordinate 14,108, forward strand.
ATTTTAAGGATAATTTTTTAAATATTTAATATTTGTTGTATTATCTCTCAATGTGCCAATAATCTTTACTTGGCATTGATTTTATTTTCTCTTCTAATGTTTTCTGTCATCAAATGTGTATATTAGTTAGAGGCCATTTTTACGTTATTGAAATACATAATTGTGTCATAATATTTTGGTTCATAGTAATAGTAGCAAAGCATTTATTATTACCTCTTTTTCTTTCTTTACAGAAAGCCTCTCAATTTTTTAGTATAACCCTATTACAGAAAAATTATTCATTATTTATGATTATGACCAATCTTTATTTTTTTAAAAACACATAAGTAATATGTTACACTAAATACAGAATAACTTATGAGTTTGCAAATTACTAGGCATTCCATTTTCTTGTTTCTGCATCACAAAAGTTAATATCCATCAGGAATTTGGAAGCAGTGGCCAGTACTAAGACAACCACAGTGGAAATGAAGAGGAAAGAAAAAACTAAAGAGGTATTTAAGAGGTAGGATCGCTATGATTGAGTGGCTGATGAGATGTGAGGAATAGGAGAGAAAGAGGAATCTAGACTAACTTCTAAGCATCTGGTTTTGTTGACTTGGTCGGTACAGGTTTCAGGAAAAAAGGCAGGGGGTGGTAGTAATAGTAGTAGTAGTAGTAATGTTGCTCTTTTGAAATCCTTTCTTGATCCTACAGCCAGAGGGGTGGTAGTGAGGGGCCTTAGCGCAGCTGAGATTGTCACAGCACATAAAGTTTAAGGAGCCCGGGTTACTTGGCTGGGGATGTCCTTGGGTGTTTGGAGCTTAGCACAGGGGTTTGTTCAGGAGTGGGAGGCTTGCCATTCATCCACAAATAGATGGGAGTTATAATCATGAGCATGTCAGTATTTGTTTCCAACTACGTCAGACTTGTTTAACAGATCTCAAGTATAACAGAAGCGGTGGGTGTTTGGGCTTTCTCAGCCTTACCCATTATCTTACCCATTATCTTAGTAATTTTGGCAAACAAAACATGACAGCTGGTTGTGGCTTTTACCCTCTAGAACTTACACAGTTACAGATATATATATATACTGTAAAAAGTAAAGGAGAAATGCTTTCTGGTTTTACTTAAGATTGAAATCAAAATTTCAGTGAGAAGGAGAAATCATTTTCTTTCTCCATTCCCTTTTCTTTTAGTTACAACAACATTTACACACACACAGAGGGAAAAATTATGAAAATAAGTCAAGTAGAAAAAATACAGTACAGGTAATGACAAGAGATGAAGAGAGCTCAGCAGAACCACTGTGTCACATTAATACAAAACAGTCAATCTGTGTGACACAAGTACCTCATTCTAATGATTTTTTAAAACTTGAGCCTTCATGGCCTGTTCTGGTTCATACACTGCAGAGCTTAGAGGTAAAGGTGAAGGCTCCAGAGTCAACTGAATTGAGGTTTGAATCCCAACACCACTGTTCTGGGCTACGTGGCCTTAGGTGAGCTATGCAATCCCTCTAAGCTTCAGTTTCCGTATATGTGAAATGAGTCACCCTTGACTTCTCCCATTCTCTAACCTCTCCACCAGTCATCCACTAAACATTTCTTGT
>NW_012101911.1:16786-18512 GCF_000951045.1 Mandrillus leucophaeus
GAGACTAGAGATGCTCTAGACATCTATCTCCTCTCAGAGCACAAAAGGCATTTCTCCAAAAGTTCATCTGAAAGCTGCTTTGAACCTTACGTCTCTCCATGCGTGTGCCCACAACTGCCTCTGGAGAATACTGGACTTGCCTTCCTCCTTCCTCATATGAGTGCCTCCTCCTGGATGGTCCCTCCTGGAACCTCACAGAGAAGAGAATTCTGTAAATTACAACTACAGTCCTGGTTTCTCTTCCATGAAGCAGGGAGACATTAGAAGGGGTGTCAGGGATGTTCAGTTGACAGCAAATAGCTCCGCACACTTGTTCTATGCTCACTGAAAACAGTTATGTTAATGACACTTATGACAATAAACTTACTAAATATTTTGTTTGTTCACTGGGTACCAATGCCCACTTTCCTGTAAAATAACAAAAACTAAATGGTAATGCACATTCGGTGTGGTACATACAATGAATGTTATGACTGACGCTGAGCTGTTTGCATTACTGTTTTGTGACTGTTAAGTGCATAGATGAGTCACATCCTTCTGTCCTACACATAACCTATTAAAAGCAACAGACCTCTGCAGACCTGGGAAAAAACAGTGCAGTCTTGTGCTCTTAGATTTCATTCCTGACAAAGGTGCTATAAGTTAAAATGATGTAAGCTGAATCAGACTTGCCAATAGAAACCAAGCCACATTCATTACCAACAGCTTAAAGATTAACTTCTTTATAGAAAATGACCACAGATGTCACAGTTAGCTAAATACAAATGGTATATCTGTACACAAGTCAATGTAAGGCTTTACAAAATGTATAGACACTGAATAGGGCAATACAGAAGTCAACCACTGGATTATAATTGCTATTTAAAATGCTGGTATCTTTTAATGATTTTTGTTATATTTACCCGAATGAATAGCATTTGTTCAGGGACTCTTTGGGCACATTCTGAGAGTAATCTTTAAAAAGATCTGTAAGGAAACTTAGGAATGTGTGATATGTTTTGAGAAATAAACTCAGGGATGTGTGCTTGTTGGTGTCCATCTGCTTATAGTCCCCAAATGTACAAAGCAACAAATAATTGGCCACTGGGCATTTGAATTCTCAGTTTTGCTTTCTGAACTGCTGGCACATAAGTACTAGCTACTTACTACCTTATACCTAAAAATTGCTTTTAAAATGCACAACTTAACCTCCATTTTCACTGAAATTTCTGACATTTTATCCCCTATTACATTGTTACAAAGTGTCAGGAGCTCTCAGTTCCTGGCCTAGAACAGAAGCCAGGCCCACTAATATATATGAGTGGGTCTGGCTGATTAGGTTGATTATATAGGTTGATTTTCTTCTGAGTCCAGAAGCAATCCTTTTGCAGCCATGGTAGAATTGAATCCTCTAATAGAGAAATGTTACTTTCCGTTTTTTAAAAAAACTCTGAGTGACTAGTTAGAGTACTTGTAAGTTAAAAGCAGTTTCTTTTCCCCCATAAGTGTACTGGAATGTAGAGATCCAAATTCATAGTCTTCTCCAGAAGTCATTAGTTTGCTCTAAACTTTTCTGGGATTTCTGTTTGTGAACTGCCTTTTAAATAATCATAATCCAGGTGATCCATGTCAATCACTTTACTTTCACAAGACAGTTTTCATTTGTCTGCAACCTTTCTTTTCTTCCTCAGTCTCTCTCCTCTCCTCCACTTAATCTGCTGAAATCCAGGTTTTCCTTCTCTGTTAC
>NW_012101911.1:18562-25667 GCF_000951045.1 Mandrillus leucophaeus
GAAGCCACTCTGTGTCTTCTACATATTAATCATTTTAAGACAAGAAAGTGAAGCTTCTGCAACCGTTAGGGAAGTGAAGGTCAAGGAGGCAATTGTTAACACTCTGCTTGGAGCACTGAAGAACATGATTTCCAGGAGCTCACCTGGGAAACTGCAAAACTTATGAGCCTAGATATGCTCTAGACATCTATCTCCTCTTGGAGCACAAAAGGCATTTCTCCAAAAGTTCATTTGAAAGCTGCTTTGAACCTTACATCTCTCCATGCGTGTGCCTACAACTGCCTCTGGAGAATACTGGACTTGCCTTCCTTCTTCCTCATATGAGTGCCTCTTCCTGGATGGTCCCTCCTGGAACCTCACAGAGAAGAGAATTCTGTAAATTACAACTACAGTCCTGGTTTCTCTTCCATGAAGCAGGGAGACATTAGAAGGGGTGTCAGGGATGTTCAGTTGACAACAAACAGCTCTGCACGCTTGTTCTATGCTCACTGAAAACAGTTATGTTAATGACACTTATGACAATAAACTTAATATTTTGTTTGTTCACTGGGTACCAATGCCCACTTTCCTGTAAAATAACAAAAACTAAATGGTAATGCACATTTGGTGTGGTACATACAATGAATGTTATGACTGACGCTGAGCTGTTTGCATTACTGTTTTATGACTCTTAAGTGCATAGATGAGTCACATCTTTCTGTCCTACACATAACCCATTAAAAGCAATAGACATCTGCAGACCTGGGAAAAAACAGTGCAGTCTTGCACTCTTAGATTTCATTTCTGGCAAAGGTGCTATAAGTTAAAATGATATAAGCTGAATCAGATTTTCCAGTAGAAACCAAGCCACATTCATTACCAACAGCTTAAAGACCAACTTCTTTATAGAAAATGACCACAGATGTCACAGTTAGCTAAATGCAAATGGTATATCTGTACAGAAGTCAATGTAAGGCTTTACAAAATGTATAGACACTGAATAGGGCAATACAGAAGTCAACCACTGGATTATAATCGCTATTTAAAATGCTGATATCTTTTAATGATTTTTGTTATATTTACCTGAATGAATAGCATTTGTTCAGGGACTCTTTGGGCACATTCTGAGAGTAATCTTTAAAAAGATCTGTAAGGAAACTTAGGAATGTGTGATATGTTTTGAGAAATAAACCCAGGGATGTGTGCTTTTTAGTGTCCATCTGCTTATAGTCCCCAAATGTACAAAGCAACAAATAATTGGCCACTGGGCACTTGAATTCTCAGTTTTGCTTTCTGAACTGCTGGCACATAAGTACTAGCTACTTACTACCTTATACCTAAAAATTGCTTTTAAAATGCACAACTTAACCTCCATTTTCACTGAAATTTCTGACATTTTATCCCCTATTACATTGTTACAAAGTGTCAGGAGCTCTCAGTTCCTGGCCTAGAACAGAAGCCAGGTCCACTAATATATATGAGTGGGTCTGGCTGATTAGGTTGATTATATACGTTGATTTTCTTCTGAGTCCAGAAGTAATCCTTTTGCAGCCATAGTAGAATTGAATCCTCTAATAGAGAAATGTTACTTTCCGTTTTTTAAAAAAACTCTGAGTGACTAGTTAGAATACTTGTAAGTTAAAAGCAGTTTCTTTTCCCCCATAAGTGTACTGGAATGTAGAGATCCAAATTCATAGTCTTCTCCAGAAGTCATTAGTTTGCTCTTTCTGGGATTTCTGTTTGTGAACTACCTTTTAAATAATCATAATCCAGGTGATCCATGTCAATCACTTTACTTTCACAAGACAGTTTTCATTTGTCTGCAACCTTTCTTTTCTTCCTCAGTCTCTCTCCTCTCCTCCACTTAATCTGCTGAAATCCAGGTTTTCCTTCTCTGTTGCCTTCATACTGGCTCAAGACAGGAGGCATTCTTAAGTGCTCAGAGTGGGTACCAGAGCAGGGATAGTGGAGCCCAGCTGAGGCTGCCTGGGCAGGAAGGAGCATGTCATCAGGAAGCCACGTATAAAAAGCATCACACTCAGAGAATGGCTGTGTTCCCAAAGTCACACACCAGGCAAGTTTTACCAAGTCTCTGGGAACATCCGTGTTTCCATCTGTGAAATGAGTAAGTGGGAAGAGTTAACCTTTCTTCCTTCTCTAACCTTTCTTCTTTCTCCAGTTGTATGGTGTGTATTGTTTGTTTGCTGAAAGAATACAGTAGTTATAACTTACTAAACCACTAAAATGGAAATAGTTGCCAGAGCTTAGTGCAAATTTAGATGGAGAGAGCAAATTTAACATGTTCATTTAAATTCTAATACCATATGCAAAGGTGAAGAGATTGGGTGTAATTGGATGCATCCTAGGAAGTGGAATTTCCAGAAACACATGAATAATGACAGAAAGAGAGTGAACTTGGCAGTGCCTTAATTCAAGTGGCCAAGTACTGTACCGTTCTGGAAAACACTGGTCCTCGTTATGTGAACTCTTCCCATCTGCCTTTGACTTCCTCCTGCACCACCTGCCTCCTCCCAAATGCCATGCTCCCAAATGCCCTGTTGACCTCCTGGAATTCTCTCCAGCATGGAACCTTTCCTAATCAACTGGCTACAGATAGTGATTTGTCCTGCTCAGAGCACTAGTCAGGATCTAAACCCACAACACTTGTCCCACCCCAAGTACACTAAAAGTCACTAACCTAAGACCAAGATGTAATCACAATATTTGATTCAATTCTCTTGAAAGTTGCCCAGAATTTCCCATTATCAATGTATGCTGTTTGATTTAGATTATGCGCTCTTAGAGGGAAGGGACCACATTTGTTATTTTGTCTGATTTGGCTCTGAATTTCTGCATTTAGCAGGTAAACTTTGGATTAACTCTTGAAGCAAAAGACAGCATCAGGCTTAATAAAAGTTGATCCCAGCTCATATCGTATTCCAAAATTATAGTTGGCAGATGATCTCCACAGATGTTCCTGCTGTCATATTCTGTAAATGCAAGGAGGACCAAGGTCACCTGTGGATGGGTAGGTGGAGCCACCCGCCCAGGGTTGTAGTCCAGGCTCCTCTGTTGGAGCTATTCTTCGTGGTCTTCCTCACAAGAAATAAGGTGTCCACCTGTATTCATACAGGTCTTCCTTCCCAGCTTTGGTTGTGCTTTGAAGATTCTTCACAAAGGGATGAACCCAATCACCTCTCCTGTCTGAGAAGCTGAGGTTGAAACCAACTCCCTTGCAGGTAGAAAAGAGGCCAATTGGAGAGGTTCCCTATTCTGCGATTGGAGAACAGGAGCCCAGGGAGATACACAAGGACTCACTCTGGAATTACAGTAACAAGACAGGAAAGTTGAAAATAACATGTGTAATAAGCCCAATCACCTAACCTGCTGGGGATGGGTGGGTGGGTAGATACATGGAGCTAGCAGGAGACCTTTGTCATTTAGGCCAACATCTTCATTTTATAGGAAACTGGAATCCAGAGACAAGTAGTGACGTGCTCTCTTATGCTACTGGGAGTCTCACTGTTTGAATTCCATGTGATCTTTTCTGCTTCTGCTAGAAATACAGTTAGGTTAATTCTCAAACAACAACTTTCCTTGCAGAATCCTAGAGAGTCAAGGAACTGTAGGGCCACTATTACCTACCCCACAGTCACCAGTACCAGTCCCACATCCAAAGTCCCAAGAAATTAAGTAAGCAAATAAACACATAAGTACATTTCAGCTAAACGTATAATCACAAGGTATATATTTTAAATTCTCAGGCTGATGAGGTCATTAAATAATCTAGAAGGAAGAAACTAAGCCAAAACAAATGCTATAAAATACGACTGGAATAACTGACTACAAGAAAGATAAAAGAATCCCAGATTTCATATCCATAAAACCCAGATGAGTATCTCATTGATGTAAACAAAGTATGTGTGTGTGTGTGTATGTGTGTGTATGTGTGTATGTAGATAGATAGATAGATAGATAGATAGATAGATAGATAGATAGATCCTCTTCTATAGGTGTTTTGAGTCACCACTATAAAGAAGACATGTGGCACTCTAATATTCTAGGGAAGCGGGCTATGGTTGCATTTACTGGGCAGACTGTTTGGAAAAAGATTGTAATAACTGAGGTGCTTGTGCTGTCGGGGCAAGGCTGTAAATGTTAGACTCTCCTCCTTCATACCACTAAACATCATAACCCCTAGTACTGACAGAAGCCCCCTAAAACTGGGTGACAGAGAGCAGGGGCTAATATGAAACTCCCCCCAGTGATATCAAGACTCCTTCCTGGAAGAAAACTTCTTCCTGATGCGGCTCTTCATCTGAGTCATTTAATGGTGTATGTACAGAAGCTGTTTCTCTCTGTTCTGCCTCTTAGGAGGGCATGCTACCTATTGGAAACTGATTCCAGACAGTGTGAGGTGTAAGGCCAGCTCGTATAGGCACTTTAGAACCTCAGTCATCTCCTAGTGATTTACAGTGCTTTGTTTCTTCCTGGGACAGAGGAGTGCTCTGTATATTAAGTCATTCTCAGTTTGTCAGCCCACTGTCAGTGTTTGCTAAGTCCTCAAGTCAAAGGCAAATTGGAACAGTGTGGAGACTTTGGCAAAGGGCTTGTTACCCAGTGTTTGACCTCTCTATTTTGATGAAACAATTCCAGGGTGTAGTTGGCCCTAGGAATTATTCCTCTGACTCATATTCACTTTCCTTTTTTCACGTACTCAGAATGCACCACTCTGAGCACCTCATAGCCCTGAGCAGAGAGAGGCCAGAGTTGGGGCAAAACCCTACTGGGGCCCACTCCCAAGACTGAGAAGACAAACAGGGAGGCATCTCTCCCAAGCCAATTTCTTTCATCACCCAAGGTTATTTAGTGACACCATTGCCGCACACTTCATGAACCCCAAATTGGTTCTAGCTCTCAGAGGTGGGAATAGACCTACTTAAGAACTATTAACAAAGAATAGATAATTAATCCAAGCAAAGAGATAGGTAGTAGGTTTGGTATTTGCCCTTCCTGTTGGGGAGAGGAGCAAGGGGACACTGCATCTTTAGAGACTTGGGCTAACAACAGGCAAAGATCCTAGCACCGAAAAGCAGTTGGACTGTTTCTGGGCATCGTGTTCCATGCTTTATCTTTCATCATCTGATTCATCAGACATCAGCAACCCATAATTTAGAAGGGGAGGCAGACACCTAAACAGTTTCCATATAATCAGTAGGTGTTAAGGCAGACTTATGCACAGAGTGCTATTTTTTTTTTCCCAAGAACACAGGTGGTAACACACACACACATACTCTAGAACATAAGCTCAATATTGTTATATGTCTCCACTCATAATTGGAGTCCCAGGAATATTTCAGGTGGAGCAAGAGAAGCTCTACCAGCACCGAGAATTGAGAGTCTGCAGAAGGGCCTCCTGTGTTCTACCACTTTCTTGAAGGTGCTCCCACTCTGAACATTTCACAAGCACTAGCTCACTCAGTCTGAAACAAAAAAAGTGAGTATACAAAACTGTAAAATACATAGCATACTGCCTCCTTATGGGAGGCGTCCTGTGTCTCACACTCTCTGGAGAACAGAGAAGATGTGGTTGTCAGCTATCCACAGAGCTGACCTTGGCTGACCTTCTCTAACTTTGAACAAGGCTATGCCTTTCTATTCCTGGGAATTCTTTGAATAGGATAAAATGTTTGAATAGAAATGAGGTTTTATTGGAAAGTGAAGTTGGAGAGTATTAAAATGATGATGACGGGTGGCATTTATTCACTAATTTATGCATTCATTTGGTCTGTTCTTCACAATTATATTTGGATGTCTGTTGTGTGTTAATATATTGGTGCAAAAGTCACATAAGTGTAGGTGGTAAAGATAAATAAAATGTGCCTGACCTCAAAACGTTACCCTCAGTGTGAAAAACTTGAGTTCATCAATTAACAAAAATTGAAAGAGGAATCACACATGTGGGCTAATAGAAATATGTCAGGGTTCCAGCTTTTGGTTCTGTATGTAAGAAACTTAAAAGTTGCCATTCTGCAGCAACAAGTAAAAATTTGAACAAACTAAAAAACCAACAACTCTTCTTAGATCTATAAGAGAAATGAGGTCACAGGGCAAACTACTGCTCTCAAAATTGGAGAGCTAGACAGGCAGATACAAAGAGTCACAACTGACCAGAGCAGAAACCCAAGAGCAAGCCTCTGTGAGATCCAGCACCTGGAGAGGAAACCACGCATTGCTGGAGGCTGAGTATGGACAAGTTTAGGAGTTAAAAACACCAGGGAAACCCAGTAACAGGGGTCAGGGTGGGGTGCACACTTTTGTGAGTTTTACCTCCAAGAGCTTGACCAGTTTCTCACGGTGAATATTAGGGGAAAAAAAATCTCCTTGTGCTCCTGGCAGAAGGAAAGAGAGGAATCATTTTGAAATATGCCAGAGCACTCTGTTCTTTTTAAAAAGATATGCCCTCGGGAGAAACTATTTAACCAGAACCTAAACTGCAGGGGTTTTTATCAGAGTCTTATTGACCTAGGGGAAGGAAAATACCCAACTACAGCAAGCTCTAGCCTTCCCCATGGGAGAAGGAAAATGCCCAACTCAAGCACACCCTAGTCATTCCTTCTCACCTAAGGGGAGTCCAGAGGAGACTGAGAAATGTTTGTGAAGTTCACAGTCCAAAGGTGAGGGTTCCCTAAAAGATTAAGACCTAACCATAGACTATAGAATGCTTCCTCTACCCAGGTACCTTACCATCACATTACTAAAGAATTATTTACAGCAGTTTCTTTAACCCAGTACATCGTGTCCGGCTATCAAGAAAAAATTACAAAGCAAATGACACGGTTTGAAGAAACAGAGCTCCTGCCTCAGCTTCCTGGGTAGCTGGGACTACAGGCATGTATCACCATGCCCAGCTGAGGCAGGAGGATTGCTTGAGCCCAGGAAGTCGAGGCTGCAGTCAACCATGTTCTGACACCACTGCACTCTAGCCTGTACGACAGAGTGAAACCCTGTATCAAAAAGAAGAAAAGGAAGAAGAGAGAAGAAGAGAGAAGAAAGAGAAGAAGAAGAAGAAGAAGAAGAAGAAGAAGAAGAAGAAGAAGAAGAAGAAGAAGAAGAAGAAGAAGAA
>NW_012101911.1:25852-26292 GCF_000951045.1 Mandrillus leucophaeus
AGGAAGGAAGGGAGGGAGGGAGGGGAGGACAAGAAGAAGAGGAAGAAGAAAGAATAAGAGGAAGAAGAAGAGGAAGAAGAAGGAGAAGGAGGAGGAGGAGGAGAGGAAGGAGGGAAGGAAGGAAGAAAGGAAGGGAGGAAGGGGAAGGAAGAAAGTCAAGGAGAAGGAGGAAGAGGTGGGGGAGGATGAGGAGGATGAGGAAGGAAGAAAGGAAGGTAGGAAGGAAGGGAAGGAGGGGAGTAGGAGGAGGAGAAGAAGAAGAAGGAGGAAGAGGAGGAGGAGAAGGAGAAGATGAAGGAAAAGCAGGAGGAGGAGGAGGAAAAGGAGGAGAGGAAGGAAGGAAGGAAAGAAGGAGAAAAGGAACAAGAGAAATATGTGAACAATAGTTACTGATAATTTTCCCAAAATTGATATCAGATACCAAACCACAGATCCATGAA
>NW_012101911.1:30291-30510 GCF_000951045.1 Mandrillus leucophaeus
GAGTGTATATGGATGTTAAGAAGTTGCAACAAACAGGCTTGGCACCTCCAGCACTGAAGATAATCACGCAATTTGAGAAGACTTATAATATATGGACACATAAGCTGATTAAACAGACAAATGGAAGAATAGAAGCCACAATATCAATAGAAGAAAGCTTGGAAAAGTAAAAAGCAAATTTGATTTTAAAAACTACATAAGTCAGGCGTGGTGGCTCAT
>NW_012101912.1:0-46936 GCF_000951045.1 Mandrillus leucophaeus
ATGTGACACTTCTGCCCAAATACTGCACTTTCCCATGGTCTTAGCAACTGGCAGACCAGGAGATTCTCTCCCGTGTGTGGCTCAGTGGGTCCCACACCCACAGAGCCTTGTTCACTGCTAGCGCTTCAGTCTAAGACTGACCTGTGAGACTGCAACCTGGTGCGGAGGGGCATCTGTCATTGCTGAGGCTTGAGTAGCTAAACAAAACAGCCGGGAAGCTCAAACTGGATGGAGCCCACCGCAGCTCAGCAAGGCCTACTGCCTCTATAGACTCCACATCTGTGGGCAGGGCATAGGAGAACAAAAGGCAGCAGAAACTATTGCAGACTTAAACGTCCCTGTCTGACAGCTCTGAAGAGAACAGTAGTTCTCCCAACATGGTGTGTGAGCTCTGAGAATGGACAGACTGCCTCCACAATTGGGTCCCTGACTCCTGTGTAGCCTAACTGGGAGACACCTCCCAGTAGGGGCCAACAGACACCTCATACAGGCAGGTGCCTCTCTGGGATGAAGCTTCCAGAGGAAGGATCAGGCAGCAATATTTGCTGTTCTGCAGCCACTGCTGGTGATACTCAGGCAAACAGGGTCTAGAGTGGACCTCCAGCAAACTCCAACAGGCCTGCAGCTGAGGGACCTGACTGTTAGAAGGAAAACTAACAAACAGAAAGAAATAGCATTAACATCAACAAAAAGGACATCCACACCAACACTGCATCTGTAGGTCACCAACATCAAAGACCAAAGGTGGACAAAACCACAAAGATGGGGAGAAACCAGAGCAGAAAAGCTGAAGATTCTAAACACCACAGGACCTCTTCTCTTCCAAAGGATCACAGCTCCTTGCCAGCAATGGAACAAAACTGGATGCAGAATGACTTTGACAACTTGACAGAAGTAGGCTTCATAAGGTCGGTAATAACAAACTTCTCTGAGCTAAAGGAGCACGTTCTAACCAATTGCAAGGAAGCAAAAACCTTGAAGAAAGGTTTGAAGAATGGCTAACTAAAATAACCAGTGTAGAGAAGACCTTAAATGAACTGGTGGAGCTGAAAACCATGGCGCAAGAACTTCGAGATACATGCACAAGCTTCAATAGCTGATTCAATCAAGTAGAAGAGAGGATATCAGTGATTGAAGACGAAAATAATGAAATAAGGCAAGAAGACAAGATTAGAGAAAAAAGAGCGAAAAGAAACAAATAAAGCCTCCAATATGGGACTATGGGAAAAGACCAAATTTATGCTTGATTGGTGTAAATGAAAGTGATGGGGAGAATGGAATCAAGTTAGAAAACACTTTTCAGCATATTATCCAGGAGAACTTCCCCAACCTAGCAAGGCAGGCCAACATTCAAATTCAGGAAATACAGAGAACACTACAAAGATACTCCTCGAGAAGAGCAACCCCAAGGCACATGATTGTCAGATTGACCAAGGTTGAAATGAAGGAAAAAATGTTAAGGAGAGCCAGAGAGAAAGGTCAGGTTACCCACAAAGGGAAGCCCATCAGATTAATAGTGGATCTCTCAGCAGAATCCAAGCAAGCCAGAAGAGAGTGGGGGACAATAGTCAACATTCTTAAAGAACAGAATTTTTAACCCAGAATTTCACATCAAGCCAAACTAAGCTCCATAATTGAAGGAGAAATAAAATCCTTTACAGACAAGCAAATGCTGAGAGATTTTGTCACCACCAGGCCTGCCTTAAAAGAGCTCCTGAAGGAAGCACTAAACATGGAAAGGAACAACCACTACCAGCCACTGCAAAAACATGCCAAATTGTAAAGACCATCAATGCTATGAATAAACTGCATCAATTAATGGACAAAATAACCATCTAACATCATAATGACAGGATAAAATTATCACATAAAAATATGAACCTTAAATGTAAATGGGCTAAATGCCCCAAATAAAAGACACAGACTAGGAAATTGGATAAAGAGTAAAGACCCATCAGCGTGCTGTATTCAGGAGACACATCTCATGTGCAAAGACACACATAGGCTCAAAATAAAGGGAAGGAGGAATATTTATCAAGCAAATAGAAAGCAAATAAAGAAGGAGTTGTAATCCTAGTCACTGATAAAACACATTTTAAACCAACAAAGATCAAAAGAGACAAAGAAGGTCGTTACATAAGGGTAAAGGGATCAATTCAATAAGAAGATCTAACTATGCTAAATATATATGCACTCAATACAGTAGCACCCAGATTCATAAATAAAGTCCTGAGAGACCTACAAAGAGACTTAGACTCCCACACAATAATAATGGGAGAGTTTAACATCAACTGTCAATATTAGACAGATCAATGAGACAGAAGGTTAACAACGATATCCAGAACTTGAACCCAGCTCTGCATCAAGCAGACCAAATAGACAACTACAGATCTCTCCACCCCAAATCAACAGAATATACATTCTTCTCAGCACCATATCACATTTATTCTAAAATTGACTACATAATTGGAAGTAAAGCATTCCTCAGCAAATGTAAAAGAACAGAAATCACAACAAACTGTCTCTCAGAAGACAGCGCAATCAAATTAGAACTCAGGATTAAGAAACTCACTCAAAACCGCACAACTACATGGAAACTGAACAACCTGCTCCTGAATGACTACTAGGTAAATAATGAAATGAAGGCAGAAATAAAGATGTTCTTTGAAACAAATGAGAACAAAGACACAACATACCAGAATCTCTGGGACACATTTAGAACAGTGGGCAGAGGAAAATTTATAGCACTAAATGCCCACAAGAGAAAGCAGGAAAGATCAAAAATTGACACCCTAACATCACAATTAGAAGAACTAGAGAAGCAAGAGCAAACACATTGAAAAGCTTACAAAAGGCAAGAAATAACTAAGAACAGAGTAGAACTGAAGGAGATAAAGACACAAAAAACTCTTCAAAAAATCAATGAATCCAGAAGCTGGTTTTTTGAAAAGATCAACAAAATTGATAGACTGATAGCAAGACTAATAAAGAAGGAAAGAGAGAAGAATCAAATAGATGCAATGAAAAATGATAAAGGGGATATCACCACCAATCCCACAGAAATAAAAACTACAATCAGAGAATACTATAAACACCTCTATGCAAACAAACTAGAAAATCTAGGAGAAACGGATAAATTCCTGGACACATACACCTTCCCAAGACTAAACCAGGAAGTAGTTGAATCTCTGAATAGACCAATAACAGACTCTAAAATTGAGGTAATAATTAATACCCTTCCAACTAATAACGTTCAGGACCAGACGGATTCACAGCCAAACTCTACCGGAGGTATGAAGAGGAGCTGGTACCATTCCTTCTGAAATTATTCCAATCAATAGAAAAACAGAGAATCCTCCTTAACTCATTTTATGAGGCCAGAATCATCCTGATACCAAAGCCTGGCAGAGACACAACAAAAAAAAGAGAATTTTAGACCAACATCCCTGATGAACATTGAGGAGAAAATTCTCAATAAAATACTGGCAAACCAAATCCAGCAGCACATCAAAAAGCTTATCCACCATGATCAAGTTGGCTTCATCCCTGGGATGCGAGGCTGGTTCAACATATGCAAATCAATAAGTGTAATCCATCACATAAATGGAACCAATGACAAAAACCACATCATTATCTCAATAGATGCATAAAATGCCTTCAGCAAAATTCAACAGCCCTTCATGCTAAAAACTCTTAATAAACTAAGTAATGATGGAATGTATCTCAAAATAATAAGAGCTATTCATGACATATCCACAGCCAATATCATACTGAATGGACAAACACTGGAAGCATTCCTTTTGAAAACTGGCATAAGAGAAGGATGCCCTTTCTCACCACTTCTATTCAACATAGTGTTAGAATTTTTGGCCAGGGCAATCAGGCAAGATAAAGAAATAAATGGTATTCAATTAGGAAAAGAGAAATTCACATCATTCTTGTTTGTAGATGACATGATTGAATATTTAGAAAACCCCACCGTCTCAGCTCAAAATCTCCTTAAGCTGATAAGCAAATTCAGCAAAGTCTCAGTATACAAAATCAATGTGCAAAAATCACAAGCATTCCTATACACCAATAAGAGACAGAGAGCCAAATCATGAGTGAACTCCCTTTCACAATTGCTACAAAGAGAATAAGATACCTAGGAATCCAACTTACAAGGGATGTGAAGGACTTCTTCAAGGAGAACTACACACCATTGCTCGAGGAAATAAAAGAGGACACAGGACACAAACAAATGGAAGAACATTCCATGCTAATGGATAGAAAGGATCAATATTGTGAAAATGGCCATAGTACCCAAGGCAATTTATAGATTCAATGCCATCACCATCAAGCTACTAATGACTTTCTTCACAGAATTGGAAGAAACTACTTTAAATTTCATATGGAAACAAAAAAGAGCCTGCATAGCCAAGACAATCCTAATCCAAAAGAACAAAGCTGGAGGTATCACTCTATCTTACTTCAAACTACGCTACGAGGCTACCATAACCAAAACAGCATGGCCTTGGTACCAAAACAGAGATTTAGACCAATGGAACAGAACAGAGGCCTCAGAAATAACACCACACATCTACAACCATCTGATCTTTGACAAACATGACAAAAACAAGCAAGGGGGAAAGGATTCCCTATTTCATAAATGGTGTTGGGAAAACTGACTAGCCATATGTAGAAAGCTGAAACTGGATCCCTTCCTTACACCTTATACAAAAATTAATTCAAGATGTATTAAAAACTTAAACATTAGACCTAAAACCATAAAAACTTTAGAAGAAAACCTAGGCAATACCATTCAGGACATAGGCATGGGCAACAACCTCATGACTAAAACACCAAAAGCAATGGCAACAAAAACCAAAATAGACAAATGGGATGACATTTGAAACTCTGATGGCAAAAGAAACTACCATAAGAGTAAACAGGCAACCTACAGAATGGGAGAAAATCTTTGCAATCTACTCATCTGACAATGGGCTAATATCCAGAATCTATGAACTTGAACAAATTTACAAGAAAAAAAAAAAAACCCTCCAAAAGTGGGCAAAGGATATGACCAGACACTTATCAAAAGAAGACATTTATGCAGCCAACAGACATATGAAGAAATGCTCATCATTATTGGTCATTAGTGAAATGCAAATCAAAACTACAATGAGATACCGTCTCATGCCAGTTAGAATGGTGATCATTAAAAAGTCAGGAAACAACAGATGCTGGAGAGAATGTGGAGAAATAGGAATGCTTTTACACTGTTGGTGGGAGTGTAAACTAGTTCAACTATTGTGGAAGACAGTGTGGTGATTCCTCAAGGATCTAGAACTAGAAAAACCATGTGACCCAGGGATCCCATTACTGGGTATATACCCAAAGGATTACAAATCATGCTACTATAAAGACATATGCACACATATGTTTATTGTGGCACTATTCACAATAGCAAAGACTTGGAAGCAACCCAAATGTCCATCAATGATAGACTGGATTAAGAAAATACGGCACATATACACCATGAAATACTATGCAGCCATGAAAACGCACGAGTTCATGTCCTTTACAGGGACATGGATGAAGCTGGAAACAATCATTCTAAGCAAATTATCACAAGGACAGAAAACCACACACTGCATGTTCTCACTCATAGGTGGGAATTGAACAATGAGAACACTTGGACACAGGTGGGAAACATCACACACTGGGGCCTGTCAAGGGGTATGGGGCTGGGGGAGGGATAGCATTAGGAGAACTACCTAATGTAAATGATGAGTTGATGGGTGCAGCAAACCAACATGGCACATGTATGCCTATATAACAAACCTGCACATTGTGCACATGTACCCTAGAACTTAAAGTATAATACCTTTTTAAAAAAAGAATTGCACATTTGAATAAGCTGAAATGCTGAGCAATACTCTTCTCTCTTCTAATGATATTCTGAAACACATTTGGTTACCTAAAAAGCTACACCTTTATAGCATTTCCTTGTGTAAGATTATTAATCCAAGGTTCAAGTTTCCAAATTTTTGTTGCAATGTGGATGGCAAGGATAGTCTTTCTCTGATGTTCTTAGAATGTCCATTATTCAGGTTCTAGATTGTGAAGGAGTTGATTGTCCTTAGTGAACCATAAAAGTTTTCTTTACCTTGTGAAAATATACTGTGGCATAATAATTAACTGTTATAGCATAAACATATGTTGAAAATGACAACTAAATGAAATCCCTTTATAAATGTTTAAATTACCCATCAGGTAGCCAAATGTACCTGAAGGTTTGATTGTCTTCCCAGGAATGTAGAAGTAAACTTTTGTTTTAAACCATTTTCACAATTTGTAAGTTACCACATCAAGATATTTAATTTGGATCATTTTATACCCCTCAGTCAAAATTTTTCTTCTGAGGAGGATTTATCTATCATCTGTCTGTCTGTCTGTCTGTCTGTCTGTCTGTCTATCTATCTATCTATCTATCTATCTATCTATCTATCTATCTATCTATCTATCTATTTCTGTTAGTTCTTTTTCTCTGGAGACCCTGACTAATACAGGCTCTAAAATAAGCACCAGGGATATACAGATAACTAAAGCACAGTACCTGCCATTGGGTAAGATGCCACTTAATGGGTTTATAAGGTTTAAAGACCACTTAAAGGGTTTATAATTGTAATTATCTACTAAGTAGATAATTACAATAGTTATTTTTTATTTCCTTAAGCATGATAATTGGATACAGATATGGGGACCATACAAATGTTAAAAATGTGTGAAGAGTTAACATTGGGACGCTTAGCAGATACACGATAATATGTCTTTAAACACCTACATATTATAGAGAAAGAAAATGAGGGAAGATCATTCAAAAATGTCAAAAGAACGTGGCCTTACAGATCAAATATCAGTAGACTGATGAAAATTAGAAAATATATTAAGTTCAATACAGACACAATGATACTTAGATAAAGAATGTATGAAGGAAAAAAATCACTGAGTTTCTTAAAAGCACAATAACAGTAGCAACACAATACTCTAATCCCAAACTGCATTTACTAGAATGTTGCTTCTCATTAATCCAAATAATACTAGTCCTTAGAAAATGTTATCTGAGAAGATTTAGGATCCTAAATAATCTGGTCTGTAATTTTAAAAGAGAGTAAAGAAATTTACCTCCTAAATCCTGGTTTGTGAGCTTTCCTAATACCTACTATAGAAATGCAAAATGTTTTTCAGTTATCGTATTATTAATTCTCATACCTTTTATCAACATTTTCTGACTGAATAGCCTTCATTTCAATTGTGTTTTCTGTTTTCCTTGTTCTGATAAAAAATTATTTTAAGGACATTTTGTTCTCTTCTATAAAAACAATTATGCAAAAAATTATTCCCAAATAGTAACAAATTCTCAGTTTGTGTTTCATTCAGTGTAACATTTAGTAGCATCTCCCAGCTGACTTCTTACGTGATGAAAGAAAGCAAATGCTATAGTAAAGAGAAACAGCTGTTTCTTCCAACATTATAAATGTTATAAATCCCTTTCTTGTGAATAAAATGCAATCATCCCCTTTATTTCCAAAAGTAGGAGAGATCAGCTCCAAATAATGACAATCAGCAACAAAGGTGACTAACAATCCCCTTCAAACAATGGGAATATGTATATGACCCACAGTTTATCACTTCTCAAATCTTGTTTAGAACAGAGTAAGGGGAGGTTGGCTACAATAACCGTAATATTCTTTCAAATCAGGGTCTCGGATTTTGAAAAGTTCTTCCTAAGGATGTCAGCACTGAAGAATAGGTTCAAATTGTCAAAGCTATTTGCAACTGATATTGCAAGTAAGTTTTAACAATAGGGAAATCAGTTTGTGTCAAAGCAGCTTGGGCCATTAGTGAGTGCCATTTTCTCCATCTGTCAAACAAATAGCAATGAACTTCTTTTGCACAGCTGTTCAAATTAGCATGAGCTCACAGGCCTGAGGCCTAAATATGTAATCTGGCTGATCCTAATAATAATTGTGCCTTACCAAGTGCATGTTCATGAAAATCCACCGTGTCACTGCTTCTGGCCTCCTTTGAACATTTGTACCATTTTTATACTTTTGCAGCTTGTAATGATATTGCCATTCTTTTATTCATGCATTTTCGCCTTTCTTTATTATTAGCTTTCACTTAAACCTTAAACCTATTTTTGGAAGCTCCTATTCATAATAGCTTAAATCATGAGTTATATTATTTTTTAAAAAAGTATTTGCCTATAAAAGAAATAAACTCAAGTTGCCTAAAGCAAACGCTGGCCTATTGGTCTCTTGAAAATGTTTACTCAAGGCCCCCATTCCCTATACTTAACCTTTATACAGAAAATCAAAGAAGAGTCATCTCACAACAAAGGAGAATCATCTCAAAAACAAGAATCAGATGAAAAGCCTACATATAAGAGCATCAGTCCCAAGCTATCCATTCACTGTCTTCCACTGGGACTAATTCTAGCTTAGGGGTATGGAGCTCTCTTTCCCCTGGTGGGGACAATACATGAAGATAATCCATCTAGAAAGAGAAGAGACTATGACGCTGAATACAAAAAATGAGAGACAAGTTGAGGAGAGAAGTGGGGACAATTCTAAGAAAATTCTAAGATTCAAAGCTCTTGTACCTCACATCAAAACATCAATCAAATTTCCGCCCTCTAGGTCTTTGAAAAGGGTCTTGAGTGCTCTCCAGTGCTAACAATTGTAGACCTAAAAGAAAAAAAAAAAAAAAAATCAAAATCAGTGTAAATAGAGAGTTTACTTGGGCCTTGTTTGAGAACTGTAGCCCAGGAATGACGGATTTAAGTTGCAATTAATGTATGCTCAGGTTAGCAGCAGTTACAAGTGGGTTTTTAAGGAAAAAAAAGAAGAGGTAGTTCCTAAGTTGTTTACCAAGAATTTACATTAAAGTAACATAAGCTATTGACTGGCTGTACATCTTTCTTTGCATCAAAAATTCCAGGAACATGAAGATAATGGGACAAGCAGCAAGTCAGAAACAAAAATACTTTAAATAATTACCCCTTGGTGTGGGTGCAGGGAACATGATTAAAGTTATGTCTTTCTGGGTCAGATAAATTTTCACATACGTCATAGCTCAGAATGCGCTGAGTTATTTTTCTTTGTTCATAGTGAAGTTGGGAATATAAAATACTGTAATTGGGATCCAGGAACAAGGAAAAGTCCTTTAGAAGTTGAGGTAATTTATCTTGGGCATCTTTAGTAAGTACAGTATTACAATGATTGCTAAATAAATCAACATATTTGTACCAGTTGTAAGACATTTAAGCAAAATAAATATATTTATGCTAGCCATAGGAAATGTAAGTTAAAAATAAATATTTAAATGGATACACCGATGACTCCCAAATATTTAGATTTAGCATGGACTTTTCCCCTGTGAAAGAACAACTGCAGTGGTTGGAGTTTGATAGTCAAGAAAGGGTTTAGTCAAACTACTGAAAAAGGTCATTTGTATTTGCTAATGGGCACTTATTTAAGACTCCCACCTTTCCACAGAGACTGGAAGATAGGAGATCGATCTATCTTGAAGATTATATTTCAAAGGGGTGGCTCCCAGGTTTTTGAAAAAGACATTCCTGGCTGGTAAAACTGGCAAGAAGCTGAAAGATTTACATCTCAAAAGGGCAGGGAAAGGATTTATAATTTCTAAAGTAAATGCTCTATGAAAAAGGAGGCCTATAATCAGGAAGAAGCCTATCTAAAGTTTAGTAAAATCAAAGGAAATCATTAAGGTCATTTTAATCACCCTTGACTTATAATAGCTACTCAATATTTTCACTGAATGTCTGACTGGTGTCTAAAACTTGAAATATCCAAAAATTATCTCCAGATCAGCCTCCACAAAGCCATTTATCTTACATTTTCCCATCCTCAGTAAATGATAAACCTCAGTAAAATCTTTTCATCATCCTGGTCTCTAGTTTAAATGTATTTAGAATCTGACCATTTCTCACCATCTCTGCTGCAACTCATATGAATTATGAAAACAGGTCAGCATGGTTCCTGCTTCTGATCTTGCCCCCCTTTCATTTATTTTAAATGTAGAAGCCAGAGTGATCCTTTTAGGTCATAAGGCTGATCATGTTACTTCTTTGATCAAAACCTTCTAATAGCATCAATTTCAATCAGGATAAAATCCAAAATTGTTACATGACCTTCAAGGCCATCTTCATCTCACCCTATATATATCTCTGACTTCTTGGACTCTCTCTCTCTCTCTCTTCCTCTGATCCAATCACACTGGTCCCTTGCTATTCTGGGAACACATTAGAAACCAGCCACTTGCTATCCCTCTGATGAGAATACTTTCCCATGATATCTGATGGTTTTCTTCTTCACTGTTATAGGTGACTATTCAACATGACTTTCTCAGTGAAGAATTCCATATCACACTATCTAAAGTTGTGTTTCTACTCATTTTTGTCTTAATTTGACTAGTTATTTTTTAAATTATATTGTTTTTAAGGAATTATATTTTTATCAAGTCTAGTTTTTATTTTTATTTTTTATTTTATTTTATTTTATTTTGAGATAGAGTCTCACTCTGTCACCAGACTGGAGTGCAGTGGTGTAATCTCAGCTCACTGCAACCTCTGCCTCCTGGGGTCAAGCCATTCTCCTGCCTCAGCCTCCTGAGTAGATAGGATTACAGGTGCGTGGCACCACACCCAGGTAATTTTTGTATTTTTAGTAGAGATGGGGTTTTACTGTGTTGGCCAGGAGAGTCTTGATCTCCTGACTTCATGATCCACCTGCCTTGGCTTCCAAAGTGCTGGGATTACAGTTGTGAGCCACCGCGCCCAGCCCCAGTTTTCCTTTTGTTAATTTATTCATTCCTGGATTGAAATCTTCTATTCCATCCATTCTGCTTTTTTTTTTTAAATTGTTTTGCTCCTTTATTTCTAATTTCTTTGTTGAATATATATCTTTATAAAAGAAAAATTTCAGACAAATTAAATTTAAAGGAGGTTAACTGAGCAATGAACAATTTGCAAATTGGGCAGCCCCCAGAATCACAGCAGATTCAAAGAGATTACCATGCAGCCATGTGGTGGAAGAAGATTTCTGGACAAAAAATGGGAAATGATGTACAGAAATTGGAAGTGAGGTACAGATTGGCTTGGTTGGTTACAGCTCAGCATTTGCCTTATTTGAACACAGTTTGAACACAGCAGTATACGAGTGGTTGAACTATGGCTGCTGCGATTGGCCAACACTTAGCTATTGTTACAGGAGCATGCTCCTAAGTTAGGTTTTCAATCTTGCCTACCTATTAAGGTAGGTTGCAGTTCATACACAGGAACTCAAATATAGAAATATGGAATCTTCTCAGGCCATATTTAGCTTGCTTTAACCATTCCCCCTTTTTGGTCGTTTTCTCAATTTTGAGAGATTGACCAAAACTTTAGCTATTGATGTCACTATCACCATTGTAAATGTACTTGAAACCCCCTGAGAAACAGTAGAACAGTGAATTTTGCAAAGGTAGAAACAAGGACTGAATAGGGGGTGCATCCTTATGCTGGAATATCCTGTTTACAGGAGAAAAACAAAACCTGGTCTGTTTTAGGATCTATGTATTTCCTCAAAGACTTAGTTTGATTATGTTACATTTAGCATGAGTGACTCCATTTTAGTTTCATTAGACCTGCTGGGGTCTAGTACATGAGCTTAGTCTTAAACAGTGGCCTCCCATAATTTTGTTTAAAAAATTTCCCCTTTTTGGTCAGGTTCTCATTTAGGTGAGGATGTGACTCAAACTTCGGGCCTTAGCACCACTCTCTGTTACCATCATTTTGGGTTTCTGGTCTCAGCACATCATTCACAGGTTACAGTGTCCTTATATGGTTGTACATTTTTTTTAGCTTCTGTCATTCCAATTGAAGAGAGACAATTTGACATTCTAGAGATGGCTGCGTGCAAACATTTAAAATCTTTAGAGAATGTAGCACACCAGGAAGGCTATTATTATGACTACTGGGAGAATAATACCAAGAGTTTGAAGTATGCTCCACACCCAGGGTGTCCATAATTCAAACCACATAAAATTAAAGAAAGAATGCACTACATGAAGAGTCAACTTGTTTGACTAAGTAGTCTTTTCATTAATCCCCTACAACTGAATTTTTGTAATTTACTTTTGATGTATTGCTCCTTAGGTCACAAGTGTCAGCAGCTGCACAATAATTTTCTGTTTAGCCAATTCTATGATTCAGCATAACTTTAAAGAATTTAAAGTCTGTTGTGCAACTATAGCCTTTACAGTAGAATCTGCTGTAGAGGCTATTATAAGGGATAGATTTTTAATTATTGCCTCTTTTATTCTGAACTATGGAAAAATAACCTAACAATGTGTTATTCTATGAGAGTTAAGACCTCCTGGCAATGTTCTCTTTAACCCATAATGTGAAGTTTTGACTGCCTATCAGGCAACATATATACCATTAGAGTTTCTCACCTACATTGGGCCTTCATCTTTTATCTATGAAAGTATAAGGTTATTCATGTATAAGACTGAGTACAAAATCCTTTACAAATAAAAATATACCCTGTAAGTGCACATAATAGATTTCCTTTCCATTTCTATTGTTCATAGAGGCATAAACAAGGAAAAAAATATTCGAAGACAAAAGTCTCATGATAGTAAATGTCTTGATCCATGATCTTGGAAAAGCTGTTTACATCAAGGATGCTTTCTTCTGGGGAGAAACTTTCCTGGTTAGTTTTACCTTATGGGTCCCAATGGTGGTAGAGTTCCAAGAGTGTGGAGGGACCCTTTTCAGGTGCAAGATTATGAACCTAAGGTTCAAGTTTTGTTGCGGTGTGGATGGCAAGGAACTTTCTTTTATGTTCTAAGAAGATATTCTCAGGTTCTAGATTGTGAAAGGGGTTGATTGTACTTAGTGAACCATAAAAGTTTTCTTTACCTTGTGAAAATATACTGTGGCATAATAATTAACTGCTATAGCACAAAACATGCATTTAAAATGACAACTAAATGAAATTTTTTTATAAACGTTTAAATTATCCATCAGGTAGCCAAATGTACCTGAAGATTTGATTGTCTTCCTAGGAATATGGAACCAAATATTGGTTTTAAACTACTTTCACAATTTATAAGTTAACACATCAATATATTTAGTTTGGATCATTTTCCATTTTCCATGATGTGTCATAGAAGGCAGAGCATTTAATAACAAAAGCTTTAAGGACTCAGGAAGGACAAGGCAGATGTCCTGGTTCTCCATGGGTCCATGCTTAACATTGGACTTATGTTCTCTTGAATATCAGTTGTTTCTCCAATTTAGGTGCATAGCACTGATAACTAATGGGATATCTTAGGTAATTTGACTTAGACTGTGGAGTTCAAATTGTATATCTAAACAATTTCAGTATCGGCTGGTTTAACATGAAAATCTGCCAAAGTGTTTCCTCAGTATTTAATTTTTTTGTTGTTGTTCTATTTGGTTAGCAATTTTATACAAAATATTTGGTTATTTCTGTGGTGTACAATAACTTAACATAATAACCATAAGCATATAATCAGACATGTTAGAATTTTTAAAATCTCATACAATTTTAGAACATATTAATATTCAATGAAATATAACTTGAAGATTAAACATTATTATTTTGACAATGCTTCCCATGTAACTTAACATGTTAAGTAATTCCATTTACCTCTCTTTTGGATACTTCAAGGAGGTCCCCTTTTTAGCCTTCCAAAATTATAGGTCAGAAAAAACTATTTCAAAGCTAAAATTTGATTTTGGGAAGCCTATCAAATATGTTAAAGGTTTAAAACACTTGATATTATGAATGAGAATTCCAGATTACCATAAGTTATTCATTTTGCCGAAACAATGACTCAAAAATATTTAAGAAGGCAAAAAGCTTTATTCATTGATAGAAGACTTAGCTTTCCAAGCAATCTATCTTTTGACTTTTCCATCTTCATTTTCCCTTTTTGGTAGTGTATTTAGAAGGGAAACAAAATTTTTTTTTATTATCTTGTAATATTACATGAAATTCTTGTTCAAGAAAGAAAGCCAAATTTCACCCTTGCATTAGTGGACTATTAATGTCAACCCCAAGTTTTAATAAAACATCATAGAAAAATCTATACAATCTTAATCAGTTTGACTGTAAGGTGAGATTTTTATAAACCTTTTATAACCTGTTACAAATTTTTGTTAAGGAGAATATTAATGCTTTAAGAAAACCCTGTTGAGCTTTTATTTTGATGTTCAATTTAGGGAAACCAGATAGTACCCCTTTAAATTTAGCCAATATTCTTACACATAGAATTTATTTTACAAGGTTAACTTTCACAAACCTTCCACAACTTGTTTAAACCTTTAAATATTTTCTATCTCACTTAAAACAATCCTTTAACTCCCTAAACTTAGGCAAAAAAATTCACATTCCCATGAGTTTTAATAATTTTTTACCAAAAACACATTTCACTGTCTTTACAAACCCTGCATGTAAAACTGTTTTTTTTTTTCAGTTGTTTCAAATGCATGCTACACTGTTAATCCTTAGCAACTTTTACTTTTGGTGGAAAACCCTAGTAAATTCGGGATTTTAATTATGTACTAGGTGTGGAGCCTAAGACCCAGACAGAAATGCAGATAAGGTCTGACTCTTTCCAGCTTCATGTCCCAGGCCTTGCCTAGCTGTAAAGCAGGGAAGTTGTTCTGTTAAGAGTCATAGTGGCATTTTATGAAGCATCTATGAGGCCTAATCACCTTTAAATTTTACAACATATCTTGCATAAATTCCCTTTCACAAATTCTTTCATGACTTACACAGACCATCTACAACATGCTTAGACTTTCTGACTTGTCCTAAATATCCCTCTGTTGTTTAAACAGCCAGTCACTTTACTTTAGCTTTAGGACAATAATTTACTCTACAAGATCCTTTCTTATGTAAAATCTCCCTTCTTTAATACCTTTTTTGCATAGTTAGGGTCCATGGCTAATTTCACCTGTCCCCAGGCCTTATCTAGAATCTAATGTTCCAAAATAAATTGAACAATTTTTAAAACTGAAAGAAGCAGTTTGTGACCTTAAAGCATTTAGCAAACTTAATATCTGACTGGCATAATTTAGATGAAATATTTACACTTTTAAATACTTTTTACTAATACTTTTTAAAACTGTCTTTATTTCCCCAAGGTTATTTATGTCACATGAACAAAAAGGCATTACATGTTTTACTTTTCTGAAAAAATATTTGATTTAAGCTCTTATTATTTTTAAACCAGTTAGTTAAAGCTCTTTCATATATAAACATCACGTACATAGTACATATAAATACAAAGACAGAAGATAAATGACTCATTTTCCAAGTCAGGAATTGGACACTGAACCTGGGCCATCATTGTGAAAAGAGAAAGCACAGCCACATAGTTAAAAGGTCAAACTCCCAAGGACATGCAAGACAGGAGGAAAACCTCATCCAGTTTTGTTTTGTTTTTCTTCAGGGAGCAGCAAAGTTTATAACTTGCCAGTTTGCTGGGCTGTCTTCAACAGTGGACTTATAGGTATCTTAAGCCCATGTTCTATCCTAAGTTACCCCTCTCCATTATAGAACATAGAAAGACATACAAATCACACTAGCTTACTACAACTTAAGATATGCCTCACTTGCCTGTAATCCCAGCACTTTGGGAGGCCAAGGCAGGTGGATCATGAGGTCAGGAGTTTGAGACCAGCCTTGCCAAAAGGGTAAAACCCTATCTCTACTAAAAATAAAAAAATTAGCTGGGTGTGATGGCAGGCACCTGTAATCCCAGCTACTTTGGAGGCTGAGCCAGTAAAATTGCTTGAAAGGAGAATTGCTTGAAACTAGAAGGCAGAGGTTGTAGTGAGCCGAGATCACACCACTGCACTCCAGGCTGGATGAAAGAGTGAAACTCCATCTCAAAAAAAAAAAAAAAAAAAAGATTAGCCTCACAAATCCTTTTTCTCATTAATCAAAACTTTACAGAGGAAATAAACAGTGATTTTTACCATTCATTCAACCAGTTTTCACGAAGAGACAGATAGGGAGAGGAAAAGAGAGAGAGAGGCCAGAAGTCTGGCTGGTAAGAAATTCTTACCCTTTTGCTATCGTGCCAGGATTCTGGGTTTCTTTTCTCTGAATGACCCAGCTGACTGCACCACAGCCCTGAGGGCCAAGTCACAGCACAAAGGAAAATTGTCTGTTTCTGTTTTGGCGGGAGTAAAATACGTATGAAAAATCAGACATTAACCACTCTGCTTAGCACCCAATATTAAACTGTCAGGGCTTAAGTTTGCCCTTAGATAGGTCCGTTATCTTTAATCCAACCTCCAACTAGGAGTTTAAGCATGTAGTCTCTGGGAAAGATGGTTGCCTTGTGTAATAGAAAAGATAAGAAAGGGAATGGAGAGCAAGAAAAGCATTGCCTGTTGCAGGGTGGGGGAAGGTGAAGAGTTCAGGGAGGCCAGAGAAAGACCCACCCATTGCAGCAACTCCAAAAAGCTCAGGTAGCCACTTGTCAGTAGCAAAGTGATCTTTTCTAGCAGTCCCATCAGCTCTCAAGTTTCCCCTTTTGGGAAGGAAAAAGCTCCCCATGTCCCATGGTCCTGTACATACCTAATTCTGTCACCCATAGCTGTCAGCAAAAAGTGTAAGACAGATTAATCCAAAGAGAACAGAAGCTAACATTTTATAGTACCCAGCCCATTCTTAGACTAAAGGGACTTTACTGACAGCCCTCATTTTTAAATGTACCCCAATCTGTTGTTCATTGAGAACATTCCACTGTAAATTATCTTTAGTAAGATTTTGCCATTTCTGAAAGATTTCACTGCCTCCCAGGCCTAATGTATAAGCTGGAAAGAATTCAGTTTTCCAGGAATTAAAGATCCTATTTTTACCTAAAATGTTGGCCTTACTCTCAGGTTCTCTTGATTGGCCAATGATTATTTTTCCTACATAAGTGCACAAGAAAAATTAAACAAAGGGGTAGAACACAAAAATTCCAGTGATTTTTCAAAAACCAAATTTTATAACTACAGCGATATTACTGCTTACTACCAGTTCCATTCTTACCCAGTCAGATGTAAGAGTTCTCTAACTGGAACCAAGCCAGTTCATTCCATGATCAAATTCATTCTGGGATCTAGTCCAGTTTCTGTTGCAACTTCCAAACCCAGTTTGGGTTAGAAATTCACTCAAAGAAACTCAGCTCAAAACACAAATCCGTGGAGCTCTGAAATCTGAGAGGGTGCTTACCCACAATCCCCAACTGCTCTGAAAGATCAGTACACCATCTGTGCACCACCCGGTAGAAGAAGATTGATGGACCAAAAGAAGGGGTAAATGACATAAAGAAATTGGAAGTGAGGTGCAGAATGGTTGGGTTAGTTACAGCTTGATGTTTGCCTTATTTGAACACTAAACTCAGTTTGAACACAGCAGTGTATGAATGGTTGAAGTATGGCCAATAGGATTGGCCAAGACTTATCTACCATTACAGGTGCATACTCCCAAGTTAGGTTTTCAATCTTGACTACCTGTTAAGCTAGGTTGCAGTTCTTCCACAAGGACTCAAATATAGAGGTACGGAGTCCTTCTCAGGCCATATTAATTCCCTTTAACAGTCTAAATATATAATTCAATTTTTGATAATAAAATCTTGTAACAAATTATTTGAAAATACATTTAGATCATCTTCTGCAGTTTGATATGTGATTTCTGTTGTTGCTTTACAAACATTTCTTAATCACATTTGTGATATCTTTATTTCTGGAGCTTTTAGGAGAGTGCTTTGAACTTTTTAAATAGTTATTTTCATTTAATATATTGTGAACAATTTCTGGTTTTGTTACAATGTGATGAACTGATACTCCCTACACAATGGAAATTCTGGATATTTGTCATGTGACATAGTATCTGGTCACATGTTATTATTGCAAGAGTTTTCATTTTCAAATATTTATCTTTGAACTTTGTCAGCGGCATCTTTCAGCCCACAGATTTGTCTATTTATTTTTTAAACTAAATCTGTCCATCTTTTCTGGCTTCTGGGTTTCATGTTCTTGTTAGTAAACTTTAAGTTAAAAAAACTTCAAAAATTATATAATCAGGTTTAACCTCTGCCAAACTAGATTATTTGCATTTCCTCAAACCAAACCTGTAAGTTCACGTTACCAAGTTTCTTTTACTGTTTTATTCTTCCAGAAATGAATTTCTTTTCATCTCTGTCAAAATCCTGCTCATTCCTTAACATCTATTTTAAAACTTACCTCCTCTATAAATGTCTCCTGATTTGCTTCCATCATGCAATCAGATGTACCTCTCCCTTTTCTTATTCTCCACTGCACATTATTTGTACCTTTCTTGTGAAATCTCATATCCTGCCTTGCATTAAGATTAGTTCATTACTTGCTTTTTCCAGTCTTCGATATGTATTTTCTTGAGCACAAGAACTGCTTTTTCTTAATGTTTGTTTTTCCTCAAACAAGATTATATACACAATAGGCATTCGATAAGTATGCATTGTTTTAAGGGTTTGAGTGATAAATACTTTCTCTGATGTTAAGTCAAAGTGCCTGTTTCAGTTTGCTGGAAGTTACTCTGGAAGAAAAGCTGGTTACCCTGTCAATTTGAAGTACCCATCCTGATTAACCTGACAAGATGAACTACAGAGACTCAAGCATGCTCAGAAATGCTGGACAGACGTTTAACTTAATAGTTCAGGAAATATGATTGCTACCATTGTTTGTTTAATGTTACTGGACTTGAAGAATAGGCCTCTCAGCTTCAGTTTCTAAGACATCTGAATAAAAATATATTGTTTATCTGTAAAATATCACTGGAGAACTGGCTGTTTCAGACGTCAGGTTGATCTAAAACATACTTCCTTTTATCCACAGCCTCTCTGTTTCCTTCAGCAGTGTATTGGTAGAAAATAATCACAGGCTTGATTTTCTAAGATATTATCACAGAAGTTCTCTGATAGGCTGTCTTTTTAAGAATCTGTCTGAGTCTTCCCAGCTGCAATCTTTTAGGTAAGGCCAGTCTGCTCTCTCCACCTTATGGTTTCTATTTGGCCTTTGATGATTGTCTTCAATGGAGCTCTTTATTCTAAATATTTAATGAAAGAGTTGTCTTTTGTGCAAACCTGTTTGAGAATTTATTTTATCATTCACAAGTGGAAAGCAAAATTTTCTATAAAAATTTTGGAGAAAATCTGTCCCTAGTCCTGATAATTCTCTCATTTATACACTATGGACACTTTCTTTCATTTATGGGATCATTTGTTAAGGCTTTCATATTCCATTTTACATGTTAGAGACCACTCTAATAAGGTACTGATTTTGACTGGCGATGAATATAGGCTTCTGTTTCATGCCATTTTTATGGATTTGAACACATTTATTAGTTCTATATGTCTTGGATGGATAAAGAAATCTCTTAATTCCACAGCCATTGAAAAAAGCAGGAGAATCTGTAGAACTAGAATTTCATTACTCGTTTCTTCAATTGCATTGAGTTTTCTAGCTTTAAATCAGTTTCAGGGGTACAAGTTACTCTTACTGAAATTTATCCTGTCTTACATGTTTATTAGTTTTCCAGGGATGCCAATAAAATACCACAAACTGGGTAGATTAAACAATAGAAATTTATTTTTACTTAGTTCTGGAGGCTGGAAATCAATTCCAGGTGTTGGCAGGTTTGTTTTCTCCTGAGGCCTCTCTCCTTGGCTAGCAGATGGCTATCTTCTTCCTATGTCCTCACACACCCGTTGATGATAGACTGGAATGTGGCACGTATACACCATAGAATACTATGTAGCCATAAAAAATAATGAGTTCATGTCCTTTGCAGGGACATGGATGAAGCTGGAAACCATTATTCTCAGCCAACTAACATAGGAACAGAAAACCAAACACCACATGTCCTCACATAGGTATACAAGGGTATGTTACATAGGTAAACATGTGCCATGGTGGTTTGCTGCACCTATCAACCTGTCATCTAGGTTTTAAGCCCCATATGCATTAGGTATTTGTATGGTATAGGTATGCATAGGTACAGGTATACATATGACACTCTCATCCCTGGTGTCTCTTCCTATTCTTATAAGGACACCATTCCTATTGGATTAGATCCTATCCATATGACTCTGCTGGATTTTAATTATTTCTTTAAAGTTCCTGCCTCCAATTACCTTCCTAATCTAAAATATTGGAGGTTAGGACTTCAATATGTGACTTTTAGGGGACACAGTATAATCCATAACATCATGGCAAATGGAAATATCTAATTGCTTTACTTAAGGGAGACAACATGTGTAATGTGTTTAGTACAGTTTCCAACATATCATTAAGACTCAACCATTGGTAGTGGTAGAAGTTACTTTTACTGTTGATGTGTGGTGGTGATTATTATTATAATAAATTATTACTATTATGTAGACAAGCAAGGCCATACAAACACCAGACACTTCTAGGGTAAAAGTCTTCTTACAATCATAGTGTTGGTAATTTTCAGCCAATAGCTCTCTTATTCAGAGGATATTTGACATTATAAAAAAAACCTAGGAGAGGAGAAAGATTTGAACAAAATAGAAGAGACAGTTTAATTAACTGAAAGTAGTAGGGGCTTTGGAGTTAGTAGACTTGTGTTTGAATTGCAGCTCTGCAATTGACTAGGTCTTGGAGGTAAGTATTTTAACTTCCCTGGACTTGCAATTTCTAAATCTTAAAAACAAAATTACGAGTTCATATTTGTATGGCAAAGATCAAGTAAGACAACATATTTAGAAATGTTGAAGGGCACAATATTAAATGTTTGGATGGGCTTCATTTCATGGCTTGTGAGGAAAAGGGTGAATAATTTCTGTTATTGAATAGAGGCCTCAGAAATAACACCTCACATCTACAACCACCTGATCTTCAACAAACCTGCAAAAACAAGCAATGGGAAAATGATTCCCTATTTAATAAATGGTGCTGGGAAAACTGGCTAGCCATATGCAGAAAACAGAAACTGCATGCTTTCCTTACACCTTGTATAAAAATTAACTCAGATTTGGTTAAAGACTTAAACCTAAAACCTAAAACCATAAAAACCCTAGAAGAAAACCAAGACAATACCATTCAGAACATAAGCATGGGCAAAGACTTCATGACTAAAATACCAAAAACAATTTCAACAAAAGCCAAAATTAACAAATGGGATCTAATTAAACTAAAGGGTTTCCGCACAGCAAAAGAAATTATCATCAGAGTAAACAGGCAATTTACAGAATGGAAGAAAATTTTTGCAATCTATCCATCTGACAAAGGTCTAATCTCCAGAATCTACAAGGAACTTACACAAATGTACAAGAATAAAACAACCCCATCAAAAAGTGGGCAAAGGACATAAACAAATACTTCTCAAAAGAAAACATTTATGCAGCCAACAAGCATATGGAAAAAAAAGCTCATTATCATTGGTCATTAGACCACAATGAGATACTATCTCTCGCCAGTTAAAATGGCAATCATTAAAACGTCAAGAAACAACAGATGCTGGTGAGGCTGTGGAGAGATAGCAACGCATTTACACTGCTGGTGGGAGTGTAAATTAGTTCAACCATTGTGGAAGACAGTGTGACAATTCCTCAAGGATCTAGAACCAGAAATACCACTTGACCCAGCAATCCCATTACTGGTTATATACCCAAAGGATTATAAAT
Source organism: Mandrillus leucophaeus (assembly GCF_000951045.1). NCBI lineage: Eukaryota > Metazoa > Chordata > Mammalia > Primates > Cercopithecidae > Mandrillus > Mandrillus leucophaeus. Next base: position 21,772 of record NW_012101912.1, read on the forward strand.
CATTCTACAATAAAGACATATGAATATATATGTTTATTGCAGCACTATTCACAATAGCAAAGATTTGGAACCAACCCAAATGCCCATAGATGATAGACTGGAAAGTGGCACATATACACCATAGAATACTATGCAGCCACAAAAAATAATAAGTCCATGTTCTTTTCAGGGACATGGATGAAGCTGGAAATGATCATTCTCAGCAAACTAACATAGGAACAGAAAACCAAACACCACATGTCCTCACTCGTAAATGGGAGTTGAACAATGAGAACACATGGACGCAGGGAGGGAAATAGCACACATGGGGGCCTTCTGGGGGATGTGGGGAAAGGGGAGGGAGAGCATTAGGGCAAATATCTAATGCGTGTAGGGCTTAAAACCTAGATGATGAGTTGATAGGTGCAGCAAACCACCATGGCACATGTATACCTATATAACAAACCTGCATGTTCAGCACATGTATCCCAGAACTGTAAAGCAAAATTTAAAAAAGTTATTAACCACAACAAAAAAGAAGTTACATGTTTTAATTTCCTCTAGAAGCCCTAAAAAGACAATATTTTCAAGTGAAAAAATAGCTGTAGGAGAAAGTGTATTTTATTATTTATTATGGCAGTCATTTCTCTTTTGGAAATAAAGGTCTCTTTTTAAAGCAATTTATGCACATGTCAAAAATTCAAGTGATACAAATGAGTGTACAGTGAGTGAAAAGAATGAAAAGTCTTTTCTCACCTCTGATCTCCAGTTCCTCAGTTCCAATTTGGAAACACCCTCTGTTATGAGATTTTTCATGTTCTGTTCTCTCTATAGAGAAATCGATGCTCCCCTCTTTCCATACACATGCTTCAAAAGGAGAAATATACTATGTTTATACTGTTCTTTACCTTGATCTGTTCATTCAGCCTTGCATCTTGGAAACTGCATCACATGCTGTCTGTCTAAGTGCTTAGTTTTCTTTCTGGGGTTCTCGTCTTTATAACATGGGACTTGAAGCCTGAAAACTACATTCCACACACATTTCCTTCTCACATTGCCTCCTCATTTTCCGCATATAACTCTGATAGTGGCAGTGATGGTGGCAGGTTGCAACAAATGGCTGCACATATCTGTGGGCAAGAACTATTGGTAAAGTAACAATGAGGGTAGTAGAGCAGTGGTTCCAATAGCCTCTGAAACAGTTACTCCAGTCAGCTTGATAGCAAGAGTAACAGGGCCTACTTCTGCTCAGCTATTCTGGAAGTACCTTCAGCAGTTCACTGGCAAGGGAAGGTATGTGGGCTTCTGCCCAAAGGCAGTAGCTGACTTTTGATCCTTGGGTAACACTCTTGTGTTCCTTTGGTTGCTCCTGCCCCTTTCAACACCTGCAGCTTCCTAATTTGTTTCAAATGGCTCCTTCTTCTTTCTGTCACCCTCAACTCTCCCAAGCCTTTTCTGGCTGAACTGTCTAGATAGGTTTATGTTTCTCTGACTAGATATCAATTAAAACAGCAATTATTATATATCTATATCTGTTTAACCTGTATTCCTTTATCTGTCATTTTAAATGACTGAATTGTATTTCATTGTGTGAGTACATTGTAATTTACTTAATTAATCCTTTAGTCATACACGTTTAGGCTCTTTCTAGTCTTTTATTACAGATATTGCTTACCCATGTCAAATATATCTGCAGAGTAAATTCCTAGAAAAGGAACTACTTCATCAAAGGTCTTGTGAATTTTAAATGGTGAAAAATAATATAAAATTACTTTCCAAAGAGGGTGTACTAATTTACATCCTCTTAAACAATTAAGGAGGATGACTGGCCAAAAAATTACAGTATCAAACTTTTAATTTTTGACAATTTGGTAGATTAAAATGGTATCAATGATTATATAAATATTACTTTAAGGTAAATTTATGCATCTTTTAAAATGCCTAAAAGCCATGTGTATTTCTTTTTCTGTATATGATCCATTAGTGACTTTAAAAATTACCTTGCCTTTTCTTTTGGACTTATGATATTCCTTATATATTGAGGATATTAGTTCTTTGTCTGTCATATATATTGCATAATTTCCCCTAGTTACCATTCTCTTTTGAATTTCTTCTTTGTAAAAACTTTTAAATATTTATATAGTCAGCCTTTTCTTTACATAATGAGTACTTTATTTTATAATTCTAGGTTTCATTTTTGCTGTAAAAAGGCCTTCTCAACTCTGAGATTCTAAAATTTTTGTTCGTATTTTTTACTTGGGTTTTTATTATTTTTTAAGTCAAGTCTTTTATCCATCTGTGATTTATTTCAGTTTAGGGAAAGAGGTAGTGACCTTACTTTATTTTCCCCAAAGTGGTTAACAACTTCTTTCAACATAATTTACTGAGTAATTGATGTATTAATTCACTGAGCTGAAATGCTATGCTTATCATATACTGAATTATTTTGTTCCATTGAATTGCTATCTATTCATATGCCAGTACCAAGCTATTAAAACTATTTTTTATCTATTTTAGCATCTGTTGGGATTATTCCCCCTTTTACTCTTCTGTTTAAGTATTTTCTTTTATCCTGGAATATTTGTTTTTCCACATAAAATTTAGAATTACTTTGATCAGGTAAATACCTTTAAAAAAATTAACATGGTCTTCTATTTGTAATCAGTTTTGGCATAATAGAACAATCTTTTATGTATTTCAAAATAAAAAGGTCTTATGTCTAGAAAGTGGTGTAATGCCCATTTCATCTTCGATCATATTCCTAACCATTATCCAGTGCTAAAACAATGCTGATAGTCAGCTGAACAGAAATTTTATTAAAAATTTGAAACTAACAGTTGTGAAGGCATTGGCAATACCATATTGACCCTTTTAGATGTCCTAATTAGGACAAAATAGACATTTCACTTACAATGTATGTTTACGAGACATTTTTTAAAAAAGGAAAATACTTTAATTATAAGAAAGAAGGACATGAAAGAGTGAAGCAAATTCCATAAGTGCTGGATCTAGGAGACATTGTAATGAATGTTTAATTCCACTGTCTGATTCTACAGATGGAGGCAGTGAGGCCAGGAGAAAGAAAGAGACTGGTCCAAAGTCATGCCATGAATCTTTGGCCAACTTGAATTTAAAGTCCATTCCCCCAGCACTCAATTTGCTTTTTATAGACTCCAGCTGCTTATCTCACCAGCTACATGCTTGAATCTCATTTCCGAGAAACTAGCACAGCTAGAAGAATCAGCTTTATGTGTGTACTGTGTTTGTGCCCCTTGACTTGGTTCAATTTGAGGTTTCAGTGGTTTGTCATGGTAACAGAAAGCCCATCACTAGAGACTCAGACCTTTCAATTATGGGGTGTTCAAGAATTTCGTTTTAAGATACAAATGCTTCTGGAAAGGTGACATTTAGATCCCTTTCCTAAAAGTCAGGAGGAGGGGTAAATGACCTTTAGATGTTAGATAGTGTATCAATTCCTCCTCATGCTGCTGTGAAGAAATACCCAAGACTGGGCAATTTGTAAAGGAAAGAGGTTTAATTGGCTCACAGTCCTGCACAATTGGGAGGGCCTCGGGAAACTTACAGTCATGGCAGATGGGACAGTAAACATATTCTTCTTCACAAGGTGGCAGGAGGCAGAAGTGCCGAGCAAAGGGGGAAAAGCCCGTTATAAAACCATCAGATCTTGTGAGAACACACCATCACTGAGAACAGTATGGAGGTAACTGCCACCATGATTAAATTACCTCCCACCAGGTCCCTCCCATGACACTTTGGGATTATGGGAACTACAATTCAAGATGAGATTTGGGTAGGCACACAGCAAAACCATATCAGATAGCATGGATTCACTCCCTCTGCATAACAGCTCATCTGGCCCTGGCCCTAAGGGAAGGGGAAGCAGAACCAACAGGAAGATTTTTAAAGGCCTCAAACAAAGGCTGATCCTTTCCTACATGGCTTACTGTATTTCTAAGAATGAGGATTGGGGGCTGAATATACAGGATATTGCTGTTTCTAGGAAGCTAGGGTTTAATATTAGGATTCTTGGTGCAAATGGGGAGTTAGGGAGGATGTAGCAGGGTCTCAGATAGAAGTTTCAAGAAGTTTTCAGTTCAACTTGAACCAACATCCAATGATTTGTTATAGATGTCCCTGGGCTCCTTGTTAAAACATAGAAAGTTAGACTGCTAAGTATTTTTTGCTTGGGTATTACTGTGAAAGTTCTTTTGATGTTTCTATGCACTTGCTATTCAGTGTTACAGACATTGTGAATATTTTATAAGATAGCCACAGATATTAATAGCATCTGGAATGCTTATATAACATTTTAGCAAAAAAGTATTATTTTCTATGTGGTACTATTATTTGCAGATTTTATTTGTTTATTTATGAAAAGCAGATGAAAATGAATGGCACCCAATAGAAACTATCTTGCCTGGGGAGCATTGAGACTTTTGTACTTATTTTCTCTTCCTCCTAAGCATGAGCCTTTGAAGTATGAAAGGCCAGAGAATCTGAGGCACAAAGGAGTGATGTCAGTAGCTAAGGGTGGACAATGACCTGCTAGAACGAACCCCTGGCTCCTAATGCTTTCTTAAATTGACAATCACTAAACAGAAAATCCTGACTAATGGGCATTTGATTTACCTGGATCTTACTTAAATGCAGATTCCAAGGCTCTTCTCCCAAGAGAGCCTAAGTAGTATCCCTTGAATTAAGCTAAACATCTCCATTTTGAATAATTGCTTAAGGGGACTCTGATATTGGTGGCCAGGATTTCACTCCATGTAACAGTAGAGTGCCTCTAACTATTTCTCTCTAGAAAGAAATTTTACTGAATCACACATCACAGGATCTCAAAAACGGAACATATCTTGTGAGTCATATCACTAGTCCAGCAGTTGTCTCTTTTTAAGATCTTTCCAGCACATCCCCATTGGAAAACACCTAACGTTTTACACAATGTCTCTTTATACTAAAACAAAATATTTCTCCCTGTCTTCCAGTCATTGTCTGTTTACTTTCAGTACTGTGTTTAAACTCAGTTCCTGTTTCATATATTAGAAGATAATTTTCTAGACCCCCTTGACACTTTCATTCTCTGGGGAAAAAAATATATATCCTTAGTTGCAAAGAATTCTGAGTTTTCTCCATGGTACCAACTTTCATGACATGAGAAATAGTTTAGTAGGTCTTTCCTTGAACCACTCTAGGCCTGCAAGTCCATTTGGGATGCAAGATAATTTTTTAAATTCAATTGTTGTGCCCATATTAATTGAATTGCCACTGAACTACCATTGTCCACATTGAGAAATGCAATACTTAGGTGCTTTTTTACCAACTTGCATTTCACCCATTTTACTAAAGATCTATTCTCCAGGTGTTCACCAGATACCCCAGACCTATCTGACTATGAAGTGTCAGGCACTGTATTTGGTGTTGCTGATGTGGTGTCAAGTACAATGATAGAGCAATTAAGATGACTCACTTGCTCATTTCACTGTGGAGTAGTCTTTTTAACAGCTTTCCTGTCTGTTTCTTTTTAAACTGAAAGGAGGGGTAGCAAGGACATGAAGCATCTTTATTTGCACTACTTCTAAGAAGTATATATTTTATTTGCCTTTATTCCAGAGAACTACCTTCCCCAGATTTTAAGAAACTCTGGGATTGTCATGAGATTCTTCCCCAAAGGAGTGGGACATGAAAAGCAGGGTAGAATACAGACAGGGAGAGAAGATGGGAGGTCATTTCAAATAAAGGATGTAATAGGAGAAAAATGAACAAGGTCTGCCCATGTAATTGTGTAATGGAAAGTGTGTGTGTGTATGTGAGTGTGAGTGTAGTCACAATTCAAGGATCTTAAGTTAGAACACATAGTTCACTTTAGAAGACTACAGAAGGTAAAATTAACCAGGCATAGTGAAAGTAGGCAACTGTGGCTGGCAAAAAATAAAACTATATGGAGAAAATTATGGACTCAATATGCTGATGCCTCAATTTTCCTACCCCACCTTATCTAATGTCCTAAGAAGGAACTCATTCTATTACTGCAAACAGTTTAGGAAAACAATCCAACTAGAAGCTGATTTGGTATGATTCAGTTAATTAGCCTGGTATTATCCTCTGTCAAAGGAAGGTTAAGGGTTAGCTTTTTTAATAGAGTTCCTGTGGCAGAACATTGACAAGACAAATGTTACTGCTTTCTCACCTAAATTACAACATTCTATTTGGCATTTGGAAGGTAGGCACAAGGAGAAATAGGATCCGAGAAAATGATGTTTATATTAGTAGAGCCGTATATAAAGTATTACAAACATCATTGTATGGTCAACAATTATGGTAAATCTACACTCAGACTAGATATCTGTGACTCAGTCTTTACCAGTAACATAAGTTCCTATGACTTTTGCATAGTGAGCCTATGTGTAAAAAGCTGTAATACATGTGTATATCACTTTATTTTTTTTTAATTATACTTTAAGTTCTGGGGTACATGTGCAGAATGTACAGGTTTCTTACATAGGTACACACGGGCCATGGTGGTTTCCTACACCCATCAACCTCTCATATACACTAGGTACCTTTCCTACTGCTATCCCTCCCCCAACTCCCATCCCCCAACAGGCCCTGGTGTGTGATGTGTACCCCGCCTCCCACCGTGTCCATGTGTTCTCATTGTTCAACTCCCACTTATGAGTGTGAGAATGCAGTGTTTGGTTTTCTGCTCCTGTGTTAGTTTGCTGAGAATGATGGTTTCCAGCTTCATCCATCCCTGCAAAGGAGGTGAACTCATCCTTTTTTGTGGCTGCATAGTATTCCATGGTGTGTATGTGTCACATTTTCCTTATCCAGTCCATCATTGATGGGCATTTGGGTTGGTTCCAAGTCTTTGCTATTGTGAACAGTGCTGCAATAAACATACATGTGCATGTGTCTTTACATTAGAATGATTTATAATCCTCTGAGTGTATACCCAGTAATGGGATTGCTGAGTCAAATGGTATTTCTATCTACATCCTTGAGGAATTGCCCCACTGTCTTCCACAATGATTGAACTAATTTACACTCCCACCAACAGTGTAAAAATGTTCCTATTTCTCCACATCCTCTCCAGCATCTGTTGTTTCCTGACATTTTAATGATTGCCATTCTAACTGGTATGCAATTATATCTTATTGTGGTTTTGATTTGCATTTCTCTAATGACCAGTGATCATGAGGTTTTTTTTAATGTTTGCTGGCTGCATAAATGTATTCTTTTGAGGAGTGTCTGTTCATATCCTTTGCCCACTTTTTGGTGGGGTTGTTTGTATTTTTCTTGTAAATTTGTTGGAGTTCTTTGTAGATTTTGAATATTAGATCTTTGTCAGATGGATAGATGGCAAAAATTTTCTCCCATTCTGTAGGTTGCCTATTCACTCTGATGATAGTTTTTCTTTTTTTTTTTTCTGTGCAGAAGCTCTTTAGTTTAATTTGTTCCTATTAATTTGTTAATTTAATAGTTCCATTTGTCGATTTTGGCTTTTGTTGTCATTGCTTTTGGTGTTTAGTCATGAATTCTTTGCCCATGCCTATGTCCTGAATGGTATTGCCTAGGTTTTCTTCTAGGGTTTTTATGGTTTTAGGTCTTACATTAAGTCTTTAATCCATCTTGAGTTAATTTTTGTGTAGGGTGTAAGGAAGGGATCCAGTTTCAGCTTTCTGCATATGGCTAGCCAGGTTTCCCAACACCACTTATTAAATAGGGAATCCTTTTCCCCCTTGCTTGTTCTTGTCAGATTTGTCAAAGATCAGATGGTTGTAGATGTGAGGTGTTATTTCTGAGGCCTCTGTTCTGTTTCATTGGTCTATATATCTGTATTTGTAATAGTACCATGATGTTTTGGTTACTGTAGCCTTGTAGTATAGTTTGAAGTCAGGTAGCGTGATGCCTCCAGCTTTATTCTTTTTGCTTAGGATTGTCTTTGCTATGCAGGCTCTTTTTTTGGTTCCATATGAAATTTAAAGTAGTTTTTTCAATTCTGTGAAAAAGTCAGTGGTAGCTTGTTGGGGATAGCATTTGAACCTATAAATTACCTTGGGTAGTATTGTCATTTTCATGATATTGATTCTTCCTATCCATGAGCATGAAATGTTTTTCCATTTATTTGTGTTGTCTCTTATTTACTTGAGCAGTGGTTTGTAGTTCCCTTTAAAAAGGCCCTTCACATCCCTTGTAAGTTGTATTCCTATTTTATTCTCATTGTAGCAACTGTGAATGGGAGTTCATTTACGATTTTGCTCTCTGTTTGTCCGTTATTGGTGTATAGGAATGGTTGTGATTTTTGCACATTGATTTTGTATCCCGAGACTTTGCTGAAGTTGCTTATCAGCTTAAGGAGATTTTGGGCTGAGACGATGGGGTCTTCTAAATATACAATCATGTCATCTGCAGAGACTATTTGATTTCCTCTTTTCCTAATTGAATACTCTTTATTTCTTTTTCTTGCCTTATTGCCCTTGCCAGAACTTCCAAGACTATATTGAATAGGAGTGGTGAGAGAGGGCATCCTTGTCTTCTGCTGGTTTTCAAATGGAATGCCTCCAGTCTTTACCCAATCAGTATGATACTGGCTGTGGGTTTTGTCATAAATAACTCTTATTATTTTGAGATACATTCCATCAGAACCTAGTTTATTGAGAGTTTTTAGAATGAAGGGCTGTTTAATTTTGTTGAAGGCCTATTCTGCATCTGTTGAGGTAATCATGTGGTTTTTGTCATTGGTGCTGTTTATCTGATGGATTACGTTTATTGATTTGCATATGTTGAACCAGTCTTGCATCCCCAGGATGAAGCTGATTTGATCATGGTAATAAGCTTTTTGATGTACTGCTGTACTCGGTTTGCCAGAGGATTTTTGCATCGATGTTCATCAGGGATGTCAGCCTGAAATTGTCTTTTCCTTTGTGTCTCTGCCAGGTTTTGGTATCAGGATGATGCTGGTCTCATAAAATGAGTTACGAAGGATTCTCTGTTTTTCTATTGTTTGGAATTTTTTCAGAAGAAATGTTATCAGCCCCTCTTTGTAGCTCTGGTAGAATTCAGTTGTGAAATCCTCTCATCCTGGCTTTTTTTTTTTTTTTTTTTTTGGTTGGTAGGCTATTAATTACTGCCTCAATTTCAGAACTTCTTATTGGTCTATTCAGGGAATTGACTTCTTCCTGGTTTAGTCTTGGGAGGGTGTATGCGTCCAGGAATTTATCCATTTCCTCTAGATTTTCTAGTTTATTTGCATAGAAGTGTTTATAGTATTCTCTGATGGTGTGTCTGGAGTTGGCTCCTTCAGGTGGGTTTGTGGTCTCGCTGACTTCAAGAATGAAGCTGCACACCTTCGTGGTGAGTGTTACAGCTCTTAAGGTGGCATGGACACAAAGAGTGAGCCGCAGCAAGATTTATTGTGAAGAGCGAAAGAACAAAGCTTCCACAGCGTGGAAGGTGACCCAAGCAGGTTGCCACTGCTGACTCTTTTATTCACAGGTTGCTGCTGTGGTCAGCTTTTCCCCCCTTATCTGTCCCTTCCCATGTCCTGTTTTTGTCCTATCAGAATGCCCTTTTCTCGATCCTCCCCAAAGTTGGTTACTTTTAGAATCCTGATGATTGGTCCATTTTACAGAGCACTGATTTGTTGGTCCATTTTACAGAGTGCTGATTGGTCCATTTTACAAACTCCTTGTAAGAAAAGTTCTCGGAGGCCCCACTTATCCCAGGAAGTCCAGCTGGCTTCACCACTCAATCCCCCCTCTAAACAGGACACCCCAACTTTTGGGGTGCTTTTGGGAATTGTCCAATGAACACTCTAGCTACTTCCTGCTGGATAAAGGCAAAGAAGGGGCTCTGCAGTTGCAGTGTCCTCCAGAGGGGCACTCTCTAGGCCAGTCAAAGGGCCGGTGGGTTGGTCCAGGGGTCCTCGGTAGAAGTTGTGAGTTAAGCTTAATTGGGGTTTCATTTGTAAGTCCATCTGTATCTTGATGGCCTCAATCCTGGAGGAAACAAATTTGACAAGGAGGTTAAAAATACAGTTCCCAAAGGCAAGTAATAGCAAGATGGCTGTCAAGGGACCTAGAAAGGGAAGAAGCCATGTCACCCAACTCTAGAGGTTGGTATAAGAGTTTGAACGGTGTTGTCTGATTTCAGAAGCCTTTTCCTGTAAATGCTAGGTGGCATCTGGTACTACCCCGACTGGTTAGTGTAAAAGCAACACTCTTCCCCTAAGAAGGTGCAGAGTCCTCCTTTCTCAGCAGTGAGGAGGTCTAGGCCTCAGTGGTTTTGGAGAATCACTGCTGCCAGAGAGTCTATTTGGGATTGTAGAGTTAGGATAAAGTTTGTTATTTCTTGCAAACTGAGAAATCCTTTGAGAGTGTGTGGTAGTAGGATAATGAAGTAGATAAACTGGCTATTGCAGTTCCTGTAGCAGTGGCCATTTCTAACCCTATAAGTAGGGGTATTAGTTGTGTGGCCCCGTGCTGATGGACTTGAGCTTTGAGGGGCACTAATAGGGTCTGATTTCCTAGGTCAATGTCAGTGTTGGGACTTGGGAAGACTAAGTTGCAGGTGCCTGTCCAGTTGGTTGGGATGCAGATATAGGTTGAAGTTCCACGTAAAGAAGAATATGCCTTGGCGGGGTAGACAGAACTGGTTGTGTATGTTAAAAAGGTATGTGAGTTTGTTGTTTTCATTTTCCCATACTCCTAGAGTACTTGCCAAGGTAGCTCCAGTGAGTGGCTGGAAAGGGGTGTGGGGAGCAAACTGACTGGCTCCCTGTGCTCTATTTTCCCACTGGAGAAAAAACCACTTTGTATCTACTAGGAACCATTCAAGAGTGATTGAAAGAGGGGATGAGAAGGCGTTCATTAGTGGTGGGGCACTGCTGCAGGGGGCCCAGAGGTGAATGGTCATGCAGAGAGTATGTTTGCTATTACAAAACCTGAACTGTTTGTAAAGCAGGGAGGAGGTGATGATTTTGGGGGGCCCTGAGAAGTGGACAATCCATCTGAATGGAGCTGTTTGGATGACTCAGAAGTTGCTACGATCTGCTTGGTGCTTGAAGTTATAGGGCGTAATTACACTGATGGGATAGTATGCGCCCCAGGGGCAGGCCCGATAACAGGTTGTTTTCAATGCATAAAGGGGCTTGGAAAGTTGAGACGGTATTTGTGGTTACAGGGCCATGTATGGGCTTTTCATTGCATGTGTAATAGGTGAGGTTGGAAATATAAGAGCGTAAAAGCTGGAGTGCGTGTCCTGTTAGGGTATTTTTAGTAGAAAAAGTCATCCATACAGCATTTCATATGGACTGAGCCCCATTTTGTGATGAGAATTTCAGATTCTCAACAAGGCCATGGGCAAGAGAGTAGGTCATGGGAGATGAGTTTCTTGTGTTAGTTTCCTTAAGTGCCTCTCGCATGTTTCATTTGCTTTCTCCACCTTCCCTGAGGATTATGGTCTCCAGGCTCAGTGGAAATGATATTGTATCCCTAGTGCCCTGGAAATTCCCTGAGTTACCGTGGCTTTAAAAGCTGGACAATTGTCACTTTGTAAGCTTTGAGGAAGCCCAAACCTAGGAATTATTTCATGAATTAGGACTTTAACCACTTTCGGAGACTTCTCTGTCTCGCAGGAAAAGGCTTCTATGCAATTTGTGAAGGTATCAACACAGAACAAGTATTGAAATCCTCTTGACTTAGGCATATAGATGAAGTCTGTCAGTCCTCTCTGGGATAGTGACCTATTCTTTGTTCCCCCAGAAGGGTCTTACAATGGACCAAGGGATTATTCCTTTGGCACACCTCATAGGCTTTGACTACTTGTTGTATGGTGCAGAGGAGATTTGGCCCTGTAAATAGGAATTTGGCCATTTAATGAGTGTTCTCAATACCCATATGAAAACTTTGGTGGAGCGTGTTAAGTATTTTCCACTGGCTGGCTTTGTGTATGAGTGCCTTTCCCTCTTCTATCATTAACTATCCCAAGGGGAGAAAACTATGCCCTCATGAAAGTTCCCATTCTGTGTTGGTCAGGGAAATACTGGGGCTTAATTTCTTGGAGAGGGCTATTCCATACCAAGGTTCCTTCCCTAGGTATTTCTAATGGAAGGTTCAGCCTGGCAGCAATTTTGGCCTCAGCGTCTGCCCAACAGTCTCCTTCCACCTTTTTTCCTTCACCTTTTTGATGGCTTTGGCAATGTAAGACTGCCACCTCCTTGGCTTTTTGCACTGCGTGCAATAACTTCATGATTTACTTGTGGTATTTAATGGAGGTTCCCCCAGAGGTTAGGAACTCCTTTTATTTCTATATTGCAGCATGGGCATGTAGGATTAGATAAGCATACTTGCTATCTGTGTACACATTTATTCTTTTTCCCTTTCCCAGTTCTAAGGCTTGAGTAAGCGCCACTAGTTCTGCTACCTGGGTGCTGGTCCCTAGGGGAAGAGGCTTACTTTCAAGTACTGTTACATCAGTAACTATGGCATAACCTGTCCTTCATATCCCATTTTCCACAAATGAACTTTCATCGGTAAATAGGTTAAGGTCAGTATTAGCTAAGGGGACTTCTAAAAGATCCTCTCAGTTGGCATAAGCCTGAGATACAGTTTATTGGCAGTCAGGTGCTATTGGTTCTCCATCCTCTGAGAGAAATGTGGCAGGGTTGAGGGCAACACATGTGCATATTCAAAGCACCAGTCCCTCAAGGAGTGGTGCCTAGTATCAAAGCAGGCAGTTGTCTGATAGCCATAAATTTCCTTTGGCACCTAGTATGCAATTTACATCATGAGTAGTCCAGACAGTGAGATCCTTTCCTTGTGTTATTTTGATAACCTGTGATACTAAGATAGCCACTGCTGCAACTACCCATAAACAGTAAGACCAGCCTTTTCCTACTACATCAATTTCCTTACTTAAGTATGCCACTGGGTGTGGGGTTGTCCCGAGTCTGAGTAAGGACTCCAAGAGCTATTCCTACTCTCTCTGTGACATATAAAGAGAAGCTTTGTCCTTTGGGAAGGTTTAAGGCTAGAGGTTGTACTAGGGCCTGCTTCAAGGTTTTGAAGACTGTTTCTGTCTCTGATTCCCATTCTACTAGATGAGTATTTGCCCTCTGGGTCTCCTTGATTAGAGTGTAGAGTGGCCTGACCATCTTGCTGTATCCAGAGATTCACAGCAAAAGCTGGTGATTTCAAGGAACCCCCACCACTGTTTTAATGTCTTAGGGCCAGGATAAGCAGATATAGGCTGTATTTGTTCTTTGCTGAGGGCCCTGGTTCCTCTGGCTAAGATTAGGCCTAGATATTTGACTTGTTGTAGGCAGAGCTGGGCCTTTGATTTAGATGACTCATACCCTTGATTAGTTAGAAAGTTCAAGAGATCTAGAGTAGCCTGCTGGCATGAGGCTTCTGAACTGGTAGCCAAAAGTAAATCATCCACCTACTGAAGGACCAGAGTGCCTGGACTTGAGAAGTGGCCTAGATCCTGGGCCAGTGCCTGACCAAACAGATGAGGGCTATCCCTAAACACTTCAGGCAAGACCGTCCATGTAAGTTGGGACGTGTGGTCTGTGGGATCCTCAAAGGCAAAGAGAAACTGGCAGTCAGAGTGCAGGGGAACGCAGAAGAAGGCATCCTTGGGGTCCAGAACAGTGAACCATTCGGCTTCCTTTGATATTTCAGGGAGCAGGGCATAGGGTTAGATTCAACTGGATATAGAGGAATTACTGCCTCATTGATGAGTCTAATAACTTGCACTAATCTCCACTGAGTGTTTTGTTTTTGTACTCCTAGAATTGGGGTGTTGCAGGGACTGCTGCATTTTCTTACTAAGACTTGAGCTTTTAAATGTCTAAAAATATCCTGTAATTCTTTATGAGCTTCAGGCTTTAAGGGTATTGCCTTTGATAAGGAAAAGTGGCGGGGTCTTTTAGTCTGATTTGGACTGGGTGGGCATTTTTTGCCCTTCTGAATTGTCCTTCCAATGCCCAGACTTTTGATTCCCTCCTCAAGTAGGGGACAACAAATGGGTAACTTGTTCCCCATATTCATGTAGATAATAGCTCCAGCTTTGGCTAATGTGTCCCTCTCTAATAAGGGTGGAACTTTCAGGCATACCAAGAAAGGCATGTGAAAAGAGCAAAGTATCCCAATTACAACTGAGGTGGGAGAAATACCTGACTTTAGGCTGTCCCAGGATTCCTCAGACAGTAACAGACTTTGAGGACAGCCGTCTGGGGCAGGAGATTAACACTGAGAAGGCCACACCAGTGTTCAGGAGGAAGTCAATTTCCTGGCCTTCAATGGTTAAACGTACCTGAGGCTCAGTGAGGGTGATGATATGAGCTGGTGTTTGCTCTGGGCACCCTCAGTCCTGTTGTTGGATCATCTGGTTGGGGGCTTCTGGCCCAGAGAACTTTTGTCCTCTGGGTAGTGCACCTTCCAGTGATTGCCTTGGCATAGTGGACATGGGCAAGGGGGTGACTTTTTTTTTGTTAGACAATCTTTTTTAACATGTCCTTGCAAACCACACTGATAACAAGCCCTACTGGGTGATTTGCCTGCTCCATTTTCTGTCCTCTCTGAACCACCAAGGTTTGTTTGTCTGAGGGCCATGACTAAGGCTGCTGCCTTTCTCTTATCTTGCTTTTCCTTTTCGGCCTGTTCCTCTTGGTTCCTATTATAAAACACTGAGGTTGCCAGGTTTATTAATGCCTCCAGATTTTGTTCAGGGCCCAAGGCTTGCTTTTGGAGCCTTCTTCTGGTATCTGTGGCTGATTGGATAATAAACTTATCTTTTAGGATCAATTGACCCTCAAGGGAGTCAGGTGACGGGGGAATATATTTTCTTAAGGTCTCCCATAGTCACTCCAGGAAGGCGGTAGGAATTTTTTTTTTTTTTTTTTTCCCCTGAGTTATGGTGGACATCATTGAATAACTCATGGGCTTTTTCCTAATTCTCCTTAGTCCTCCTAGAACAGAGGTCAACAGATGTTTACGACTGCAGTCCCTATGTTCTGAGTCTAGGTCCCAGTGGGGATCCATGCTGGGGATGACTTGCTGACAGGTAGGGAATTTTCCCCTTTCTTTGGCTGTCATTCTATCATTTACTTGACTAAGATACCAGGTATCTCCAAACTCTCAGGCTGTAGCTAAAGCCACATTATTTTCATTAAAAGCCAGGGTTTGATCTAACATTAGCATTACATCTCTCCAAGTGAGGAGAAAGGTTTTCCCTACACCCTGTAGGGCACCTATATACCTATCAGGATCATCTGAACACTTCTCCAGGTCTACCTTGATCTGCTTTAAATCAGAGAGTTAGAAGGGGACATGTACCTGGGAACCTGGGATGGGCCAAATTCCCCTCCCCCTACAACTTGAAGAAAACATGACTGATAGCCTGGGGGGTTTTTCGTTCTCTTGGAGATTTCTTTGTTTCCTTCTCAGAGGGGGAGATTAGAGGAGACTCATCATTAACAGGGAGGGGAGCTGTAGGAAGGTTAGGATATGGAGGGAAGCTGAGAGGTCCTCCTCTGGGATGTAAATTTCAAACTTTGCATAGTTGTGGATTATCCGTCAGTGAAAAGAAAGTTTGGACATAAGGTAGTTCACTCTATTTACCTTCTCTCTTACAGAAAAGGTCAAGTTGCAAGATAGTATTATAATTCATATTTCCTTAAGGTGGCCATTTTTCCCCATCAGAGAGAGAACATTGGGGTCAGGCCACAGTGCAGAAAAAAAAAAAAAAGCTGCTTCTTTTTCAGGGTTTGCCAATCAAATTGGTCCCAATGGCCTAGGATGTATTTCAAGGGTGAGCCTGTTGAATGGCTTTCCTCTCTGCTGACCCTCAGCTCAGCCCAGAAGTACAGGAAAAACAGAAGTTGGTTCCAGGCAAACCAATGCTCCCAACTCCCAAGAGTCAGGGGTTGTTAGAGAGCCCTTTCCCAGAAAGCCCGACACCCATGTCTTTAGTCTGGCAGCCACACTAGTCGCTTTTTACTGGCTGACAGGTGCCCAGTGTTTATCCCCCAAATTCTGAGTAAAAATGGGACAGAATAGCAAGGGAAAGTGGTCCAATTGTACTCACCAGGTGGCGAAATCCCAGACAGACCCCCAAGATATGTCCGGACTTGGTTCCTTCTGGTGGGTTCATGGTCTCTCTGACTTCAAGAATGAAGCCACGGACCTCTGCAGTGAGTGTTACAGCTCATAAAAGTGGCACGGACCCAAAGAGTGAGCAGCAGCAATATTTACTGTGAAGAGTAAAAGAACAAAGCTTCCACAGCTGGAAGGGGACCCAAGTGGGTTGCTGCTACTGGCTGGCATGGCCAGCTTTATTTCCCTTATTTGTCCTCTTCCATGTCCTGTTTCTATCCTATCAGAATGCCCTTTTCTCAATCCTCCCTGTGATTGGTAACTTTTAGAATCCTGCTGATTGATCCATTTTACAGAGCACTGATTGCTCCATTTTACAAACCTCTTGCTAGCTACAGAGCACTGATTGGTGCATTTTACAGTCCCCTTGTAAGACAGGAAAGTTTTCCAAGTCCTCTTCAATCTGGGAAGTGCAGCTGGATTCACCTCTCAATGGTAGTTTGTATTTCTGTAGGACCGGTGGTGATATCCCAGTTATCATTTTTTATTGTGTCTATTTGATTCTTCTCTCTTTTTCTCTTTATTAGTCTGGCTAGTGGTCTATCTATTTTGTTGATCTTTTCAAAAAACCACTTCCTGGATTCATTGATTTTTTGAAGGGTTTTTCATGTCTCTATTTCCTTCAGTTCTGCTCTGATGTTAGTTAGTTATTGTCTTCTTCTAGCTTTTGAATTTGATTGTTGTTGCCTTTCTAGTTCTTTTAATTGTGACGTTAGGGTGTCAATTTTAGATCTTTCGTGCTTTCTCTTGTGGGCATTTCGTGCTGTAAATTTCCTACTACACACTGATTTAAATGTGTCCCAGAGAATCTGATATGTTGTGTCTTTGTTCTCATTGGTTTCAAAGAATATCTTTATTTCTGCCTTCATTTCATTATTTACCCATAGTTATTCAAGAGCAGGTTGTTCAGTTTCCATGTAGTTGTGCAGTTTTGAGTGAGTTTCTTAATCCTCAGTTCTAATTTGATTCCACTGTAATCTGAGAGACTTTTTGTTAGGATTTCTGTTCTTTTGCATTTACTCACGAGTATTTTACTTCCAATTATGTGATCAATTTTAGAATAAGTGTGATGTAGAGCTGAGAAGACTATATATTCTGTTGATTTAGGGTGGAGAGTTCTGTAGATTTCTATTAGGTCCACTTTGTCCAGAGCTGAGTTCTAGTCCTGGATACCCTTGTTAATCTTCTGTCTCATTGATCTGTCTAATATTGACAGTGGGGTATTAACGTCTCCCACTATTATTGTGTGAGAGTGCAAGTCTCTTTTTAGTTCTTAAGACTTGCTTTATGAATCTGGGGTGTTTCTGTATTGGGTGCATATATATATTTAGGACAGTTAGCTCTTCTTGTTGTGTTGATCCCTTTACCATTATGTAGCGTCCTTGTTTGTCTCTTTTGATCTTTGTTGGTTTAAGTCTTTTTTATCAGAGACTAGGATTGCAACCTTGCCTTTTTTGTTATTTTTTTTTGTTTTTTTGTTTTTGTTTTTGTTTTTGTTTTTGTTTGCTTTCCTTTTCGTTGTTAAATATTCCTCCATCCCTTTAGTTTGAGCACCTACAAGATGTCAGCTGTACGAGGTGTCTGTTGGCCCCTACTGGGAGGTTTCTCCCAGTCAGTAGACACAGGGTTCATTAGACACAGGGGTCAGGGACCCATTTAAGGAGGCAGTCAGTCCCAAATGCTGTGCTGGGAGAACTGCTGCTCTCTTCAGAGCTGTCAGGCAGGGACATTTATGTCTGCTGAAGCTATGCCCACAGCCGCCCCTTCCCCCAGGTGCTCTGTCCCAGGCAGATGGGGGTTTCATCTCTAAGTCCGTGACTGGGGTTGCTGCCTTTTTTTCAGATACACCTTGCCCAGAGAGGAGGAATCTAGAGAGGCAGTCTGGCCACAGCAGCCTCGTTGAGCTATGGTGAGCTCTGCCCGGTTCAAACTTCTTGGTAACTTTGTTTACACTGGAGGGTAAAACTGCCTAGTCAAATCTCAGCAATGGCAGATGCCCCTCCCCACCACCAAGTTCGAGCATCTCACGTCGACCTCAGACTGATGTGCTGGCAGCGAGAATTTCAAGCCAGTGGATCTTAGCTTGCTGGGCTCTGTGGGAGTGGGACCTGCCAAGCCAGACCACTTGGCTTCCTGTCTTCAACCCCTTTTCCAGGGGAGTGTACGGTTCTGTCTCCCTGGCATTCCAGGTGCCATGGGGGTATGAAAACAAAACAAAACAAAAAAAACTCCTGTAGCTAGCCCAGTGTCTGCACAAACAGCTGGCTAGTTTTGTGCTTAAAAATCCAGGGCCCTGGTGGCATAGGCACCGGAGGGAATCTCCTGGTCTTCTGGTTGTGAAGAATGTGGGAAAAGTGCAGTATCTGAACCAGAGTGCACTGTTTCTCCCGGTACAGTCTCTCATGGCTTCCCGTGGCTAGGGGAGGGAGATTCCCCGACCCCTTGCATGTCCCAGGTGAGGTGATGCCCCACCATGCTTCAGCTTACCCTTCATGGGCTGCAGCCTCTGTCCAACTATTCCCAATGAGATGAACCATGTACCTCAGTCGGAAATGCAGAAATCACCTGCCTTCTGCATTGATCTTGCTGGGAGCTGCAGACCAGAGCTGTTCCTATTCCATCTTACCAGCCTCTCCTTTATTGCTTTAAATAGTAGATTTGCTTCTAGAAAGAAGTATCTTTTTATAGATTGATGAAATATTTAAATAACCTTTAAAACAATAAGCAAACTTTAATGATATTTTGTTAGTTGCAAGGACAGCAGTAGAAGAGAAAGGAAGCATTCAGAGACTGCATTAATCCAAGTAGAGTTTCCAGGTCAAGAGAGGTGATAAATCTAGTGAATTCTGCACTCATCTGATCACATACATTGTACTGTGTTAAGTTCTGTTCACCACTTTTTAAAATGGAAATAGATGAGCATGTGTTCATATGTAAGACGATTATTATATGTTAAGGAAGTTCTGGAAATAATATATAGACTATTTAATCCAAGAATATTTGGATAAAAAGGATAATTATTTTTAAATATTTAAATAGCTGTAACATAAAAGAGAGAGTTCATTTTCATGTTTTCTTATGGCTGCATCTAAAGCTAATGAGTGACATTTATAAAAAGTGAGTTTTTAGCTCAATATGGAAAAAACTTTTTAAAAATCAAACCTTCTAACAACAGATAAATCGAAAATAGTGGATGAATGATGATATACCTATGATGTTACAGAAAGGATTTCTATGCAAAATTTGATGTAACGTAGAATTACAAACCTTCTGTGTCCTTTTCTATCATAGATTATTATTATTCTAATAATTCATAACATGATAGCTTGAATTTTTTAATAAAAGTGATAAATCTGCTGAGGGTAAAATGAATAAAATGTAGTTCTATTTTTACTCCTAATTAAAGTTGTATATAAATGTAATATTTACTTGTTTTTATATGTAACATAAAACCACAGAGAGATATATTTCTAAAATATGCTAATAAAATATTAATAGTTCGGTACCTGAGCAATGCTACTATGAAAACAACATATTATCACAAGATCAAACTTACCAAGACAGTATTTATCTACTTATTTGTGTAATTCAGCACTGATGTCTTTTCTGAGATAAAAAACAAACAAACAAAAAAAGACTAAAAAGTCGAAGATTTAGAACAAACCTTAAATCTTTAAAAGTTATAGTGGATTTTTTAGTATAATTAATCATAGGAGTTACAAGACAATTTTGGTTGGCTGAGCAAGAGCCTGATAAAATCTCCTCCCACTTTTCCCAGTGTTTGTTCGTATCAGTTAATAACATGTGAATTTTGCTGCACTGGGGAGAACCAGGAGAATAGTGTGACATTCATCCTACAACCAGCTACTTGGACTGCGTTTAAAACAGGAGACTGGTTAAGTACGGGGACCCTGGAGCCAGAACATCTGACTCAAAATTCAGGTTAAGTTTCTTAAAAGCTAAGTGAACCTGGGCAAGTAATCGAGGCTTTTATTGTCTCAGTTTTCTCATTATAAAATATTTAAAAATTAAGAAAATATATTCCATAGGATTGTTGTGACAATCAAATTACAGTAATAGCTAATATTTATTGAATGCTCACTATGTACTTGGCACAATTCTAAATTGATTGCCTGTATTGTTCATTTAATCATTATAACACGCTCTATAGTTGGTCAGTTTTTTTTCTTTTCCAAGTTGGGAAACTGAAGCACAGAGAGTTGGCAACTTATTCAAAGTAATACTATTAACCCAAAAAAATCCAGCTTCAAATATCACATTCTTAAGTATTACTCTCTAACCATATCAAGTAGGTCTTAGCACATGGTAAATAATTCAATAAATTATAGCTAATGTTATTATCATTAGAGTGAAGACATGTTTTCATATTGTTCAGTTACTGAACTTTATTAATATTGTATTACCATAACTTAGAAATAAAAGGGAGATATGGACAAAGAGGTGACGCTAGAACCCTATGGCTGTATCACTCTGAATGCATCTGATCTCATGGGGCAAACAGATTTAACGAGATTCTTTGTGTGACTCTAGGCACAAATGGAGCTGCTTTGGATTCCAAGTAAAAAGGCAATAAAAGCCATCTCTCTCTTTCTGTTCAGAACTCTTTTAGGGACAACACGGCAGGCAGTGACAATGGCGAAGCTTGACCACGGGACTTTGCAGTCACTGAATATATAAAAGGGGGAATAGAGTGAAAACCACATGGCAGTAGTTTCGACACTGGTTTTTAAGCATGATTAAGGCACCACTTTTAGAACTTCTTCTTATAGCCAAAAGAGATACTGAGGTGAACGAATATTCATCAGATATATCAGTGGGGGCTCAAGCTGCCATAATTTGATAATTTAAAACAAATGCGGATTCTACTGGCAGTGGATAGCTCAGAAAGCTCCTCTCATACACTCTCTCAAATAACAAATATGAAATCTGTTCCAAAAATAAAAGATAAATAACAAAACCTTCCCAAAGGCATTGGAGAGTGACAAAAAGCAGACAGACTATGGGGTGGAGGTGGGGACAGGAATCGATACTGGGAGGGGAATGGCACTGGGAGAGTTTCCCATTTTATTTGTTTCCATCCTGAGAATGACAATGTGTGCACACGGGGTGATAAAACTACAAGAAAGTCTGGTGTCATGTTGGCTCAAAGAAACAGAGGAGAAAGTTCAGGGCAACCACAGTTATAGAAAAACAGGTTAGGAATCCTGGGGAGACCCACAGAGGGAAAGTCCAATAATTAGTGTATAAACTCTTCCCAGATATCGATGACCTCTGAATCACATCTGTGTGTGGTAGACTTTCAGTAACATAGCAAGGCAAAAAGGACAGAATTGAGATCAGGACCACTGCCCAGGAGAAAGAGTGTGCAGTTTAAATTTACCAAAACAATTCGCTAAAACAAATACTTGTACACTGTATAGGGCAATGTAAGAGAATCCAGAGTCTCTATAATATTAAATGCATATATCCAGGATACAGTACAAAACTTACTTAACAAAAGAAGAAATAAAAAATGGGAACCATTTTCTTAGGGGAAAAGACCAGTAAGAAAAATAATGATCTTGAAATGACCAAGTTGCTGTACCTATCAGACAAAATTTTAAAGCAGATTATTATTGAGCAAATTATTATTATACTCAATAATATAAGGGAAAAATACTTAGAATGAATAAAAAGATAGAAATAGAAAATTGGGAAATGGAACATTAAAAATGGAATTTTTAGAACTGGAAAATACAATATTTGAAATTTAAAAAAACTCATTGAATAAGCTTAACAGCAAAATGGAAATGACAAAGAAAAAGTTCAATAAATTTGATGACCAAACAGGAGAAAATATTCAATCTGAAGGCAAAGAAAAAATACTGAAAAAAATGAACAAAGCCTCAAAGGCATAACATTTGTTTTATCACATGTGAAATTTGAGTCCAAGGAGAAAGGTAGAAGAAAAAAAACAAGACACAAAAATATGTGAAGAAATAATGTCCCTCAAATTCCCAAATTTTGCAAAGACACAAATTTATAGATTCAAAAAGCTAGAAAGCTCTGAGTAGGATAAATACAAACAAAAGTATTCCTAGGCAATGATATGGTTTGGCTGTTTTCCCACCCAAATCTCATCTTGAATTTAGTTCCCATAATACCCACATGTTGCGGGAGGGACCCAGTGGGAAGCAATTGGATCATGGAGGCAGTTTCCCCATGCTGTTCCCATGACACTGAGTTCTCATGAAATCTGATGGTTTTATAAGGGGCTTCCCGCTTTGCTTGGCACTCATTTGCTCTCCTGCCACCCTGTGAAGAGGTGCCTTCTGCCATAATTGTGTTTCCTGAGGCCCCCCCAGCCATGTGGAACTGTGAAGCAATTAAACCTCTTTTCTTTATAAATTACCCAGTCTTGGGTATTTCTTCATAGCAGCATGACAACAGACTAATACAGCACGTTATAATAAAACATCTGAAAACACAAAAAAGACACAAAAGAGTACATGCTGTATGATTTTATATGTGAAATTCAAAAAGAAATGAAACTAATCTATGATGACAGCAGATAAGTTATTGTCCGGGGCCAAGGGTGAGGATAACCTCAAAACAACGAGGAGCCTTTCTGAAGTGCTGGACATATTTCATGTCTTGATGGTAGAGATGTTTATGCAACTGCATATGTTGTCTAGATTCAATGAATCATATACTTACAATGGGTGCATTATTTTTATATGTTACAACTCAATAATGTTGATTTTTTTTAAATGAAAGTAGTGTTTGGGAAAGTATCCTCCTAAAGTGTAGTTGTATATCAAGGATTCTAATAGCCAAACTATGTTCTTGCCTTCTTAAGGGACATTCAAAGTAGAATAAGAAAATATACCGATTAGCCTAGCCATATTGGCTAACAGACTTAGAGTATCAGCAAGTCAAATGAAACATCCGTGTGCATACAGAAACAGTTCAGAGAACCCAAGTTTGGTAGCGTAGCACATTTTCTGATCTGGTTTATATCAGTTTGTTCAGAAATTTAAATTTTTTGTTATTGCTTTTCAACCATATAAATTCATCATTTGTATTAATGAAACCTTCCTGAAATCATGCAGTATTAAGTATAAGACTTTTTAAAACCCAATTTCTATGCTAAAATCTTACCAAGGATATGAAATTTCAAGGTTTTCTATGCCAAGTACCTAGGATAATGTTTGCAAATGTTGCAGTGTTTCAGTATCTCGCAAAATTAATATTCTAAGGAGTATGAGTAACACTTTGAATCTAATCTCTGTAAGCATATCTTATTGGCTATTGCTTACCCTTTTGTACTTTTGTTAGGCGGGTCATTTTAAATATGTAATGACAAGTTATGATTTCTATTAATAGATTTAACCCTATAATTACATGGTTTGGAAATGTGTGATTATAATTTTGTGGAAGAAATACCTCAGCAATGCTCAGAAGTTTGAGAAAAGTTAGTGTCAGTCTAAACATCTAGATAAATATTGCAATTAATAAAAAAATAAATAGAAATAATCTTATTTCATGGACATTGTCTAATAAGCTATTGGATATTTTAACTAGATACAGGTATGTCTATGATATAAATAATTAACACATTTTAATTAAGTATAAGAAAATTTTGGCAGGCATGGTGGCTCGTACCTGTAATCCTAGCAGTCTGGGAGGCTGAGGCAGGAAGATCAGGCTCAATCTCAGGAGTTTGAGACCAGCCTGGGCAGTAGAGTCAGACTCTGTCTCAAGACAAAAAACAAACAAAAGCTTAGGAAATATTAATAGATCTTCATAAATTAGTTGTGGTGTCTCTGAGAACAGGGACCATGCCTGTCTCATCTTTGTATTTACAGTAGTAGTTCAGCTGTCAGTTTTAGCTTAAAATCTAATGAGACCCACAGAGAAGTGTTTATCTGAAACATACTAGCTTTGCTGCTCACACAGAAACAAAACCTTTTCCCATATTTTGTTTCAGTGCTATTCCTTTAATTTTTGTTCTTTAATATTGCTAAAAGAAATGACTATATTTGGAAAGCTCCAACAATTGTTGCAGAACAATTGTTGAAGGCATTGCCCATTTTGTAGTTCAGCGTATCTTGTATAATGTCTGAGAAAACAGATTGCTTTTAGGCTTTAGTAGGAAACCTCCCCTAACTACACTTTCCTTTTATTAAAAAATAAGAAACAGAGAAGCTAGGACTTTTTAAAAAAATTAAGTAGAGACTAGATTTTCCATTTGTCCTAGGATGTAAAATTTACACTATAGAAAAACATACATTTCTTCTACCACCCCTATCTTAAGACGCTTCAGTGACATCCCATTACTTTTTTTTTTTTTTTTTTTTTTTGAGATAGAATCTCACTCTGTCACCCAGGCTGGAGTGCAATGGTGCACTCCATTGTGTGGAGTCACCATGGCTCACTGCAGTCTCGGCCTCCTTGGCTCAAGCGATCCTCCCGCCTCATGCTCCTGAGTTGCTGGGATTACAGGCATATGCCGCTGCACCTGGCTACAATTACTCTTCTGCTAAAGATAAATCTCCTTAGTATGGCCTCCATGGCATTTCATGGGGTGGCTACTGTCCATCTCTCTTGACACATCTCACTCCTAGAATGTACTGCAGTTCTACATTCTCCTCTACTCTCCTGGTTCCCTTCTGCCCTCTGCCTTCTGCCTTCTCACTATACATGTGTCACTTACCTTATGGTCTTGGTACAATCATCAGTTCCTTAGGAAAGCCTTTATAGTCCTCCTGAGTAGATCAGATCTTTGGGTACATACTCCCACAGAACCAAATACGTATCCTTCAAAGTCCTTATCACACTCTGTAGCTAAATACATGTTGCATAATCATTTAGTTAATGTCAATTTTCCCATTATTGTGTGAACTCTCAATGGGCAGACAAGGACTATATCCACCTATGCTCCCTTCAATAAACCTAATACTAAGTACAATACCTAGAAGTCAAACTGTTCAAATCAGTTTCCC
>NW_012101912.1:47044-62632 GCF_000951045.1 Mandrillus leucophaeus
CTTTCTTTTTCTTTCTTTCTCTTTCTTTCTTTCTTTTCTTTTCTTTCTTTCTTTCTTTCTTTCTTTCTTTCTTTCTTTCTTTCCTTCCTTCCTTCCTTCCTTCCTTCCTTCCTTCCTTCCTTCCTTCCTTCCTTCCTTCCTTCCTTCCTTCTTTCTTTCTCTTCTTTTTCCCTTCCCTTCCCTTCCTTTCCCTCCTTCATTCCTTCCTCCCTCCCTCCCTCCGTCCCTCTCTTCCTCTCTCTCTCTCTCTTTCTCTCTTTCTTTTGTTGACAGAGTTTCGCTCTTGTCACCAAGGCTGGAGTGCAATGGCATGATCTCAGTTCACTACAATCTCTGCCTCCCAGGTTCAAGCAATTCTTCTGCCTCAGCCTCCCAAGTAGCTGGGATTACAGGCATCCACCACCATGCCTGGCTAATTTTTGTATTTTTAGTAGAGACGGGGTTTCACCATGTTGACCAGGATGGTCTGGAACTCCTGACCTCAGGTGATCTACCTACCTCAGCCCCCCAAAGTGCTGGGGTTATAGTTGTGAGCCACTACCTCAAATAAATATTTCTTAAATAATGAATGACTGCAGGGAATGTCTTTATATGGACAATTTTTACACAATTATTCATGTAGGATAAATTCTTAGATGTGGAAGTAAGTCCGCTTTTTACCCAGCACTCAGTATGTGTGAGCTCCTGTATCAGACATTGTAGTGAGTAAAAAAACTTCTCTGACCTCAAGAAGCTTATAGCTTTATGAGAAGAATAAAAGTAAGACTCAAGTGATCATAGTGCCAAGTAGAGTTTGATAAATGCCACAGAGATGGTTCTACATCACTCAATATATTTCCCAATGTTTACTTTGGTGACTGAGTACGTAATACGGTACTGATGTTAAGGACTTTGATTTCAAATATGATATAAATCTTATATGTATATTCAACCTGGAATTATCTCTTAACTCTTCAGGTTTTTCATAACATCCTTCTGTGGAAAAAAACATATACAAAAGAAGCAAAAAATGACAACAACAGACAGTTTTCCTATTAAAGTTTTGAGTAAAGAAAAGAAAATGCTTTGAATGAATAGCCCTTTAACATGGGCATGACCTACTTCAAATTAGCGACTCACCCAGTCATGCTTCATTGCAATTGCTGCTGTTTGTTTAAGATCCATTGAGCCAGCTTTTATAAATTATCCCTTAATATGTTGTGGACACTTTGGTGTGGGGAGGATGCTCACTTTCCCCAAGAAGCTAATGAAAATTCAGTGTTTGCCTCTTTCCTGTACCTCATTGCAAAAATCAATGCCTGAAATACAATAGCTGCATAGTGATGATCTGTGATTCTGGTGCCTTCACAAAGCTGAAAATTATAGCTCAAAAGGCAATCTTTCTTTCTCTTCTCTGAAAACTTTAGATTCACACATCTGCTGCCTTCTCGACCTTGAGCCTTCTATATTCTTATCAGATAAGAATATTTTCTTCTTTCTTTTGTAGAAGGTGCTGACTCTTCCCGGAAGCTAGGCCCAGAGTGTAGCTGCTCACTGAACACCTGTGGCTAGATTTGAAATCTCTACAGTCTCCCAGACTAAAGAGCTGTGCAAACTGAAAATTAAAAAGTCACTTTCTGACTTTTTAGCAATAAATTTTATTTGCTGGTGTCAAAATACAACAGCAGCAATATTTACTAGGTCAACAAAACCAAGGGATTTGTTTCTTTTATAGGAGTTTGTGGAGTAAGGAAATCTGCGGAGGAAGAATGAGAAGTAAGATTGAGGGAGCAAAAATAGAATATTGACTCCATCTATTTAACTCCTTCTTTTAAAATAGGAGGTTTAAAACCTGAGGTCCAGGTAGGTTTACTGAGGACCTGAGACCAAGGATAGGTCTTAAGGGGTGTTTAGTCCGTATGCGGGGTTATAAGCTTAGGTAAACTTAATGAATACTTTGATTTCATCAGATTTCAAAGGGAAAGTAAGAGGTCATAAAACAAAAAAGGAATTATAAAATAAAATAGAAATAATGAAATAAATAATAGAACTACCTCATAAAGTTCTGAAAAAAAATGCTTGTAGTGCATGAAACTACTACTGATATTAGTGATTAGTGTTTATTTTCGTTTTGTATAAGATGATCATAAGGAGGCTGGATATGGTGGCTCACACCTGGAATCCCAGAGCTTTGGGAGGCCAAGATGGGAGGATTGCTTGAGGCCAGGAGTTTGAGACTAGCCTAGGCAAGAAAGTGAGACCCCCATCTTTATTTAAAAAATCAAAAAATTAGCCAGTCATGGTAGCACATGCCTGTGGTCCCAGCTACTTGGGAGGCTGAAGTGGGAGAACCGTTTGAGCATAGGAAGATGAGGCTACAGTGAGGTGTGATTGTGCCACTGCACTCTAGTCTGAGCAACAGAGCAAGACCTTGTCTCAAAAAAAAAAAAAAAAAGATATCATAAAGACAACTAATACTAGCCCAGAGAAAGAAAGATTAAGAAGGAAGGCAATATCTGTTCTCTAATATTTTTAGAACCATATTGATTGATGAAAGATTTGAATATTCCCAAGAGGGGAAATTGAGCTAATTAGTAAAATTATATTGAGATAGCCCTACAAAGAACTTCCTGGAACTCATGTCTCAAAAGATGGGATAGACTGTTTCTGTTTAAAATGAGTGTTATTTGTCACTGGAGGTGCAAAAACAGTTATTGAATAATTCAGGAAGGTGGAGAAACTTGCCCAAGCTCATATAGCTCATGAAAATCAGAATTAGGATTGAAACTTCAGTCTGATCTAAAAGCTCTTGCCAAACTTTTGAGAGGTGTGGATTCTCTCTTGACATCACACCATTAAAGGGACATAACTTGCCTACAGGTGGCACTGTTGAACAATTTGTTAAACAACTTAATTGCTAAATTCCATAAATATGTATATTCTCTTGAATTGATTAAATTTGTCTTAGATTCTTAGAATCTGCTCAAGATAATGTATAATATTCCTTAAATGCAATAACCAAAAGTTGTTCTTATTCCTATCATAGCTGCCGCTTGATTGGCTGATTCAACTCCTGAATTTTAAACATATCAAAGCACAAATGACCCACTGCCAGTGCCCTCATTAGCCAGTAAAGAAGTGCTACAGGTTCCCCTTAATAAAGAACACTGTTACTTCATCACATTTTTCTATTTCTCCCTGTGGTGTTTGAGAAGAGATAGCAGCATATCTAATCAATTGTTGCCTGGATGAAATTACCCTTATGTCCTGGTTTCCTGCTTATCAACAGACTGAAGAGAACTCTTTTGTTGTCATGTAGAAGTGGGTGGATCACTTTCTTCTGTTTCTCAAGAAATCATTCACATTTGGGATGCTAAGCAATTAGAGCATCTAATTCTAATGTATGTAACAAACCTCCTGTTTCACCTCAGCACAGGCTCATTATGTCGTGCAAGACTGCTGCATGTTGAATTTGCACCTTCGGTAATTAGTACAGCTATTCTGCCAGCCCTCCTTCCTGCCTTTGCCAACATTTTCTGTGTTAGCAAACAAGCATCAATCACCAACCCGATGAGCAAAATTAAGGCCTCTCCGTGCAACTCAATTCACAAACTAGACTGAAATTCCAGGTTTAAGAACTCATCTTTGCCAACATTGCAACTACATGTAACAAAAATAGCAAGAGTGAACATAATAATAATGACTTTTACTGAGTGCTTACTGCATGCCAGCACTGTGCTAAATGCATTACGTGGTTTGTTTCACATAATCCTAATAAGAAGCCTAAGGGGGAGTCCTCATATCTGCCCACTTTATAAATAAAAAAATGAGCCACAGAGAAGATAAATAACATGCTCAAAGCCATAGAGCTGTCAAGCATTGGAGCCAGAATGAGATGACAAGCATCATCTGCCAGTTCAACATGGAATTGTAACCTTTTGAGAAAAAAAAATGCTTGGATTCTCTGACCCAAAGCTGACCAAGTTACCACTGAATCAGACACTCATTACCCAGAAAAGGAGCATGGTCAAATGAGATCTGCATTGGAAGTCAGGAAGGCATGGGAAATTTCCCAGGGTCTTAGAGACTTTTTGTAAGGGGGTTCAGGTGAAGAAAGAGGCATAGTGTAGTTGAAGAAAAGGAATAGAGGTGTTTCATTATATTTTTCATATTGACGTCATTTGAGTTTATCTCTACACTGGGATGCATCCCTGCATAGGAGTTCTGAGTGTGAGAGAGTGTGTGTGTGTGCGTGTTTGTGTGTGTGCATGCATGCATGTGCATGTCATGCTTTTGTTGCTCTTATTGTCATGGGGATTCTTAAGGAAAGAATGTGAGTAATTGTCAGTCAGTCTTAAACTTTGCCACTGAGCCAGTCTGTGATCTCTGTACCTGACCTGTCCTTTTGTGCCAAATTTGCTTTTTTGAACCATCAGGATTTTTTCATAATGACCTGGTTCTTGGGGAAAAAAAAAAAGAAGATGAAAATAAGAATAGCGATTAGATAAACTTTGCTAAGGTGAATTCTATTAAAAGGACAGACTTTCATTTTGAAATTATGTTATCTTATTTTTCCTTCTGGCACACAATCCCGACTTTCATACCAACCTGCTTGCTGAACATGGCAAGTTTTTAGAGTCTCAACCACCATGTTCTACATGCTTATTTATTCAGAAATAGTTTTTCTTGTTATTGAAGCACCCTAATGCCAATGACAACTGTAGCCATTGCTACTTACTAAACAATTGTTAAAATAAGTTACTGAAGTATAATGCCTAGCAAGACAATATTTCCAGTGGTTAAAACTCTGTAGTTGGACTCTCTGGATTCAGTGGTGATTTGTGAGATTTTGGTGCACCCTTCACCCAAGCAGTATACACTGAATCTAATTTGTAGTCTTTTATCCCTCAACCCCCTCCCACCCTTTCCCTGGAGTCCCCAAAGTCCATTGTACCATTCTTATGCCTTTACAGGCTCATAGCTTAGCTCCTACTTATGAGTGAGAACATACGATGTTTGGTTTTTCCATTCCCGAGTTACTTCACTTAGAATAAGTCCTCAGTTCCATCCAGATTGCTGTGAATGCCATTAATCTGTTCTTTTTATATGACTGAATAGCATTCCATCATACACACACACACGCACACACACACATATCACAATTTCTTCATTCGTTGACTGATGGGCGTTTGGCCTGGTTCCATGTTTTTGCAACTGTTAATTGTGCTGCTATAAACATGCATGTGCAATATCTTTTTTGTATAATGACTTTTTTTCCCTCTGAGTAGATACCCAGTAGTGCGATTGCTGGATCAAATGGTAGTTCTACTTTTAGTTCTTTAAGAAATCTCCACACTATTTTCCATAGTGGTTGTACTAGTTTACATTCCTACCAGCAGTGTAGAAGTCTTCTCTTTTCACCACATTCACCCCAACATCTATTATTTTTTTATTTTTTTGATTATGACCATTCTTGCAGTAGTAAGGTGGTATCACATTGTGGTTTTATTTGCATTTCCCTGATCATTAGTGATGTTGGACCTTTTTTCATATGTTTGTTGGCCATTTGTGTATCTGCTTTTGAGAATTGTCTATTCATGTCCTTAGCCTACTTTTTGATGGGATTGTTTGTTTTTTTCTTGTTCATTTGTTTGAGTTCCTTGTAGAATCTGGATATTAGTCTTTAGTCGAATGTATCAATCGTGAAGATTTTCTCTCATTCTGTGGGTTGTCTGCTTACTTTGCTGACTGTTCCTTTTGCTGTACAGAAGCTTTTTAGTTTAATTAAGTCCCACCTATTTATTTTTTTGTATTTGTTTTTAGGTCATGAAATCTTTGCCTAAGCCAATGTCTAGAAGGGTTTTTCCAATGCTATCTTCTATAAATTTTATAGTTTCACGTCTTACATTTAAGCCCTCGATCCATCTTGGGTTGATTTTGGAATATGGTGAGAAATGAGGATCCAGTTTCATTCTACATGTGGCTTGCTGATTATCCTACTATCATTTGTTGAGTAGGGTGTCTTTTCCCCACTTCATGTTTTGGTTTGCTTTGTTGAGGATCAGTTGGCTGTAAGTATTTGGGTTTATTTCTGGATTGTCTATTCTGTTCAATTGGTCTAGGTGCCTATTTTTATACTAGTATCATGCTGTTTTAGTGACTATGGCCTTATAGGATAGTTTGAAGTCAGGTAATGTGATGCCTCCAGATTTGTTCTTTTTGGTGAGTCTTCTTTGGCTATGTGGGCTCTTTTTAGTTCCATATGAATTTTAGGGTTGTTTTTCCTAGATCTGTGATGAATGATAGTGGTATTTTGGTGGGAATTACATTGAATTTTTAGATTGTTTTTGGCACTATGGTCATTTTCACAATATTGATTCTACCCATCCATGAGCATGGGATGTGTTTCCATTTCTTTGTGTCATCTATGATTTCTTTCAGCAGTGTTTTGTAGTTTTCCTTGTAGAGGTCTTTTACCTCCTTGGTTAGGTATATTCCTAAGTTTTTTGTTTGTTTGTTTTTTGTTTTTTGCAGATATTGTAAAAGGAATTGAGTTCTTGATTTGATTCTCAGCTTGCTTGTTGTTGATGTATAACAGAGTTACTGATTTGTGTACATTAATTTTGTATTCTGAAACCTTGCAGAATTCTTTCATCAGTTCTAGGAGCTTTTTGAAGGAGTCTCTAGGGTTTTCTAGGTGTACGATCATATCATCAGCAAAAAGTGACAGCTTGACTTCCTCTTTACTGATTTGGATGCCCTTGATTTCTTACTTTTGCCTGACTGCTGTGGCTAGGACTTTCAGTACTGTGTTGAATAGAAGTGATGAGAGTGGGCATCCTTGTCTTGTTCCAGTTCTCAGAGGGAATGCTTTCCACTTTTCTCCATTCAGTATTATATTAGCTATGGGTTTGTCATAGATGGCTTTTATTACATTGAAGTATATCCCTTGTATGCCACTTTTGCTGAGGGTTTTAATCATTAAATGATGTTAGAATTTGTCAAATGCTTCTTCTGCATCTATTGAGATAATCGTGTGATTTTTGTTTTTCATTCTGTTTATGTGATGTATCACATTTATTGACTTGTGTGTGTTAAACCATCGTGTATTCCTGGTGTGAAACCCACTTGATCATGATGCATTATCTTTTTGATATGTTGTTGGATTTAGTTAGCCACTATTTTTTTACGAATTTTTGCATTTATGTTCATCAGGGATATTGGTCTGTAGTTTTCTTTTTTTTCTTATGTCCTTTACTGGTTTTGTTATTAGGGTGATACTGGCTTCATAGAATGGCTGAAAGAGGATTCCCTCTTCCTCTATCTTGTGAAATAGTGTCAATAGGATTGGTACCAATTCTTTGAATGTCTGATAGAATTCAACTGTGAATCCATGTGCTCCTGAACTTTTTTTGTTGTTGGTAATTTTTTTATTACCATTTCAATCTCGCTGCTTGTTGTTGGTCCGTTCAGGGTTTCTAATTCTTCCTGATTTAAGCTAGGAGGATTATATCTTTCCAGGAATTTATCCATCTCCTCTAGGTTTTCTACTTTATGCATGTAAAGGTTTTCATAGTAGCCTTGAATGATCTTTGGTATTTCTGTGGTGTCAGTTGTAATATCTCCCATTTTTTTCTAATAGAGTTTATTTGAGTCTTTTCTCTTCTTGGTTAATCTTACTAATGATGTATCAATTTTATTTATCTTTTCAAAGAACCAGCTTTTTGCTTCATTTATCTTTTATAATTTTTTGTTTCAATTTCATTTAGTTATGCTCTGATCTTGGTTATTTCTTTTTTTCAGCTGGATTTTGGTGTGGTTTGTTCTTGTTTCTCTACTTCCTTGAGGTGTGACCTTAGATTGTCTACCTGTGCTCTTTCAGACTTTTTGATGTAAGCATTTAAGGCTACAGACTTTCCTCTTAGCACTATCTTTGCTGTATCCCAGATGTTTTAATAGGTTGTGTCACTGTTATCATTTAGTTCAAAGAATTTTTTAATTTCCATCTTGATTTTACTGTTGACCCAATGATCATTCAGGAGTATGTCATTCAATTTCCATGTATTTTCATGATTTTAATATTCCTTTTGGAGTTAATTTCCAATTTTATTCTACTGTGGTCTGAGAGAGCACTTGATATAATTTCAATTTTATTAAATTTATTGAGACTTGTTTTGTGGCCTATCATATGGCCTATCTTGGAGAAAGTTCCATGCACTGTTAAATAAATGTACATTCTGTGGTGATTGGGTAGAATGTTCTGTAAATATCTGTTAAGTCCTTTTGTACTAGGGTATAGTTTAAGTCCATTGTTTCTTTGTTGACTTTCTGTCTTGATGACCTGTCTAGGCTGTCAGTGTAGTACTGAAGTCCCCCACTATTATTATGTTGCTATCTATCTCATTTCTTAGGTCTAGTAGTAATTGTTTTGTAAATTTGGGAGCTCCAATGTTAGGTGCATATATATTTAGGACTGTGATATTTTCCTGTTGAACAAGGCCTTTTATCATTATGTAATGTCCATCTTTGTCTTTTTAAACTGCTGTTGCTTTAAAGTTTTTATGTCTGGTATAAGAATAGCTACTCCTGCTTGCTTTTGGTGTCCATTTGCATGGAATATCTTTTTCCACTCCTTTACCTTAGGTTTATGTGAGTCCTTATGTGTTAGGTGAGTCTCTTGAAGGCAGCAGACGCTTGGTTGATGAATTTTTATCTAGTCTGCAATTCTATATCTTTTAAGTGGAGGATTTAGGCCATTTACATCCAACATTAGTATGAGATGTGATGTACTAGTCCATTAATTTGATATTTGTTGCAGGAATACCTTGGTTTTTTTTATTGTATTTTTATTTTATAGGTACTGTGAAATTCATGCTTGAAAGAGGTTCTGTTTTGATGTAGTTCCATAATTTGTTTCAAGATTTAGGGCTGCTTTTAGCAGTTCTTGTAGTGCTGGGTTGGTAGTGGTGAATTCTATCAGCATTTGTTTGTCTGAAAAAGACTGTATCTTTCCTTCATTTATGAAGCTTAGCTGGATACAAAATTCTTGGCTGATAATTGTTTTGTTTAAGGAGGCTGAAGATAGGGCCCCAATCTCTTCTAGCCTGTAGGGTTTCTGTTGAGAAATCTGCTGTTAACCTGATAGATTTTCCTTTATAGGTTACTTGGTGCTTTTGCTTTATAGCTCTTAAGATTCTTTCCTTCATCTTGACTTTAGATGACCTGATGGCTATGTGTCTAGGTGATTATCTTTTTGCAATGAATTTCCTAGGTGTCCTTTAAACTTCTTGTATGTGAATATCTAGGTCTCTAGCAAGACTGGGGAAGTTTTCCTCAATTATTTTCCCAAATATGTTTTCCAAACTTTTAGATTTCTCTTTTTTCTCAGGAACACTGATTATTCTTATGTTTTGTCATTTAACTTAATCCCAAACTTTTCGGATGCTTTGTTTAATTACTTTTTATTCTTTTTTCTTTGTCTTTGTTGGATCGGGTTATTTTGAAACCTTGTCTTCGAGCTCTGAAGTTCTTTCTTCTGCTTGTTCAATTCTATTGCTGAGAATTTCCAGTACATTTTGCATTTCTCTAAGTATGTCCTTTATTTCCTGAAGTTGTGATTGTTTTTTATTTATTCTATCTATTGAAGATTTCTCCCTTCCTATCTTGTATCATTTTTTAAAAATTCCTTTAAATTGGACTTCATCTTTCTCTGATGCTTCCTTGATTAGCTTAATAATCAACCTTCTCAATTCTTTTTCTGGCAATTCAGGGATTTCTTCTAGGTTTGGATTCATCACTGGTGAGCTATTGTGACTTTGCAGGGATGTTAAAGAACCTTGTTTTCTTATATTACTATAATTGTTTTTCTGGTTCCTTCTCATTTAGGTAGGCTATGTCAGAGGAAAGATAGGGTGTGAGAGGCTACTGTTCAGATTCTTTTGTCCCATGAGATGCTCCCTTGATGTAGTACTCTCCCTCTTTTCCTAGGGATGTGCTTTCTGAGAGCTGAATTGTAGTGTTTGTTATTTATCTTCTGGATCTAGTCACCCAGCAGGGCTACCAGGCTCTGGGTTGCTACTGGGGGGTGTCTGTACAGAGTCCTGTGATGTGAACTGTCTTCAGGTCTGTAAGCTGTGTATACCAGCACCTGCTCTATTGGAGATGGCAGGATAGTGAAATGGACTCTGTGAGGGTCCATAGTTGTAGTTATTGAATGCACTAGTTTTGTGCTGGTTGGCCTCCTGCCAGCTGGTGGTGCTTTCAAAAGAACATCAGATATGGTAGTACAGGGAATATCAGGTGGTGGGTGGGACCCTATAACTCCCAAAAGAATATACCCTTTGTCTTCAGTTACCAAGGTAGGTAGGGAAGGACCATTAGGTGAGGGCAGGGCTAGGCATGTCTGAGCTCAGACTCTCTTTAGGCAGGTCTTGCTGTGGCTGCTATGGGGCATGGGGGTGTGTAGTTAATGTACTTTATGTATGCAGGCCAATGGAGTTATATAAGTTCCCGGGGGGATTATAACTTCCTCTGGTGTGCCATGCAAGTTGTCAGAAAAGTGGAGGGAAAGCCAGCAGTTACAGGCTTCATCTAGTTCCCATGCAACTTAAAAGGCCAGTCTCACTCCCACTGTGCCCCCTTGCCCTAACAGCACCAAGTTTGTTTCCAGGCAGTAGGCCAATAGGGCTGAGAACTTGCCCCAGGCTACCAGCCTCCTGACTGAGAAAGCAAGCTGGGCTTTTGCACCTCCCTGCCTGTGGTACCTGCACACTGGATTCATGTCCTTCCCTGAGTTCTGGCCAGGAAACTTTGCATTCAGTTGGGATTGTTACAAGTTCAGCTGAAGGTTTCCTTCTCCCTGTGGTCTTTTCCCAGTTACTCTGGTAGCTCTTCCCAAGGGTCCCTGTGAGACACATCAGAAATGGCTTCCCTGTGAACCTAGAGAGTCCACAGGGCTTTTCCCATTGCTTTCTCTACCCCTGTATTTCTCTCAGCAATTTAAATTTTCTCAGCTCCAGGTAAGGTCAAATCCTTTTCCTGTTAGCTGGACCTTCCCCTGTTATCCAGTGAGGGTGTGTGTTTGGGGGCAGACAATCCCCCTTTCCCACTTTTAGTTTGGGCACTGAGATTATTTAGGCTATCTCCTGGGTCCTACAGGAGCAATCCACTTCCTTCAAAGGGTCTGTGGATTCTCTCAACTTTGTTGGTATCTTCATTCAGTAGTTCCTGGAACAAAAGCTCACAATGCAAGTATCCACACACTGCTCTGTCCTCCCAAGTGGGAGCTGGAATTTAGTCCTGCCTTCTATCTGCCATTTTTTTCAAAAGTTGTAATTTATCTAAATCTTAACTTTAATGTCTATAAAATGGGAATGCCACTATCTACCTTATAAGATTATCATGAAGATTAAATTAGATAATTCAAGATCAACTTAGTACAACAGACACAATTCAAAG
Source organism: Mandrillus leucophaeus (assembly GCF_000951045.1). NCBI lineage: Eukaryota > Metazoa > Chordata > Mammalia > Primates > Cercopithecidae > Mandrillus > Mandrillus leucophaeus. Next base: position 58,481 of record NW_012101912.1, read on the forward strand.
CATCTGTATAATCTTAAGATAAAAATACTGATGTACTTGGACCCAAATAAGTTAAAAGTTTAAGTAGTATTGATCATAGTTTTTTGCATGCACGTTTTAAAATCAGTATGGTATCTATTAATAAAGAAACAACATTTTTCTTGAATTCAATATATTAGGGCCTGTATGACAATACAGCATATGAAATTCCCAGCATGTTCTGGAACCTAAACTCTATGTTGCTGTGCTTTCTAAACTAATTTTAATGCAAAATATTAAGAAAAAAATGTTCATTACATAATTTTTTAAAAAATCATTTAACAAAGTTGAGTGACTTTTCTTGTTGGAATTAGTTTCTAAAATTCAAATGTACATTGTGAATAGCCAAGATGGGGGTTTGTATATGCAACATTGCACATGTGCTTTTGACCAGGTGGTTATTTTCTCAAAGCAGACATAGAAGCCAGTTTGGGAGTGCAGCTGGATTCCCATGAGTCCTAGTAGGTATGTCAATTTCCAGCTTTGACTCCTCTTAACCTGGCCTAATTTATAGCACTTACATCGTTGTTCTGGGCTATTTCACAAAACGTGCATACATAAAGTAGATAAGATCTTACGTTATTTGATTCAGTTCAAAAACTAAATGTTTGAAAGTATAATAATTTGATCCTTTATGAGCCAGTAGTAATAGTGTGGGCGAGTGATGGAATTTAAAATAATCCAAAAAAGATTCTTATTTGAAAGTGGTAGTACCAGATCATAGGCCATCAAGCCAGAGGATGTCGTTTCCTGTTCTTTTCTTCCTCCAAATTAAACTCTGTTTTTTCTTTAACTTTTAAGTTCAGGGGTACATGTTCAGGCTTGTTAACATAGATAAAGTTTTTGTCACAGGAGTCCGTGTGAAGACAGTCCATAAACAGGCTTTGTGTGAGCAACAAGGCTGTTTATTTCACTTGGTACAAGTGGGCTGAGTCAGGAAAGAGAGTCAGCAAAGGGAGATGGGGTGGAGCAGTTTGATAGGATTTGTGTATGTAGTGGAAAATTACAGTTAAAGGTGGTTATCTCTTGTGGGCAGGGGTGGGGTCACAAGGTGCAGGGTGCGGAGATCATGAGACTCATTGCCCAGGGGGGAATGTAACGAGGTCTATTGATTAGTTGGGGTGGGGCAGGAACAAATCACAATGGTGGAATGTCATCCTTTGTGGTTCTTCAGTTGCTCCAGGATATCTGAATGCATACGTGCAGGTCACAGGGGTTATGACGACTTAGCTTGGGCTCAGAGGCCTGACATTCCTGTCTTCTTATATTAATAAGAAAAACAAAACAAAATAGTGGTGAAGTGTGGGGCAGTGAAAATTTTGGGGAGTGGTATGGAGAGATAATGGGGGATGTTTCTCAGGGCTGCTTCAAGTGGGATTAGGGGCAGCCTGAGAACCTAGAGAGGGAGAAATTGAAGAAAGATTTTGGGGTAAGAGGTGATATTGTGGGGTTGTTAGAAGGAGCATTTGTTGTATAGAATGATTGGTGATGGCCTGGATACGATTTTGAAGGAATTGAGAAGTTAAATGAAAGATACAAGGTTCAAATAAGAGAAGGAGAAAAACACGTATTAAAGGACTAAGAATTGGGAGGACCAAGGATATCCAATTGGAGAGTGCCCAAGGGGGTTCAGTGTAATTATTTGCTTGGTTGGTGAGTTTTTGGACTTTATCCTTGAGTTTTTTATGTTGTCAGATACCAGGCCAGACTGATTTATGTAAATACAATACTCTTCATTGAAAAATATACAGTCTTATTTTTTTTTTTTTAGCAGTGAGTAAGTTGAGGCCTCCATGGTTTTGGAGAAAAGAGAAATGCAAAGCCAGCAATTGTTTGTTAAAGAAGGATTAGAAACGGCTTGGAGAGAGTGAGTGAGATTGATAGTGTGGTGGAGATAGCTGGGGAGAGGTAGAGGGTGACATAAGAATGGGAACGAAAATAAGAGTGAGTGTAAAAGTAAAGAATAGGACTTCGTCAGGGTGAAAGTATTGGAGGGTGCCCTGCCAGGAAAGATCATCTATCCACTCCAAGAGGGAGTCAGGAGTGGTGGTCTGGGGATAGTACCAGGAGATATCTGCTAAGATGGTTTGGAGAAAAAGTGTAAACCAGCAGTATAAACAAGGGCAGGGCATTTATGAGTACTTGAGAATGGTAAATAGGAGTATGACTAGGCAGAAGATAGTAGGGATGACAAGTTTTTGGGCCACAGTCCAAGTGAGGTGGGGCTGACTGCATAAATCCCTGTTGTGAAGAGTAGGGTAAGGAAGAAGAGACCTAATAAAAATGAAAGGATGTATTAGGCTTATAAGGGTTCCTATCATCCTTTAGGAATGTGGGTGAGTTTAAGAGAAGTAGGGGTGAGTACTTGCGACTTCCAGGAGAAAAAGGCGAGATCACCTGGTTGATGGGCACAGCTCTATTATGGAACAGTGAACCTAATGGGGGTGGCAGGAGGGGTCCTGCAGATGGATGGCAGTTGGGGTGCTACAGATGACTAGGTAGGGTCCAGTCCATTGAGGCTGTAGAGTCTGAGGGATCAGACTCTTAACAGGAACTGATCATCCAGCTAGGGTATCTTCATATGGCTGAGAACCTGAAGTAGGCAAGAGAAAATTAGCAGCCTGGTGAATTTCCTGTCTAGCCTGCTGGAGGACTGGAAGATAGCCTCCTAGAGGGCTGGTATCTGGGATGAGGTTGGGGCTGAGCAAGAAAGTGCATCCATATAAAAGTTCAAGTGGACTGTACCCTGTAGCATCTTGAGGACAGGCTCTAATTCTGAGAAGGGCAAGAGATAAAAGTACTGTCCAGTCTTTTTTAAGTTGGAGGCTGAGCTTGGTGAGGTATGTCTTTAAAAGACCATTAGTCTGTTCTACCTTTCCTGAGGATTGAGGATGGTAGGGGATATGAAGGTTCCACTGAATACCAAGAGCCTGAGAAACTGCTTGGGTGATTTGACTAACAAAGGCTGGTCCATTATCGGATGGTATAGAGGTGGGAAGGCCAAACCAAGGAATTATGTCTGACAGAAGGGAAGAAATGACCATGGTGGCCTTCTCAGACCCTGTGGGAAAGGCCTCTACCCATTCAGTGAAAGTGTCTATCCAGACCAAGAGGTATTTTATTTTCCTGACTTGAGGCATGTGAGTAAAGTCAATTTGCCAGTCCTGGGCAGGGTAGGGAAGGGAGGGGGCCTGAGAAATCTCTGAGGAGTAGTAGAATAGCAGATGGAACACTGAGAAGTGATTTCCTTAAGGATAGATTTCCACAATGGAAAGCAAATGAGAGGTTCTAAGAGACAGGCTAGTGGCTTGTAACCTACATGGAAGAGGTTATGAAATGATGGCAGAATAGAATGGGCCTGTGAGGCTGGAAGGAGATATTTAACTTGGTCCAAGAACCATTTGCCTTGAATGGGAAGGGATTGATAGGTGGAAATTTCAGTGCGAAAGTAAGTAGGAATGACTGATGAGAAGGAGAAAAACTGGCTGTGAGGGACAGAAGTAGGAATGCTGGCTGCTTCTCTCGTTGTCTCATCAGCATAATTGTTACCTTGAGCAATGGGGTCTGAGGCCCTTTGATGGCCTTTGCAGTGAAGGACTCCAGCTTCCTTTGGAAGTAAAGCCACCTTGAGAAGAGTTTTTATTAAAGATGCATTAATGATGGAGGACCCTTGCATAGTGAGGAAACCTCTTTCTGCCCGTATAACAGCATGGTGGTGCAGGATATGGAAGGCATATTTAGAGTCAGTATAAATATTGACACACAATCCTTCTGCAAGAGTGAGGGCTCGAGTTAAGGCAATGAATTCAGCTTGTTGAGAGGTAGTGGAGTGGGGCAGAGCAGTAGCCTCAATGATAGATGTGGAAGATACTATGGCAAAGCCTGCCTTTGCTGGTGAGTGGCAATTAGGCCTGGTAGGACTGCCATCAATAAATCAAGTGTGATCAGGCTGAGGAACAGGAAAGAAGGAAATATGGGGAAATGGAGTGAATGCCAGGTGGATCAGAGATACAGTCATGGGGGTCAGGTGTGGTATGGGAGGCCGGATTGAAGTCTGGGCCAGGAACAATGGTAACTGTGGGAGACTCAACAAAGAGTGAGTACAGCTGAAGGAGCCAGTGGGAGGGGGGAGAG
>NW_012101912.1:62847-66486 GCF_000951045.1 Mandrillus leucophaeus
GTGTGTAATGAAAAAGGTTGGGATGAGTCAGGGAGAGCTAGTGTTGTAGCAGTCTCTAGAGCTGTTTTCAAGGAATGGAAAGAGGAGTGGGGAAAGGATTTAGGATCTATGGGGTCAGCTAGGTTTCCTTTTGTGAGTTTATATAATGGTTTTGTTAGGATGGAAAAACCAGGTATCCAAAGGCAAAAGTATCCAACCATGCCCAGGAAGGAAAGGAATTGTTGCTTTGTAGAAGGGGTTGGGGTTTGAGAGATCAGCTGGACACGATCAGCAAGGAGAGCATGCATGTTTTCATGAAGACTTACGCCAAGGTAGATCATGGATGAAGGAGAAATTTGAGCTTTGGAGGGGGATACCTGATATCCTTTGGAAATAAATGTTGAAGGAGCAGGAGGGTATCTTGTTGAGAAGACTCAAAGGAGGGGCTACAAAGTAGAAGGTCATCAATATATTGAATAAGATGAGAAGTAGAGGGGTGGAAATAAAGTAAATCATGAGAAAGAGCTTGGCTGAAGTAGTGAGGGCTGTCCCTGAAGGCTTGTGGCAGTATAGCTTCTGGGAAGGATGGATGTCAGGGTCAGTCCAGGTAAAAGCAAAAAGAGACTGGGATGAAGGGTGAAGGGGAATAGTGAAAAAAGCATCTTTAAGATCAAGAATAGAATAGTGAGTTGTGGAGGAAGGTATTGAGGATAGGAGAGTATATGGGTTTGCTATCATGAATGGTTAGGCAAGACAATTTGGTTGATAAGGCAAAGATCCTGGACAGGCTTTAGTCCCCTCAAAGACTGTTGTGGGATGGGATACTGGCATTGAGCAGGGTAAGGGTGATTAGGTTTTAATGGGATAGTAATGGGCATGTGATCGGTTGCCAGGGAGGAGTAGAAAGGTCCCATACCTTTCTACTGGGTTAAGGTGGACGGATACAAAAGGAAGATGTGAAGGAAGCTTTCAGTTGGGGATAAGGGTGGCAATGAGATGTGGCTGTAGTCCAGGAATAGTCAGCATAGCAGATAATTTTGTTAAAACATCTAGACCTAATAAGGGAACTGGGCAGGTGGGGATAACTAAAAAGCAGTGCATAAAAGAATGTTGTCCAAGTTGGCACCAGAGTTGGGGAGTTTTAAGGGGTCTAGCAGCCTGGCCATCAATACCCACAACAGTTATGGAGGCAAGGGAAACAGGCCCTTGAAAAGAAGATAATGTGGAGTGGGTAGCTTCCGTATTGATTAAGAAGGGGGATGGACTTACTTGCCACTGTAACCAAAGCATCTGTGATGGTTCAGGAGGCTTCCGAGGCAATCGAGCAGCATCAGTCTTCAGCAGCCAAGCCAAGCAGATCTGGGAAGGAGTCACTCAGAAAGCCTTGGGCCAGAGCTCTAGGGGCTCTGGGAGTGGCTGCTGGGTGAGTTGGACAGTCCAATTTCCAGTGGGGTCCCACACAGATGGGATATGGCTTAGGAGGAATCCATCATGGGGGTTGGTTGTACAGATTATTTCATCACCCCAGTATTAAGCCTAGTATACATTAGTTATTTTTCCTGATCCTCTCTCTCCTCCCAGCCTCCACCTTCCAATAGGCCCTGGTGTGTGTTGTTCCCCTCTATGTTTACATGTGTTCTCATCATTTAGCTCCCTCTTATAAGTGAGAACATGGGGTATTAGGTTATCTGTTCCTGTGTTAGTTCACTAAGAATAACAACCTCCAACTCCATTCATGCCCCTGCCCTACAAAGGACATGATCTCATTCTTTTTTATGGCTGCATACTAAAAGGTTGGGATTAGTCAGGGAGAGCTAGTGTTGTAGCAGTCTCTAGAGCTGTTTTCAAGGAATGGAAAGAGGAGTGGGGAAAGGATTTAGGATCTATGGTGTCAGCTAGGTTTCCTTTTGTGAGTTTATATAATAGTTTTGTTAGGATGGCAAAACCAGGTATATACACATTTCATGGTGTATATGTACCACAGTTTCTTTATTCAGTCTATCATTGATAGGCATTTAAGTTGATTCCATGTTTTTGCTATTGCAAACAGTGCTGCAATGAATGTACATGTTCATGTGTCTTTATAATAGAATGATTTATATTCCTTTGGATATATACCCATAATGGGATTGCTGGATCAAGTGATATTTCTGTCGTTAGGTCTTTAAGGAATTGCCACCCTGTCTTCTACAATGTTTGAACAAATTTACACTCCCACCAACAGTGTATAAATATCCCCTTTTCTCCGCAACCTCGACAGCAACTGGTATTTTGTGACTTTTTAATAATAGCAATTTTTAAAGAAGCATCCACCCATCTTCAGATTTCCGTGCCTATATCCAAAGCCAATTCAGGTTAGAAGGACAAGTAGCGATGTCTCTTGATTCAATAGCTTGTCTTCCTGTTTGGCTCCCATCTGTGTGGGTATCTTAGGAAGCCGGGCTTCCATTTTGGTCGGGAAAGTCCTATATTGAACCAGATTTTGCCACATGGATGGTGTAAGTTTTATACATGTATGCCTTTCGATGAATAATTCAAGAATATTTGAATGCATAAGAACAGTTGTAGTAGGATATTTTTTGGCAATATTATTTGTACTTGCTGTCCTCCCTGCCTGGGAAGGTCTTGCCCCAGACACATGCATGGCTGGTTCCCTCATGTCCTTCAGTTCTTTGCTCACAAGTCTTCCCTGGCCACTTATGAAAAACAGCAGCCCTTCTGCTATACTCCTTTTCTGTGGAGTCCTCTGCTTTTGGTTTTCTATAGTACTCTACACCACACGTGGCACACTATTAGTTTACTTGTTTATGTGTTTAGTTTCATTATCCCACATTAGAATGCAAATTTCCTAAAAGCAAGAATTTGTCTGTTTTGCTTACCTGAGTGCCTAAAGCATATGCCTGTAGACAGTCATAATAAATATAGGTTGAATGAATGAATACATAAATTCAACAGAATGAGTTACATCTATATGTAATGACCCAGAGGGAAGAGTGAGATATACTGTTGAGAGTAAGCAACTTTTTAAAGAAAAGTGAACGAGATGACCCAATTTTTGTAACAATTTGAAGTGTGTATGTATGTATCTAGATCATCTCTATCTCAATCTTCCTCTCTATCCATCTCTCTCGCTATCTGTAGTTCCAACAGCACAGATGATAAATGCCAAATTGCAAATTAACATGAATTGCCTTAGGATATTAGACTGCAGAGTTGGAAAGAGAGTCCTAATATTTTTATACCTTCATATTGTTTGCCTTGTGACAACAAGCATTGTATTACTTTTCTAATAAAAAAAAAAAAAAACTATCCAATAGAGTAAATGCAATCACACTCACAGAAAATGACTCCGGGCTGTTTCTTTAAATGTAGTATGGCAAATAATATTATTTTACTCTTGCACACTTGGACTTCTTCTCATCTTCATAATTCTAGTGTCTGCAGGCTTGTAGTATATAGATAATTAGCTTCATTTAGGGTTTACCAGAGTCTCAGGTTCAGATGAGTATGTAATTGTTTGCTAAGGCTTAGCCAAAAGGACTCTTCTACTTTGAGCCTCAGCTCTTAATTGTCTGAGATTTTAGTAGAAAAAGACAATAGTCATTTATCAGAGTTTTGGGGCTTCTTATAAACAGTGGTGTACCTAAGGCAAGATAGTGA
>NW_012101912.1:66536-131708 GCF_000951045.1 Mandrillus leucophaeus
CATGTGTTCTCATCATTTAGCTCCCTCTTATAAGTGAGAACATGGGGTATTAGGTTATCTGTTCCTGTGTTAGTTCACTAAGAATAACAACCTCCAACTCCATTCATGCCCCTGCCCTACAAAGGACATGATCTCATTCTTTTTTATGGCTGCATACTAAAAGGTTGGGATTAGTCAGGGAGAGCTAGTGTTGTAGCAGTCTCTAGAGCTGTTTTCAAGGAATGGAAAGAGGAGTGGGGAAAGGATTTAGGATCTATGGTGTCAGCTAGGTTTCCTTTTGTGAGTTTATATAATAGTTTTGTTAGGATGGCAAAACCAGGTATATACACATTTCATGGTGTATATGTACCACAGTTTCTTTATTCAGTCTATCATTGATAGGCATTTAAGTTGATTCCATGTTTTTGCTATTGCAAACAGTGCTGCAATGAATGTACATGTTCATGTGTCTTTATAATAGAATGATTTATATTCCTTTGGATATATACCCATAATGGGATTGCTGGATCAAGTGATATTTCTGTCGTTAGGTCTTTAAGGAATTGCCACCCTGTCTTCTACAATGTTTGAACAAATTTACACTCCCACCAACAGTGTATAAATATCCCCTTTTCTCCGCAACCTCGACAGCAACTGGTATTTTGTGACTTTTTAATAATAGCAATTTTTAAAGAAGCATCCACCCATCTTCAGATTTCCGTGCCTATATCCAAAGCCAATTCAGGTTAGAAGGACAAGTAGCGATGTCTCTTGATTCAATAGCTTGTCTTCCTGTTTGGCTCCCATCTGTGTGGGTATCTTAGGAAGCCGGGCTTCCATTTTGGTCGGGAAAGTCCTATATTGAACCAGATTTTGCCACATGGATGGTGTAAGTTTTATACATGTATGCCTTTCGATGAATAATTCAAGAATATTTGAATGCATAAGAACAGTTGTAGTAGGATATTTTTTGGCAATATTATTTGTACTTGCTGTCCTCCCTGCCTGGGAAGGTCTTGCCCCAGACACATGCATGGCTGGTTCCCTCATGTCCTTCAGTTCTTTGCTCACAAGTCTTCCCTGGCCACTTATGAAAAACAGCAGCCCTTCTGCTATACTCCTTTTCTGTGGAGTCCTCTGCTTTTGGTTTTCTATAGTACTCTACACCACACGTGGCACACTATTAGTTTACTTGTTTATGTGTTTAGTTTCATTATCCCACATTAGAATGCAAATTTCCTAAAAGCAAGAATTTGTCTGTTTTGCTTACCTGAGTGCCTAAAGCATATGCCTGTAGACAGTCATAATAAATATAGGTTGAATGAATGAATACATAAATTCAACAGAATGAGTTACATCTATATGTAATGACCCAGAGGGAAGAGTGAGATATACTGTTGAGAGTAAGCAACTTTTTAAAGAAAAGTGAACGAGATGACCCAATTTTTGTAACAATTTGAAGTGTGTATGTATGTATCTAGATCATCTCTATCTCAATCTTCCTCTCTATCCATCTCTCTCGCTATCTGTAGTTCCAACAGCACAGATGATAAATGCCAAATTGCAAATTAACATGAATTGCCTTAGGATATTAGACTGCAGAGTTGGAAAGAGAGTCCTAATATTTTTATACCTTCATATTGTTTGCCTTGTGACAACAAGCATTGTATTACTTTTCTAATAAAAAAAAAAAAAAACTATCCAATAGAGTAAATGCAATCACACTCACAGAAAATGACTCCGGGCTGTTTCTTTAAATGTAGTATGGCAAATAATATTATTTTACTCTTGCACACTTGGACTTCTTCTCATCTTCATAATTCTAGTGTCTGCAGGCTTGTAGTATATAGATAATTAGCTTCATTTAGGGTTTACCAGAGTCTCAGGTTCAGATGAGTATGTAATTGTTTGCTAAGGCTTAGCCAAAAGGACTCTTCTACTTTGAGCCTCAGCTCTTAATTGTCTGAGATTTTAGTAGAAAAAGACAATAGTCATTTATCAGAGTTTTGGGGCTTCTTATAAACAGTGGTGTACCTAAGGCAAGATAGTGACGGTGACCAGCCTTGGGTGCAGGCACTAAGGGGCTATAATGTCTGTAGATAATTTATAATAAATAATAAACCTAAGTAAGAGTCCATCTGCTTTTTATTATCAACATGTGCCAGCAACTGTAAATAATATCTCTCTTAAAATTCCCTTCCTAAAAAATGTTGGGCCTAAGTTTTAAATAATCACCGTGGTTACTGATGAGCCAGGATGAACTGCACCGTCCTTGATTTGTCACCACTCATTAATTTGATTTTCATAATGAAAGGTGGTGTCTTAGTTACAGCACCTATCATATATTTAGCACAATGCTAAGGAATAGAAATAGAAAGATGAATAAGACATAGCTCCCACACTCAAGTTGCTTTCAGTCTAGCGAGGAAACAGGCGCAGATGCAACTGAATAAAATATGGGCGATGTATTTTAATGGAGCAATCTCCAAAGTGCTTTGAGGATACAGAAGAGGAAGTGATTAGTTCTGCCTGGGGAATTCATTCAATACTTCTTCACAAATGTTTACTGAATGAGTTGTCTATACTGTGCCAGGTATACTGAAAAACACACAAGGTCCCTGTGTCATTAAAGCTTATTTTCTGACAGGACAATGCAGGTTACAGCATGAGTAAGCAAGGAAAATTCAAGCAGAGAAAAGTGCTTCAAGGTGCTCTAACAGAGAGGTCCTGGGAAGGGTGGTCAGAGACAGCCTGGTGTGGAGGTGATGTTTGGGCAGAACGATGACATGGTGACAGCAATGCAAAGATCAGGAGGAATGAGTGCTATGAAACAAAGAGGTGGTACAGGCCAGACCACATAGAAAGGATGCTTGCAAACCTGGCTGTGCTGAGAATCATCAGGCAAATGCTGTATCCTGCATAAGTAATCTGGCATGAGGCCCAGGCATTGCTGTTTTGTAAAACCTCTGCAGGAGATTCTCATGTGCAACCAGGGTTGAGATGCTATGGAGTATAATGGGAGAAGTAGGATGAAGACCACAGCAGGGTTTTAAGCAGGCCAGTGGCATAATCTAATTTACATTTAAGAATATCATTGGCCGGGCGCGGTGGCTCAAGCCTGTAATCCCAGCACTTTGGGAGGCCGAGACGGGCGGATCACGAGGTGAGGAGATCGAGACCATCCTGGCTAACACGGTGAAACCCCGTCTCTACTAAAAAATACAAAAAACTAGCCGGGCGAGGTGGCGGGCGCCTGTAGTCCCAGCTACTCGGGAGGCTGAGGCAGGAGGATGGCGTGAACCCGGGAGGCGGAGCTTGCAGTGAGCTGAGATCCCGCCACTGCACTCCAGCCTGGGTGACAGAGCAAGACTCCGTCTCAAAAAAAAAAAAAAAAGAAATATCATTATGCTTGGGTTATGTGCAGGAGCTACCACATGGAAGGCAAGAGTTAAAGCAAAGAAACAAATTGGAGGTTTTTGAGGTAGACCAGGGGAGAGATTCTGATGGCTTGGACCCAGGTGGAGAGGCATAGAATCACAAAAGACTTCACAGCGTTCTGCTGGACTTAGAAGGAAACTTGAAGGAAGGAAACTTAGAAGGAAACTTAGAAGGCACTTGATGGAAGAGTAGGAATGAGAGCATGGGAAAGGGATGAAACCTGGGATGGATCGTGGTATGGGAAGGGGTGTTGAGACTGTGGGAGACATGGGTTTAGAAAGATTCAGACGACTAGCATATTGGAGCTGCTAAATTGATAAACCTCTGAAAAAGTTAATCAAGGGCAGAAAAGTTAAGACTCTGCTTTAGGTGAATTGTTAAGTTGCAACACTTACCTTTGATTCCTCCTGGCCTTCCCCTTAAGTGATCTCTATCCCTTTTTAAGGTCTTTCTTTCATTGTTCATATTAGGAGGTTTTCCCCAACCTGTGGAGCCATTTTCCTTGGTTGGCTTGAGATTTCTTATGGTTTTCTCCTACCATTATTGTAATGAGGCTTTCTTTTTTCCAAGACCAAGTCTCACTCTGTCGCCCAGGCTGGAGTACAATGGCGCAATCTCGGCTCACTGCAACCTCCGCCTCCCAGGTTCAAGTGATTCTCCTGCCTCAGCCTCCTGAGTAGCTGGGATTACAGGCATGCCAGACTAATTTTTGTATTTTTAACAGAGACAGGTCAGGCTGGTCTCAAACTCCTGACCCTGTGATCTGCCTGTCTTGGTCTCCTAAAGTGCTGGGATTACAGGTGTCAGCCACTGGGCTTGGCCTGTAGTGAGTTTTAATGCTCCTCTTTTCTCCCTATATATACTCTACTGCTGTAGAGTAGCAGTGATTAAACACAGAACGAGTCATAGAGCCTCCGAAGTAAGCTTTCACCCAAGCTTCAATGTGTTAATACACCATAGAGGCCATTTGCTGTAGGAGACCCCCAGAGTAGCACTTAAAGCTCAGGCTTTCAATTTCCTGGTTAATTATCTGATTAAATACTTTCCTTGGGCTTGTTCTCCTGCTGTGCAACTTTATGTCATGGAGACTATGTTGTAGTGGCACCAAATTATGATTGCATGTGTTATAAAATCTCTTTTATTGTCTCTTTTCAGTGGGGGAATGGTGGAACTTTATGAAGTGAAGCTATGAAAACAGCTAGTGTTCTGTAAGGCTGAAATTGTCTAAAGGTTTTTGAGCTTAAGACATACATTTTCCAAAGTGAATGACATCTGACATGTCTGATTTCTTTTCTGTAGCTTAGCAATCCATTGTCTTCATGCTATTATCTTTCTTCTCAGAGAATGTCCCGTCAGTGCCTATCTCTGTGGGGAGGCATTACATTATTGACCAAGAGCACAGGATGTGGAGGGAGACAGATTTGCCTTCTAACCACGGTTTTACCATTTACTTGCTGTGGTCCTGTGTGAGTTACTTACCTGCTCTGAGACTTGATATCCATATTATTTCACAGATCATCCCTAGACGAACAGCATCAGTATCACCTAGGGAATTATCAGAAATGCAGAATCTCAAGCCCATCCCAGATCCTACAGTATCACAATCGGCATTTGAGCAAGATCCTCAAGTGGTTCATATGCATATTACATTCTGAGAAGTGATTATCTAGAAATATCTTTGCTGTGTATTCAACTCTACCTGTGAACAGAAATAACTATTTCAGAAGAATGTCAACAGAGGAAAACTTGATAGTTGCAATTTTCAGTGTAGAGAGTTGTTTAAAAGAAGCTCATTTGTAAAAGACAGAAAAGATGAAGAAAGAAGGATAAACCATTTTTGTCTTTGGAAAAGCAGATAGGCCTTAATTACCCCCTCAAATTTTGATATTCAGGTGGTCCCTCAATGTGTCCGTGCCCTGAGTTAGCATTGGAAAACACAGTGAAGGCAAAACTCTTTCATGAAGCCTCGAGTCACATTTTTGAGGCTGCTTACTTTACTTAGAATTGCCACCACCCACCCCATCTTGGAATACTCACTATTCTTGATAGAACTCACAGGAAAAACAGCTTTATAACAAGCACTGAATCTGTAAGCAAATATAGAAAGCTTAGACATTTCACAAACTCCTGATTTTCATTGACTTTATAACTGTCCCTACTTTTACTGAGTTAGGAGAAGGGGCAAAGAAGAAAGAATGCGGAAGTTGAAGTTTCTGGAGTCATCCTTAATCACACCCACACTTGCCCTATCATTTTCTATTTGTGGTTGTCTTATGAATTTCTCAACTTTTGCTGTGTTATTCCCAGCACAGCTTGGATTTCTGGAGAAAATGCTTTCTAGTTCTTTAATCACCACTATTAATCTTTTTCTCTGATTTCTGTTGTTCAGCAGTAACACAATGTTTTTCACTTTTCTTTTGCTCCTTGCTGCCCTCACCACTCAGAATGTGACCTGAAAATGCTTTGCACAAATTTTGGATATAATTCTCCACAGTGGTGATTCATGAGTGACCTTTAGTTACCTTGAATTACGTTGTATTTCCCTTTGGCAGGTGGTGAACAGCAAAAGTTCTTACTCTTGTGTTAGGAAAAAAAAATTACTGTAAATAAAGAGTACTGTAATTTTCTTTATTAACTATAGCTACCAGTAATAGCCAGGGCAACATTGAGATACTAAACACAGTGATTCAGATCTGTTGTCCAATTGCTATCTGACTATTTCATCACACCATGTGAAGAGTTTGCATGAGAGGAGTAAGAAGAGAAGTCAAGGGCGTATAACTCAGGATAGGGTTGGTTATGCTGGAGCAACTGGCAACTCCAAAATCAGTCTCTTAACCTCACAAAATGTCATAAAAATTCTAAATTATGTGTCCAATGATGCCAGTTGACAGTGGTGCCCTTCTTATTGCAGATACCTAAGGATAAGATTTAAAAGGCTCCATTTTGACCCATGCTTTCTTAATCACCATGGCAGATGGAAAGGAATGAGGAGAATCCTTGATGCCTCTCCAAGTTTTTGCCCATAGTGACACATCATGTTCACCCATGTTGCACTGGCCAAAGCAAATCACACAGCTTATCATCAAATGGAGTGAAAAAGCATAAGCCTACTGTGTCCAGAAGAACAGCCAGATATACTTGGTGGCTGGTGCTCGTGACTATCTGACACTATCAGACCCACAGATATCATGGGTTTCAGCTTTCCAATTTTATCACACACTGTTTTGTGAACTTAGTAAACCTTGAATTTCTCAACATGTATAATAGATATAACACCACCCGCCCTACTTACCTCATTAGGATATTTTGAGAACCAAACTCACTAATATGTTTAAAAGGACTATGAATGTGTCAAAGATTCTTTGTGGAAAGATTTTTAGCTCCAGCTACATGACTTTTTTCCACCTGTGCTCTATTGCATTGGCTGGGCAGTGGATGATATTGTTATTATTAAATCTGAATGCTCCTATACAAAATCCTAGTATGAGTTAATGGAACATCAAGAAGAGTGTTTTATATTATCAAAAGTGGCACAAAATCTGAAAATGCAATACTGCTTTTGTTCTTAACATCAAGAATGTGGAGCTAGAATCAACTCCACCACTGCTGTCATTCCCGTGACTCTATACAACAACCACCGCCCCCCACCCCCACCGAAAATTTGTTCTGTGGATTAAAGATTTAGTTTGGAGAGAAGTCACTTGGGAGCAGTAAGCCCAAAGCTCATGATTTCATAACAATGGAACTACTTTCTAAGAAGTTTCTGGACAATAGAAGGGATTTGAACAGATATAGGGAGAAGGGGAAAAGGAAAGAAGATAAATTGAATAGATGGCTGGCAGCTAGAGAGGAACTTTGTAACAGAGTAAATGTATTTAATCAGAAATTTTAAGTTTTTCTGTATAACTTACCATTTGAATTTTCTTCCACTTCTCTCCTTATATTTTACAGAAAACGTAACACTGACTAACGTCTTGTGGAAGTGAAGTTTTTGTTTGTTTTGTTGGCTTTTCTTTGGCAGTGGGTGGGATTGGTGTACAAAATGCTGAGTATGGCCTCAAGTTAGATACAGGATGAGAATACAGGATGATTTGTGAGAAATTTACTAAAATATGTAACACCAAACATGATAAGAATGAAAAGAGAAATATTTTAGACAATAATCAAAGCCAACTAGTCAAGCAGAAAGTTGTATAATTAAAAAGATAATTCAGTAGTTGTTGTATGTCCCTCTACTTTTTAATATTTGTTTGATTCTATGAATAACATCTTTGATTACTCACCCCTAGCAGAGGGTAAACTTAGTCATTCAGCTCCTGAAGGCCAGAGCAGTGGACATTGTGTCAGAAGTCAGAGGACTAGTCCTAGAACTGAACTGAAAGGAGACTGTAAGTTTAAGACAGAAAGTGAGTATTTAACAGATCTTCTAAACCAGAGGCACTGGAGGTGAGAACAAGGACCAAGCACAGAGGCAAAGAGGAGTTAAACCAGTGACCAGATTGGAACAGGTGAAGTGAGAGGTAATTTAAGTTGATTCTGGAATCAGGACTTGGTGCATCTCCATTGGCCAACTCAGTGCTCCTAAAGTTGCTGGAACAGAACAGACACTAGATATATATTGGCCTTTTGGATTTCACTCATCATTAACTTTTCAACAGGTTTTTAATTCACAAAGCATCTGGGGTGTATAATTGCTTACCTAACAGTGTCCATTACATGGTTGGAAGATAACCAGGACAGAGATAAACTAGGGAAAGATGGAGTGCTCTTCAGGCCATTTCAAGTGCTGAAGTAGAAAATGTGGATTAGTAAAAATGCCCAGCAAAATAGCAATGTCATGGTGTCAGGTCCTAGCATGATCACTTGTGAGCTATATGACTCAAGCTAAGTTACTTAACTTCTATGAGTGAAAGTTGACCCATATAAAGGGATAATAACAATAAACTCTTTACTTACATTACATGATTATTGGATAGGGTACCAAAGAAAACCATTGAGGTATATGATGGTTAATATTGAGTGTCAACTTGATTGGATTGGAGGATGCAAAGCATTGCTCCTGGGTGTGTCTGTGAGGGTGTTGTCAAAAGAGATTAACATTTGAGTCAGTAGAGTGGGAAAGGCAGACCCACCCTCAACCTGGGTGGACACAATCTAAACTGCCAATGAAGTCAGAATAAAAGCAGGCAGAAGAATGTGGAAACACTAGACTGGCTAAGTCTTCTGGCCTCCATCTTTCTTCCATGCTGGATACTTCCTGCCCTTGAACATTAGACTCCAAGTTCTTCAGCTTTTGGACTCTTGAACTTACACCAGTGATTTGCCAGGGCTTCTCAGGCCTTCAGCCACATACTGAAGGATGCAAAGTCGGCTTCGCTATTTTTGAGGTTTCGGAACTCAGACTGTCTTCCTTGCTCCTCAGTTTGCAGATGATCTATTGTGGGACTTCACCTTGTGATGGTGTGAGTCAATACTCCTTAATAAAATTCCTTTCATATATACATTTATCCTATTAGTTCTGTCCTTCTAGAGAACCTGTCTAATACAAGGTCTTCTTTTTAAAATGCACAAACTGTTGTGCAAATAGCATACTTTCCTACTTCCACATCTCACATGGGTGTTTCTTTTGCACAGGCTTTGCCCCAGATCTCTGTAACGTGGAGATTAGTGTGGAGTAAGAGTTAACTCTTATCTTCATGCCTAAACTTCAGAGGTGTTCTCTGGCCATCACCTTCCTCCCTAGTTTTGTAAGATGTCCTTTATTTATTATATCATAAACCACATTGTATCATCATTTCCTAATGTCATTTTTATAATGGAAAGTCAGTCTCAGCATATTAAAGAGCTAGTCTTATTCTCTAAAAATGTATTTTAGTTATGAACAATTCTTGCAAAAGAACACTTGATGCTTATTATTACTTAAAAACTTAACAAACATGAGGATGAAGATAGATATAAACTGATTATCTCCATTTGACACCAAGTAAATCTCCCTGAAATCAATTAGCTGCTTACTAACTCAGTCAAGACCAAGCCAGAATCTACTCCTTTAGTTTGATCACAAACACAAAAGAAAGTGTGGAGGCATAAATTGTGGATTCATCCTTGATTATAAACTTATCATATAGACAATTTAGACTATACTTATGTTTTATATTTTAAAATAAATCATCAAAGTGAACATCTAACTCAATTTTTTGGAGAGATTTTTCTAACCCATAGAATATGTTTTGGGCCTCCCAAGGGTCTAAAAACCACAGTTTGGGAGATTGTCCTGGAGACTAGGTAGAACAGAGAGTAAGAAAGATAAGATCGGGAACCTGGCCAACAGGTTCATACCTGTTATTCCAGCATTCTGGGAGGCTAAAGTGCGAGGATTATGTGAGGTCAGGAGTTCAAGACCAGCGTAGGCAGCATAGCGAGACCCTGTGCCTACAAAAATTTTAAAAAATAAAAATAAAAAGGGCATAGTGGCATGCACCTGTAGTACTAGCTACTTGGGAAGCTGAGGGGGCAGGATCACTTAAGCCTAAGGTTTTGAAGTTACAGTGAGTTATGATGGAGTTTCTGCATTCCAGTCTGAGTGATAGAGAAAGGCCCTGTTTTGTTTTGTATGTTTTTGTTTGTTTTAAAATAAGAAGCTAAGTAACTCTCCTACAGCAAAATATTTTTACAGAATTCTGAACCAGCCCTGTGAAGTGATGATGGTTGGCAGATAATTTGCAGAAGAACTCCAAATATAGTGGACATAAAAAGATTTATTCTGGATTACAAGTAAATGCCATCCAGACAGTCAAGACAGATGTAATTACCGCAAACTGGTGAAGACAGAGGAAGAAAAGTAATTTTTTTTGTTCAAAGATTATTGCTTGAAATTTCCTTACGGCTAGGCAACACTGGACACTGATTTGATTTTTATTGCAATGCAGTGATAACAAAGTCACATATCATTAAGTTTCCACAGAGGACATTGAAAGGAAAAGTCTCTCTTTTTCAGATGTTGTTACTTAAACATTGGTCTTTAGCCAGGGTCAAGAGATTTCTTTGCCAGCTTCCTGGCTTTCCTGAAGCCTCCAGAGTTGGTCTCTCTAAGCAATATGCCTGCAGGACAGGGAGGAGCAAGGTTTGACAAAACTAGCCTGTGTGACTTCCCTAACCTGAGAATACTTTCAGTGTCAAGAAATGCGCAGGACTGGATTTAGAGAGAGAACGGTTGTTATCTCTGAGAATAAAGTGAGGGGTGCACCCAAGCATGGGCATACTTGGTGAGTCTTCTCATCCTTGGCTTTTTGCACTTATGTTTCTTAATTATGTTTTAATATAACACACATGCAGTACTTTGTAATTAAAGCCAAAACACAAAAGATCACTGCAAAGCAATTCTAAAACTCCTTAATATCCTTCCTCTATTTTCTTGTGGAATGGTAGCAGTCATTCAAATGGAAGAAATGACCTTGTTTAAGCAAGAAGACCCCTTGCCTGTAAAGGACCATATTGCCGTTACTTCAAAATCAGCTACTGCTTGACCACTGGGGTAGATTACTTTTGAATACTTTCCCCAAGAGGGCTTCTCATTAAAATGACTTTGCCTCAAGAGCTAATGTAGAAACACATTTCATTCATTAATTACCTCATGGGTAGAAATTGCTTCCTAAACTTTATTTGGAAGCAATTTTCTCCCCTTAACTTAATTTCCTTTCATTCACCAGGTTCAATTGCCTGTGATGAATACAAAAAAGAAAAAAACAGTTTGTGATCCGAAGCTCCCCAGCAACAAAAATTGCATTTCTCAATTAGGCCTGTTATTAACCACCTTTTCTACTTTATGTAAGGATTTACAACCCATCTTGAAATCTCAGACCTTTTATGTTCTCTCCGAGCTTGGACTTTTTTGGACCTATTTTAACACAATGGATGTTAATGTGTCGGCATTCGATAAAGCAATGGGCAAAAATAATCTGAGAGGTGAAATATAAATGTATTCAGGCTGACCTAAACCCATAAAACTTTAAAATCATAAATAGGTTGACATTATAGCTTATCAATTAGCTTATCGCTAATTCCTACTCTAGAGAAATGTGTATTGAATTGGTAGCTCAATTTTGCTACCAACTATTAAGAAATGTCAGATGGAGCTCAGAAAAGTAACCTCATGTGGCATAATTCTATATCTGCCACTTGCATCCCTCTCTGAGGAGGAATACAGTCTACCTTTCAGAATAGGTATGAGTATGGATCATTGATTCAAGAAAATCTCTAAACCTCCTCTTGACCTTTAACTTTGACTTAGATCTAGCAACGTGAAAGAAGCTTATTACTCTGGGTTTTCCAGAAAAACACAAACAAATACGATCTCTCTCTCTCTCTCTCTGTTTTTCTCTCTCTCTCTGTGTGTTTTTCTCTCTCTCTCCCTCTTTTTCTCTCTTTCTCTCTCTCCCTCTCTCTCCCTCTCTCTTTCTCTCTCTCTCTCTCTCTCTCTCTCACACACACACACACACACACACACACACACACACAAGCATATCTGGGAGATATTGCAGTTTCAATTTCAGACTATCACAATAAAATGAATATTTCAATAAAGCAAGTCATACAAATGTTTTCATTTCCCACTGCATATAAAAGTTATGTTTATGCTATACTGTCAGTGTGTAATAGCATCATGTCTAAAAGATCAATGTACGTACCTTAATTAAAAAATACTTTTTTGCTAAAAAAAAATGCTAAAAATCATCTGAGCCTTCAGAGTGTCATAATCCTTTTGCTGGTGGAGGGTTTTGCCTCCATGTTGATTGCTGTTGACTGACCAAGGTGGTTGTTGCAACAGAGTTGGATGGCTGTGGAAATTTCTTAAAATAAGACAATAATGAAGTTTGCCAGATCAATTGACTCTTTCTTTCATAAGATATTTCTCTGTAGCATGTGATGCACTTTAATAATGTTTTACTCACAATAGAACTTTTGTCAAAACTAAGGACAATTCTTTTAAACCCTGCCACTGCTTAATCCACTAAGTTATGAAATACTCTAAATCCTTTGTTTTCACTTCATCAATGTTTATAGCATTTCACAGGAGTAGATCTCATCTCAAGAAACCACTTTCTTTGCTCATCATAAGAAGCACTTCCTCAGCCATTCAAGGTTTATCCTAAGATTGCAGTATTTAGTCACACCTTCAGGCTCCACTTCTAATTCTAGTTCACTTGCTATTCCTACAACATCTACAGTTACTTCCACCCCCGAAGTTTTGAACCCCTTAAAGTCATCCATAAGGGTGGGAATCAATGTCTTCTAAACTCCTATTAATGTTGATACTTTGGCCTCCTCCCATGAGACAAAAATGTTCTTAATGGTATCTAAAATGGTGGATGCTTTCCAGAAGGTTTTCAATTTAATTTGCCCAGATCCATCAGAGAAATTACTATCTATGGCAGTTATAGACTTATGAAATATATTTCTTAAATAATAAGACTTGAAAATTAAAATGACTTATTGATCCATAGCTTGCAGAATGGATGTTGTATTAGCAAGCAAAGAACACTGCACTTACCTCCTTGCTCATCTGCATCAGAGCTCGTGGGTGACTAGATGCATTGTCAATGAGCAGAAATATTTTGAAAGGAATCTTCTTTTCTTAGCAGTAGGTCTCAATAGTGGGTTTAATATATGCAATAAACTATGCTGCAAATAGATACGTTGTTACCCAGGCTTTGTTGTTCCATTTATAGAACAGACATAGAGTAGATTTAGCATAATTTTTAAGGGCTGCTATAGTTTGGCTCTGTGTCCCCACCCAAATTTCATGTCAAATTGTAATTCCCATGTGTCAAGGCAGGGACCTGGTGGGAGGTGATTGGATCATGGGGATAGATTTCCCTTATTTTGTTCTTATGATACTGAGTTCTCAGAAGATCTGATGGTTTAGAAGTCTGGCACTTTCTCTCTCTCTCTCTCTCTCTCTCTCTCCCCGCCCCCCACAACCCCGCCCGATGCCTTGTGAAGACATGCCTTGCTTCCCCTTCACCTTCTGCCATGATTGTAAGTTTCCTGAGGCCTCCCCAGAATTTTCTTTTTCTGCTGCATAGTCAGGCTGCAAATTTTCCAAACTTTTGTGCTCTGTTTCCCTTTGAAACATAAGTTCTAATTTCAAACCATCTATTTCTTCATGCATATGAGCATACATTTTTAGAAAAAGCCAGGTTACATTTTGAATGCTTTGCTGCTTAGAAATTTCTTCCACCAGATATCCTAAATCATCTCTCTCAAGTTCAAAGTTCCACAGATCTCTCTAAACTTGCCCTCATCTTCCTGCCTTCTTTTGAGCCCTCGAAACCGTTCCAACCTCTGCCTGTTACCCAGTTCCAAAGTCACTTCCACATTTTCAGGTATCTTTGTAACAATATCTCACTCCTGGTACCAACTTTCTGTATTAATTCATTCCCACACTGCTATAAAGAATTACCTCAGAGTGGGTAATTTAATAAAGATTGGCAGAAGGTGAAGGGGAAGCAGGGCATGTCTTCACAAGGCAGCAGGAAAGAATGAGGGGGATTTGCCACACTTTTAAACCACCAGATTTTGTGAGAACTCAGTCACTATCATGGGGGAAATCTGCCCCCATGATTCAATCACCTTTCACCTGTTCCCTCCCCTGACACGTGGGGATTAGAATTCAATATGAGATTTGGGAAGAGCAAGGGATAAAATAATATGGCTTGGCTGTGTAGCCACACAAATGTATATGCGCGCACACACACACACACACACACACACACACACGGGTACTTCATCTCATTGTGTGTCATATATATATACACACGTATACACACACACACATACACACATATATATGTTCAAACTGGAACTTACACCATCAGTTCTCTTCATTCTCAGGTATTCAGACTCACACTAGTGTTATACCATCAGCTTTTCTGGGTCTGATCTATATCAGAGCTGTTATATATCCCAATAATTTCCTCATCTTCATCCAAGACCACCTCAGCCTGAACTTCGTTGTCCAAAAACACTGGCAGCTTTTCTGGGTCTGATATATATAAGAACTGAGAAAAGCTGATGGCATAAGTCTAATGTGAGTCTAAAGGCCTGAGAACCAGGAGAGCTGATGGTATAAGTTGACTCTGAATGCAGAAGACCAATGTCCCATTTCAAAGAAAAACAGAGAACCAATTCTACCTTTCTTAGCTTTTTTGTTCTCTGCAGGCCTTCATTGGATTGGATGAGGCCACCCGTATTGGGCAGGTAATCTGCTTTACTCAGTCTGCTGATTGAAATGTGAATCTTATCCAGAAACACCCTCACAAACACACTCAAAATAATCTTTAACCAAATATCTTGGCACCTTGTGTTCCAGTCAAGTTGACACATAAGGTAAACCGTTACTGAAGCCTTGATCCAACAACTGATCATAGAGAAAAAGGAAAGAATATTTATTTAGATAGAGAGAAAGAACCAAGCAACTGAGGGAGTTGGGTTTTTTTTTTAAAAAAAATAAACTTTCTTATTGACGAGTAATGTTTTTTCTAATC
The DNA here is from genome assembly GCF_000951045.1 of Mandrillus leucophaeus. Taxonomy (NCBI): domain Eukaryota; kingdom Metazoa; phylum Chordata; class Mammalia; order Primates; family Cercopithecidae; genus Mandrillus; species Mandrillus leucophaeus. The sequence continues at coordinate 81,503 of NW_012101912.1, forward strand.
ATATACCAAATGTACATTAATGGTCATTGAAATAAGCAGAAGTTTATACGTACACAAAACCTTTATTATATCCAAAAGTTGACATATAAGGTAAACCATCACTGAAGCTTTGATCCCAATAACTGATCTTAGAGAAAAAGGAAAGAATAACTTATTTAGATAGAGAAAGAGAACCAAGCAATTGAGGGAGCTGAGGGTTTTAAATAAGCTTTCTTGTTGATGAGTAATGTTCTTTCTAATCAAATACCTAATATACATTAATGTTCATGGAAATAAGTGGAAACTTATGTACACAAAAACTTTATTATATCAAAAATTTATATACAAACAGGACATGTACCACATAATAATACCACTAAATTTGCATGTATATTTAGGTATAAACCATTAATTTTTGTAAATAGTATGTTGGTGTCAATTAATTTATGAATGTTATTATTTTAATAAATGTCCTGTCTTTGAAGCTCGTTAAATTCATTCCATTAGCTTGATATGTAATATTGCCACAAATTACTAGATTATAAAAACTCTGATTTTATATTTATAAACAAAATGATAAACTCCTTCAGAAATATATATGGCTTATACATGTATTTAAAATGTTTGACTCACCATGACTCAAGTTTACCTATATATCAAACCTGCACACGTACCCCTGAACTTAAAATAAAAGTTTAAAAATTACATTTGACTCTTTCAATAATCAAAGACACGAAAACGAAATCATTAGCCCTCCATTCCATCCTAAAACACAATGATGTGTTAATAGGAAGGACAACCAAATACTATGGCAAGTAGCAGTGCATTTCTGCTCTTACCAGTTAAGCCCCACACATACTATACGTTTGTTCTCAAACCATTTTATAACAGCAATACTTGTCATTTTAATCACATAATTTAATTACATGCTGCTAGAGGAAAAAAAGTGGTATTTCCATGAAAGTTAGTTGAGTGCATAGAAAGTTTTACTAAATGTAAGTCAGGGAAAAAAATGGTTGATATTGAATTACATATAGGTGAGATAAACTGTAAGAGAAAGAGAAACAATAAAAATCTAGAAGGACTATGCATTCACAGTACTTTTGGTTTTCTCTCCCCTTTCACAGAATAGAAAACAAAAATCATAGAAAATGACTTATGGGAGTGGATGACTTCTTGCATAAGTATGACTTATACAAGAAGATCTGATCAGTTATTTAAAAAGAAAAAAAATTGAAATATTTCAATCCTGATGGAAATCCAAATTTTGCCATGTAGGGTTTCTAATAACATACTTCAATAATTTATGTTTAGCCTGTATGAAGCAACACTTTGTTGTTTGATGTTTGTATTAGTTTGCAGCAAATCTCATTAACTGGCCCATCTTTGATAACAGTTTTTAATTTTTCTAGCTGATAATGAGTATGAGTGATAATGTTATATTCACTATTCACTCACCTCATTTCTCCTCTATATTTCCCCAACTCATTGACATGGTACTTGCCTGTGTGACTGATTTTAGCCAAGGGAAAGTGAATAAAAGTGATAGGGTGTCAGTTCTTAGGTAAGGCCTTAAGATGGTTGGCTCATTCCTACAAGCCCTCTTGAGCATCTGACACCCACCAAGAGAAGATCATGCCCCAGACTGATCATCAGCCTGAGTTTTCCTTCAGTCCGAGTCTCAAAATGAGAGACACATGCAGAAAACCTGAATCCAACCAGCAGCCTGTAGTCTGGTGATGGGTCCCACTGAATGGGGACACCGAAGCTGAGCTGTAGCTAACATGCAGAGCAGCAATGAGTGAAAATTAACAAAGTGTCGTCAAAGCCATTGAATTTTGTATTGTTTGTCATACAATATTTTTGCATCAAAAGCTGATTAATCCAGCTTTTAACCAATTTTGTGACTAGCCTACACTTTTAAATACTTTTTTTCATGCTAGAATGTGTATTTAGTACTCCTTTTTTTCCCACTAAAGATGTTACTTGCCCTTAAAAATTTTTGAATGGATATTATTTAGAACTACATCTCTTTTTGCAACACCTCCAGAACAATACTTTCAAATGTGTTTGTAATTCACTTGGATTTGCTTTAACAGACACATGTCCAAAATAGGAAAACTGCCCATACATGAAAATATTAGGAATAAAGGCACCTTAATATATTTTAAATAGGTTTAAATGTCTAAGTGACTCATCTATGATTTTTATGACTTCTTGCATTATCCCAACTTTTTAATTTAACCTACAGCTAGTCACAATAGCATTTTATGTGAATATTATTTATTGTATTAAAATGGCAAAGGATATATACTTGTTATTAGAGAAAGTATGAAGAATTGGGCAGTCTCCATATACTCTAATAGCTGAAGAACAGACCTTTGAAAGTGGTAAGCAATGTGTCTCTGGTCACACTGTAAAACATTTGGAAGGAGCCATTCTGTCCTTTTGTTTGCGATACCCAGCATAGGACTTGGTACATTTTTGACAATTGGTAAATATTTCATGAATGAAAGAATGTACATGCCTGAATGCTGGCATGGATACAACCCTCTAAGAATGTATTTATTGATGCTTTTTCTCATACTCTTGCTTGCTTTCTCATGGGAGTATAGTTGTTCCTATAAGTATACCAGCGACAAAAAGAAAAGGTATCAGGAATAATAAAAAGAAGAGAGCCGACTGATTCACTGATCGACTAGTTTTTTCATAGTCTATTGATTAAATGTCAAATAATATCCATAAAAATTGCAAATCTGCATGCAATCTGCCTTCCTACAATCAGAACATTTCCAAAAATATTTACCTCTGTCTAGTGTGCCTGAACCCATCTACTTCTATCAGTTGAGTTGTAGGCTTACAAGTATATTCATTGTAAGCTTGATTATACTAGTGAATAATTATAAACAACATAAAATGCCTGACTATAGGGAATTTGTTAAATCTATCATGGTGCATACATGCAATGAAATACAGCATGTCTTGCATTTAGTAAGAGTTCAATAAATATTGTTGAGTCACTGCAGTCATTAAAATCAAGGTTGTAAATGTATATTTATTGACATTGAAAAAAATCCGTAATATGTTAAGTCAGGCTAACAGGTTACCAAGCGGCATGTATAACAATTCTATTTCTATGTGAGGAAAAACAACATACATATATTTGTCTGTATACATAAAGAAAGTTGAAGGATTTTTACCTGAATGTTAAGGGTTGTTATTTCAGAGGCAGATATTTGTGTTGTTTTCTCTTTTCAACTTCATGTTCTTCCATTATTTTCTGATTTAGTTTACAATGATCATATATTATTTTATAATTATAAAAACAAAAAGACAACATAACTTTGAAAAAAGTTCTATATGTAAAGTGTTTGGGAATGGACTATGTATAAAGCCAAGTCAGCTACAAATGAGTAGCTTAAAGATAAGAAAAGAGGGAGTTCTCCAGTGTCTGGTTTGTCATGTTGTTTATGGGTGAATTTACAAGTGACATAGGTGGAAGAGGGGCTGGAAAATTTAGATTTTTCTACTAGATCCACAGTCTATACTGAACTCTACCTTCATACATAGTAGTGGTTCATCACTTATCCTACAAACATGGCAAAGAAGGTATTTTTGCACATTATTCCTTAGGCTACTAACAAGAAAATAAAAATCAGAAAGAGACAGGAAAAGTATAATTTTAAAACTGAATCAGTTCTCTGTTGCCCAAATCCTCTCCCCAGAAGTCAAATTCCTAGAAAATACACAGCACACCCAGTGTATGCGATGTGATTTTAATAAACTGTTGTCATTTATCTAAAATTCAAATTTAACTGAGCATCCTGTATTTTTATTTGCTGAATCTGGCAATTGTACTGACCAAGAGTAAGTCCGGCCTCGTTTGCTCATTTAGTAGGAAGTAATCAAATCTGCCTGCAGGATTATTGTGAGTGTATCAGAGGTATCTCTTTTACTTCCCTTCTCAACTCTTAGCTTTTATGTCAATACTGACTCTGCTTTGGTTCATCCAGCCTTAACACTGACAACTTGTAGTGTAGCAGCTTTGCTTTTCTGTATGAGGTCTATTAGGGCCATTCTCATTCTATCCTCAATAGAAGAAGATAAATACTGGTACTTTTGCTACGTAGAACAAAAAAAAATCCAATTTTTTTTTGTCTTGCTCTACCTTCTGCCCCCAACCAAGAAGGCACTAATGATATGATTCTAACCAATCCCCATTATTATCTCTTGGTATGAGACGGCGTTTTTCAAAGCGTATGTTTCCTACTGCCACACAGTACTGCATAATCCACCATCCTGAAACATAGTGACTGAAAATAACAAAATTAATTTTGCTTACAAGTTTGCAGACTGATGATTAAGGCTGAACTTGGCTGGGCAGTTCTGGTCTCTGCTGGGGTCACACACATGTCTGGCATTTGGCCGGCTGTTGGCTGGAGCAACAGGGGCCACTCACCCATGCATTTTCCATATTTCATCAGGCCATCCTGGTCATGTTCTCATGGCAGTGGTAAAGGTGCAAGAGTACAAGCAAAAATATTTGAGCACTAGCCTTTACTAAATACTTGCAACTTGGTCTCTTTGGCACAATATTAAGTCAGTGAGCTATCTTTGCTAATGCTGAAAGAACCAAGTGGCTCAATAGGAGATTCTTAGAATTGTTCACATTCGAAGAACAACCTATTCTTAGGCATCCCAGATGCACCTAATGAAACCAATAGTCCAGCATCTCCCCAAAGAGGGCCTAGCCATAGTTCTGCTTGGAACTAAATGCGGTTCACATTTTCATACTCACAAATTGATTTTCAGTCTGACCAGGCAACTGTAGCACTGTTTCTTAGTGAGTCCATCAAAATTATAAATCTATTTAACCTTTTTCCCTTAAACTTCTATTAACTACACAATATGCACTGCATAGATAATGTTAACACAGAATGAAATGGAAAATAAGGTCTTCATCCATCCCTAATCTAATTGTAGCAACTTGCTGATAACTAATGAAAAGACCAGAAAGTAATCATTTCCTCTTTTGAATGAGGAAGAGTTTTGCAGCTTGACTGCAACTATCTGAATTGCAAGCTCCATTTGTTGAAACTAACATGAAAGCAGTACATTTGACTCTTCTGAAAATCACTATGTGAAATTGTTTGAAGACTATTGTAGAAATTTATATTCATATTTACTTTTTCATAATCATTATGTTATATCATACTTTATAACAAAACAAATATCCTGAATTTTATAAAATTAAAGCAGAATAAAATGTTAGTATTAAGGTCTTTCTTTGATGTTACTGGCAATTAACATTTAAATGAAGATTTAAATTATCCATAGCACAAGATTGAGGGAAACAATTACATTTAATTAAATTTATAACTCTCAATGATCAAAATAGAAATATAACAAGAATTGCTTACTATTTTTTTCTTACAGAATAAAAGACAATTTTAATATTTTATTATTTTTCTATATATTTGATACTATATTAAGATTATGCATATAAATCCAGAAAAATGGATAAATTCTTTTTGATTTTTGATTCTGGTTATGTGAGCATATGTGTATCCCATATTACCAAATATACATAATGTAAAGAGTTTTATTGTAGTCAAGTGAAGTGCAATGTTGTCACTGAAGAGACATGTTTGAAAGTATTTTTGAAGGTTTAGCTTGAATTCTGTGAATTACCACCTGTTTATACCAACTAAACATGTAGCACTGTCAGAAAAGATTTTTCTTCTTGTTTAGGCATACCAATTACACTCTAAATACTTTTTGAAAGAAAAGAAAAGCTAGTTGTGACAGTGTAAAAGGAATCTTGGACTTGGTGTCTGTGTCCTGCTTTGAATCTCCAAAACCTGTTAGTTGTATGACCTTGGACAAATGTCACCAGAGCTTTGTTTGTCTGCAGTTTCATGAAACGATGGAAATAAAACAGTGGCACACTGCAAGAACTCAATAAGCTCTTACTGAACAACTGAAAGAGAAGGCACAGAAAGAAAATAAACAATGAGTTTCCCACCTACATTTTACTATGGAAATACCCTCTGGTTTTCACTGTCAGTTGACTTTTTCTGGATTCAGGCATGAACAAGATCAATAATTTCTCCCTTGTTCTATAATATGGATAAGCAACAAATGGTATGGGAGTTAACTGCAAAAATGCATTTGTGAAACTATTAATCTAAACAGAATGAGATTATTGTATCAATGCTGTCTCTAAAATGTAGATGAAGGATTTGTCCTAAAACAGTTTATACAAATACCTTGAATTATTAGAAACAATCATGGTTACTGATTATTCTAAATTTCTAGGGAGTGATATACACTTTCAAAATCTGCCAGAAGCTTTAGACTTACTTTACAGAACAACAAAAAATGTATACATAAAGACACTCCCTTGGACATCCACAGGCCAAAGTGATCAAGCTTGGTATTTGTGATTTCAGAAATATTGATATTCATTGTCTTCCATGAAATAAAAATGCATTTTGCCTCTCGATGTGTATAACAGTCAGCTAACTATAGAACTTTAGGGGACAGGCGATGATAGTGACAGGGGGCAGACAAATCTTAGGCAGGTGTGGCAGGTCCCCAGTAAAACCCCACCTTCAATCCAAAAACAGCCTGAAGGCTGAAAGACTACACTGCTGGTTCTGGATGAAACCCTCAACCCAGAGTGAGAACATCTGTTCCTGTTTGCCCCCCACTTTCCCAATTGGTTCTTTTTGAATAATGCTTTTTAAGTGATCAAATGTTGGCTTTTCTAATACTACCTCTGACCTGCCTCTCCCCTTTATGCTCCAAGGAGGTTTGAAACAAACCAAAAACTCATTCTAAACAACAACATTCAAGATTCATAATATTTTAAAAAATGAATAAGTGAAACATACCTTTTAAACTTTTAAAATCAGTAACATTTTTCTCAATCTAATGGAACCAAAACAAGAATGGATCTAATGTCAGATAAAAGTAAAAGGCATAGTGTAAAATGCATATTTCTCTAAACAGGATCAGTAGTCCATACAAGAAGGAAAGCACATCCTCTACCTCTTCCTGTGGCAGATACTCTTGGATACTTGAAGACCAGCCTCATTTTTTTCTTGCCAGAAGATTCCACCTACCACTACAGAGGCTGAAAATACGGCAGGAGATAGAACACTGGCCAGTGAGACAGAAAAGCAGTTTACACCGACTTTTAGGCAATATTTATTTTTCCTTGAATGAAAGCATTAGGAGAGAAGAAATTGCTGCCGCTTCCTTTCTACTTTTGGATGTTGTCCTATGAGGATAATACTTGCACAACTGCAGTCACTTTGTGACCGTGAGTTGAAGACCAAAAGACACTGATACAGAATTCTGATAACTGATATTGCTGAGTCACTTAAGCCACCCTGATTTGCATATCTATAGACTCTTCACTATGTGGGAAAAATTAGCCCATACTGTTTTTGAATTCTTTTTTGGGGGGCTATTTTGTTCCTTGTGGCCAAAAACACACTATTGAACCTCTGATGCAGGATTTTTCTCAGTCACTTGTCAGCTGGTGACCCCTGGCTGGTGACGCCCTTGCGCAGGCCTTGCTTGGGCCCAGGTTTGCCACAGGAGACACCCTGTCCACTCAACCTGGTGGACTGTGACCAGTGGCACTCTGGCATTGATCCCACAGCCACCATAACTATACACTCAGCCCCTGGTGGGAGGGGGTATGTCAGGGAGCAAGTGTGTGGCCCAGCTGGGCACTCCAAGTGCTGGCACAGAAGCAGGCTCCGTGTGGTGCTTGCAGCCGGACCAGGCATATCACAAGCCACTCCTGTGGTATACCCCAGCACCCAGAATAGGGAGACATGGTGATGCCTAGGCAGGGGTGCCCATGACCCTAACGCCCCAGAGGGGATGTGCTGTTACAGCGTGCTAATTAGCTCTTTTAGTCCTCCCATCCACACCCCAACAGACAGCAGCATGTTAACAGCTCTGTCAGCCCTTTGCCCTGCTCTGGTGTCTACAGCTCCAAGGCTGGCTCAACCCTGCCACTGCTTTCATTGCATGGGGTGGCTACCATCCACTGAGAAAGGGCATAGGGCCATGATATTACAGCCTGCTCTGTACCCACGTTTGGTGGGTCCCAAGCTCTTGTCCTGTGTCCAAGAATAATGAGAATATGCTGACAATCGAAGAGTGAGGAAGGGGGAGAAGAATGTTTTTGAGTGACGAAACACCTCTCAGCAGAGAGGGGATGCGCAGGTGGGCAGCCACCTGAAGTCACGTGGTTTCTCTCACAGTGTGGCTGAGAGTGGGGTTTTTATGGACAAAGAAAGGGGAGGAGCAGGCCATAGGTAGTATTAAAAAAGGTGACATTCTGTCATTTAAAAAGCATTATTCAAAAAGAACCAACCACGAAAGGGCAGGCAAACAGGAACAGACGTTCTCACTCTGGGTTGCGGGTTTCATCCAGAACCAGCAGTCTAACCTTTCAGCCTTCAGGCTGTTCTTGGATTGAAGGTGGGGTTTTACTGGGGACCCACCCTATCTGCCTAGGATTTGTCTGCCTCCTGTCACTATCACCACCTGTTCCCTAAAGTTCTATAATTAGCTGACTGCTATACACATCAAGAGGCAAAATGCATTTTTATTTCATAGAAGACAATGAATATCAGTATTTCTGAAATCACAAGTACCATGATGGAGATTCTTGATGGTAAGTAATGACAGAGATAGCCTATGATGCTACTGTTTTGGTTCCAACAGGGAAATTCTTTTTCTGTTTCAGAGACTCTCTAATCCCATCCCTTGGCAGAGGATTGGTTATAAAGCAAGCTTGACCACTTAGGCCTGTGGATGGCTGAGGGAGTGTCTGATTTGTGACGTGATGGAGAAAGGGAGGGAGGGAGGAAGGAAGAGAGAGAGAGAGAGAGAAAGAACAGATAATAAAAGCTAGAAATACCAGATCAGAGTAGGTAATATGTGTTGTGATCCGAATGAATTCTGAAATTTTAATTTTATGTGTTTCTGCAGTGCATGTTTGTGTGGCTATGCTGTTTCTTTAAAAGGTTTGTATAGAAGGAAATAACAATGGTGACAGTAATTTAGCTAAAAACAAAACAAACAAACAAAACCCAGGTGTGCTCTTGCCCAGGAGGAAGTGAGGATAGCCTACATTTTCTTTTTCATTTTATACATCATTTGGAACTTACTGCAGTGATTCCACAAAGTCAGGAGGCTTTAAAAAGTTAATGAGAAATATATAAGAAAAGCCTGTTGTGTGCTATGTTTGAATATCTTGTAACGTCCAGGCTTTGTTACCCAGGGGAGCAAGGCTATTTTAATGGCTTTCATTTTTATTGCACTAGATTTGCAGAAAGCACTCTAAACCTTCCAAGTTAATAAAGAAAAAGTATTGTGACCCTTGGTAGGCAAACAACATTATTTCAGCACTGGAATTTTTAAAGATGATTCTTCTATTATTTGACCTCAAGGACTTTACATTCATTGTTGCAAATTCATAATGCTAATTGAGTTAAACCGTGGCATGGATTTTGATATTTTAGTACTATACCCTACTTGATCACAAAGGCCTGGATAATCAGGTTCACCCTTAACCATGACTTCTTGTGACTTCTTTCGTGTTGGTGTCTTGTAAAGTGAGTTGAATTGTATATTCAAGGTTAATTAATATGAATATATTTTTCTCTCCAACTAATTAAAAATCCCTTGAAGGTAGAGACTCTATGTTATATTTTTCTGTTTCCTCCAGAACAGGGTTACCTAAAGAATGTCCCATGGAAAACCACTTCCTTGGGAATGCCAGTAAATTTTTTTTAAAAAGTTATCTTTTTAAATAAGGTAGAAAAAACTGTTTGCTTGTTTTTAAAGCAAATCGTTATAAAGTATAACACTTCAGAACATTTAAAATGCAAACATACCCCACGTCCCCGAGCTAGGTACATATATGTGGAATTTCCCAAACATAGCTGGACATAAACTTTTTTTTGGAGAGGGAGGGGCAAGTGGGGTGATAAGATACCTCTTAAGATAAAATATTCATTGTGAAATGTTCCTCTGTAATACTTATAATCTGAAAAAATCATCTTTATATAAATAATATCTTGATTTAAGTGTTTAAAGAAATATTTAAATGTATGGTTTTATAAAAGCAAGAAACAAATTTGTTGGAAATAGCTGACTCACATTTAATGCATTATTTAAAATTTATGTAAAGTGTTCATAGGCAAAGATTTCTAGTGAATAGCCAGTAAATCTTGGGACATCCTGCTTCCAGTATGGTGATTAGCTTATATCATTCAAACTTCTTGCTGTAAGAAAAAAAAAAGTCTAGACAAGTTGAATAGCATTTCAGTGATACCAGGGAAGAAATGATTTAGAGAGCTAAAATCCTGAGGAGTAGGGGAAGGTAGGTAGATGAACCCGGTATTCAATTCTGCTTTCTCCAGCAAGGTATTTGAGAGGCTGGAGAACTTTGGGCAACCTTGTGGTGCTCAGCAGGCTAAAAATTAGAGTTTCGGACTTGCCAAGGAAGAAGGGCATGAGAAAATACCCCAATCTTTCAGCCAGGACCTGTGAAGGGCAGTATTTCCGAGTAATAGCTATCCAAAAAAGACCAGCTCTCATAAAGACTGCAGTTTAGTTTTGAATCAGTTCACTTCCTAAAAGAAAGTACTCTTCCTCTCTGAGGTAACTGCCTGCCAAGGGCAAAGGTAAATCTTTTCTGGAGGAAAGTCACATCATCCCATCCAGCATCTCAAATTACTTCTCCAATTTTTTTCATAAGGAAAGGTCAGACAGACTTTGGGAGGCCGAGACAGGCGGATCAGGAGGTCAGGAGATCGAGACCATCCTGACTAACATGGTGAAACTCCGTCTCTACTATAAATACAAAAAACTAGCCGGGCGTGGCCTGGGGCGCCTGTAGTCCCAGCTACTCCGGAGGCTGAGGCAGGAGAATGGCGGGAACCCGGGAGGCGGAGCTTGCAGTGAGCCGAGATCGCGCCACTGCACTCCAGCCTGGGCGACAGAGCGAGACTCCGCCTCAAAAAAAAAAAGAAAAAAGAAAAGTTCAGATAGATATTCAATAAAAAATAGCAGGGTATACAGAGAAAGAACACTAATGTCTGAAATAATGGACGGTAGAAACAGACCCATAGGCGATCTAGATACTGGAGTTATCAGACAGGTCTATGAGAAAACTGAATAATATGTTCACAAGAACCAGAATCTATATAATGAGTCAAATTGAAATTATAGAAAATTTTCAGGAGAAAATGTTTAACTCTTATCCACTAATTCAACACTATTTATTGACCATCTAATGTGAGCCAAAAAGCACAAAGAGAACAAAAGAGAAAAAAAGGGAAAGAAATTGTGGCCTTGAGGTACTTACATCCTTGTATTAGGTTGGTGCAAAAGTAATTGCAGTTTTTGCATTGTTGAAATTTACTATTTGATATTGAAACATATTCTTAAATAAACATGGTTATGTTATACATCATTTTAATGCCCATTTCTCAGTTTATTTTATTTTGCTAATGACTTATTACTTGCTATTTATTTTATATTCATTTTAGACTATGGAAATGATGTTAGACAAAGAGCAAATGTGAGTGATTTTCTTATTCAAGTTAAAAATGGATCGTAAATCAGTGGAGATAACGTGCAACATCAACAACATATTTGGCCCAGGAGCTCTAACAAACATACAGTGCAGTGGTGGTTCAAGAATTTTTACAAAGGAGACAAGAGCCTTGAAGATGAGGAGGATGGTGGCCGGCCATCAGAAGTTGACAACGACCAGTCAAGAGCAATCGTTGAAACTGATACTCTTAACAACTACACAAGAAGTTGCCGAAGAACTCAACGTCAACCCTTCTACGGTCATTTAGCATTGAAGCAAATTGGAAAGGTGATAAAGCTCGATAAGTGGGTGCTTCATGAGCTGCGTGAAAATCAAAAAAATTGTCGTTTTTCGTTTTGAAGTGTCAGCTTCTCTTAATTTACACAAAAACAATGAACCATTTCTCGATCGGATTGTGACGTGCGACAAAAAGTGGATTTTATACAATAACCAGTGATGACCAGCTCAGTGGCTGGATCGAGAAGAAACTCCAAAGCACTTCTCAAAGCCAAACATGCACCAAAAAAGGTCATGGTCACTGTTCAGTGGTCTGCTGCTGGTCTGATCCACTACAGCTTTCTGAATCCTGGCAAAACCATTACATCTGAGAAATGTTCTCAGCAAATTGATGAGATGTGCCAAAAACTGCAATGCCTGCAACCAGCACTGGTCAACAGAAAGGGCCCAATTTTTCTCTATGACAATGCTTGATTGCAGGTCTCACAATCAATGCTTCAAAAGTTGAACGAATTGGGCTATGAAGTTTTGCCTCATCCTCCATATTCACCTGATCTCTCACCAACTGACTACCACTTCTTTAAGCATCTTGACAATATTTTACAGGGAAAATGCTTCCACAACCAGAAAGATGCAGAAAATGCTTTCCAAGAATTCATCAAATCCCAAAGCATGGATTTTGACACTACAAGAATAAACAAACATATTTCTCATTGGCAAAAATGCGTTGATTGTAATGGTTCCTATTTTGATTACAAAGATGTGTTTCGGTTTAATTTAAAATTCATAGTTCAAAACTGCAATTACATTTGCACCAATCTGGTAGCTACAGACAAAAATAAACAATACCTATAAGTAAATAAATAACATGTTAGAACATTGTAAGTGACAAAGGAGAAAATCAATAGATAAGAAACTTCAGGTAGGGTGGTGCAGTTGGAGTGAGTGGATATAATTTAGATGGAGTTGAAAGGCAGGCCTCATTTAGAGAGTGACATTCATACAAAGCCTTGAAGCTGACATCCTCATAATCCCAATAAGTTAGGCTGATAATTGTGGGGAAAGCATTCTAGACAGAGAGAAAGCCACTGCTAAGACCCTAAAACAGGAAATTAACTCATAAATTCAAAGAATAGTGAGGTTATGAGTGTAGGTGGAGTGGAGTGAACTAGAAGGAGAGAAGTGGTGGGTTAATCAGGAGGAGGGGGTTAAATAATATTGAAGTTTATTGATCAAAGGGACTTTGACTTTTACTCTAAGTTACATAGGAAGCCTTCAGAGAGTTCTGAACAGAAAGGGCTATAATCTGTTGTAGTTTTGTGTTTGTTTGTTTGTTTGTTTGTTTGAGTCAGGGTCTCACTTGCCCAGGCTGTGTTCCCCAGGCTGGGGTGTAGTGGCGCAACCTCAGGTCACTGCAACCTCCACCTCCTGAGCTCAAGCGATCCTCCCACTGCAGCCTCCTGAGTAGCTGCGACTACAGGTGGGCACCACTGTGCCTGACTAATTTTTGTATTTTTTGTATTTTTGCCATGTTGCCCAAACTGGTCTTGAGCTCCCAAGCTCAAGCTATCCACCTGCCTTGGCCTCCGAACGTGCTGGGATTACAGATGTGAGCCACCGCATCAGGTCTGATGTACATTTTAAAAGGACTTGCCTTGCTGCTCAGTTGCAAAGACAACAAAAACTGGAGCAGTTAGGGACTATTGTAGAAAACTAGGAAAGAGCTCAATGGGGTTCAGACAAAGTTGAAATAAGAATAACATGGAAAAATGACTGGATTGGATTCTGTTCACATTTTGAATTTGGAGCAAATACCAGTTTCTTATGGGTTGACTGTTGGATATGAAAGAGTAATTATTAATAGCCACCTGTTTCACTCTAAACGTTCTAGTGTAGCCAATAAATTATATGATCACCTTAGTTAAATCTGAGTAAACCTTTCTAGGTCATGGTGTATCATTATTTTAGTGTACTCGCTGGTCCTAAATTCTAATAATTCATATAGAATCATATAATCAAGAGTGATTTAACTTTCTCAATGATTTGGAAAAGTTTAAACACCGTAAGGATAATCTATTTAATAAAAATTTTTAAACATTTAGACTGGACTCAGTGGCTTACGTGTGCAATCCCAGCACTTTGGGAGGCCAAAGTGGGAGGATTGCTTGAAGTCAGAAGTTCAAGACTAGCCTGAGCCATATAGCCAGATCCTGTCTCTACAAAAAATACAAAAATTAGCCAGCTGTGGTTGCATAGTCCCACCTACTCGGGAGGCTGAGGCAAGAGAATCATTTGAACCTGAGAAGTCAAGGCTGCAGTGAACCGTGGTGGTGCCACTACATCAACACTGGACATCAGAGTGAGACCATGTCTCAAAAAAAAAAAATCATTTTTGAATCTTTCTTGGAGTGGTAGTCTTTAAAGAAGTAGTTTTCTTAGTTTTGAGGGCTTGGTCAACTTTCTCAACATCTTTGACTCATTTTAACCATTCATTTCTTCTGTGAAGATCTCCTTAAACTATTTGAGCTTGTTAGCAATTTTTTTACAAAAGTGTTCTTTTATAATTCTTTTAATTTTCTTATATTTATTTTTTCTTAATTAGATTACCTGATACTTTATCTTATTCTACTATCATTAATTCTTTTTTTGGAGGAGAGTCATATAGCCAGCTCTGGATTTACTTATCAGTCTTTTAATTTACCCATTTATATTACTAATTAATTTTTCTTGCTTTCCTCATATCTTTTACTAAGAGTTCCATGTATAATATTTCCTAGAAATTTTTATTTTCAAGGTCTATATTATTTGATAAAGAGTCTTGAGAGTTATAGCTACATAAAATTGATTCTATTTTATGTAATGCTTTTGCCTAGAATATTTCTTTGTGTAATATTAGTATCATGGCTCTGGCATATTCTTGCTCATTCTTTCACTTTTAAATATTCTGGGTTATTTTATTTTAGAACTGCTTCCTAGATAATACACAGTTGAGTTTTGTTCTTTGACTGAATTTTAAATAATTAATTCCTTTTAATAGCCTATTCTATCCACAAAATGTTAGCTGTTTTTGTCCTCTGGTCTTACTTTGTAGTTTTAGTGCTGTCATACTATTTTTTTTTTATTCTTACCTCTTTGTTATATAATCATATTCATTCATATTTAGGGTGTGCATGTGTGTGTGCTTATTTAACTGTGTTAATTTTGAAAGCAGATATCTGTTTTGAGTTCTGTTTGGGAGTTAGCTATTTCATTAGCAATAATATGCCTACATTTATATTTTTTAAATTATCAACTCAGAAGTAAAACTATTTCTATTGAAATTATCCCACTTATGCCATTTTTCTTGAGAGCTTTCTGCTACCAATGGACTTTGTCAGAATTATTATTATTTTAAAATGTTGTCACAGTCTATTAAAAGGGAATTTTATTTTTAACCATCTTATAGTTTTATATACAATATAAGTAATAATTTTATAACTATAATTACATATTTAATTTTATATTTATATTCAAATCAATTAAGTGCTTACATTCCTTTATTTATTTATCAATCAACAAATATTTCTTGAGGGCTTCCTACATGCTAGGCATTGTGCTGGACAAGGGAGATACAATGGATCCTATGAAGATAAGACATTATCTCTCACCAAGAGAGGCAACAATAACAAATATATGCATAAATCGATAAAGTAACCAAAACCCATGGAAATAAACAAAATGACTAGTGGAGAATAAGCGAAAAGAGGCTATTTTAAATAAAGCGGTCAGATAAGAAGTTTTAGAGGAGATATCACTTAACTCAAAGCATGGGCAAAAGCCCACTATAAAAAAGCAAGGATAATAACATTCCAGGAGATAGACGAGAAATGTACATGCAGAGTACCTGAGAGTGCAACAGAGCTTGGTATATTTCAATTTATGCCGGAGGTTGCAAATTTTTTGTGTGAAAAGTCAGACCTTGGCGATGACCTTGAGCAGTAGGATATAAATAACTCCCACAAGCTTAGTGTTCCAATAACGGAACACTAGGCATAAATAGGTTAACAAACTGAAAAATGGCCTGTGTGCTGCGGTAAAGTGAGAGACATCAAATGAAGCTGCGATTCAACATACGTCCTTCATTTTTAATTTCTTGTTTTCCTTGAATTCTGGAAAAATTTTAGCTACTGTCGTATGATTTATGGTATCTTACCTATTCTCTCCATTATGTCCTTTCAAAAATACAAACTTTTTTTTTTTTTTTTCTCTCTGACAGAATCTTGCTCTGTGGCCCAGGCTGGAGTGCAGTGGTGGGATCTTGGCTCACTGCAAGCTCCATCTCCCGGGTTCACACCATTCTCCTGCCTCAGCCTCCCGAGTAGCTGGGACTACAGGCGCCCGCCACCATGCCCATCTATTATTTTGTATTTTTAGTAGAGATGGGGTTTCACCGTGTTAGCCAGGATGGTCTCGATCTCCTGACCTCGTGATCTGCCCGCCTCGGCCTCCCAGAGTGCTGGGATTACAGGTGTGAGCCACCACGCCCGGCCCAAAAATACAAACACTCTTAAGTAAGAATTTCAGACCAAGCAAATCGTATACATTCATGCTCCACAATGGGGCATGATGCTCTGATTTTCTTCTTCCATGAATTGATAGCAAGCTTCCATGGAGTTTCCAAGAACAATTACTTATGATTTCTACATCCCCTTTCAACAATTAGGGCAGTTAAGGGCTATTTTCTAGTGGTGTTTGTTAAAACTGTAACTATTGGATATGTATCAATTAACGTCAAGAACTGTTAAGAATGTAAGATTTTCACCCTACTTGCAAGCTAACAAACTTGGCCTAGTTTTGTGGATTTTAACAAGACATGAGATTCTTTGGTCAGAGGCAAAGGCCTTTATTGCTCATGTCACAGAAAGCAGTATGAGCTTCATGTTCTATCAGTTTCTTCTGTAATTCTCATGTCCTGTGAGATGAAGCAGAGGGCCTTGTGTAATGTTCTAAATGAAAAATTATGCAGTAATTTTTGTTTCATGGCTGAGGAGCCCTAAGTTAGGTAACTAGAATCTTTCATAATCGGCAGTAAGCAAACCTGCCTGATGTTTGTTTCAAGAGAAATTACTTTTATTATGTTAAATACTAAGCAAACGTGCTCCTTGCCCCAGAGAGGAACAGTATCTCTAACTTCCAAGGCTGTTTGCTATATAAACATCCTTGGAAAGAAACATAAGAATAAAAGGGCAGGGCTGGGTACAATGGCTCATGCCTGTAATCCCAGCACTTCGGGAGATTGAGGCGGGTGGATCACAAGGTCAAGAGATTGAGACCATCCTGGCCAACATGGTGAAACCCCATCTCTACTAAAAATACAAAACTTAGCTGGGCGTGGTGGCATGCACCTGTAGTCCCAGCTATTCAGGAGGCTGAGGCAGGGGAATTGCTTGAACCTGGGAGGCGGACATTGCAGTGAGCCGAGATAACTCCACTGCACTCCAGCCTGGTGACAGAGTGAGACTCCATCTCAAAATAAATAAATGAATTAATTAAAATAAGAATAAAAAGGCAGTTAGTGTCCCTTGCTCAACAGACATGCAGAAATGTGAGAGACTTATAAAGAATTGTCCCCCAGTAGTTAATTCCTAGGGAAGATTTTGGTTTTCTGTAATGTGATGTGTTCATACTGGTTTTCTGTTTTGCTCGTATCCTTCTGGAATGGCTGTACATTGCTGAAAACTCTGTGTATGCTTTTCTCTTAGCAGCCGTACTAGCATTCTCCATGAACTATTACTTCATGCTTAATGTCATGTGAATTACTGTAGAATTTAGGTTTGATAAATATTTGCTTAACAAATCAATTCCTACCTCTTCTTAAATAACTTACTAAGCTCAGCCCTGCTTACAGAATATCACGCATGCTTATTTCAAAAGACCATTATGATGAAAATAAGAGTGTTAATATGTATTTGGGTTCTCAGTGCAATTTCAGAAACTAACATTTATTAATTAGTGAACAATTCTGAAAAGCCTTCCAGGAGAGATTTACTTCAAAGTAATAAAATTTTTATTTTATTTCAGTATATAGCCAAATAGGAACCAGTTTCACACAGTGGATTGGGTTATTTCATTAACAGTATACAGAATATGAAGGTAAAAAATCTAAAACCAAATAACAAACAAAAACAAACTTAAAGGATCACTTTTCATCTTAAGCAAGATAGTAAATGAAGTTTCTATAGTCTTGGAGCTCTAATTCCATAGAAATGATTGGCTCTGGGAATATAAGGACATAGAAGTGAAGTTCAGTAATATAGACCATCCAACAAATTTTAAGAACAATCTCCTTGAAGATTAAGAAGGCATGGGTTCTTTTTTTTTTCCAGGAAAAGAGGCAACAGATGGTATAGAAATATAGCAGTATCATTAACCACAAAAGGAACTCACATTTGTTCTTTTCATCAGTCATCTAGACTGTCAACTCCTAAAGAGGGTTGATGCTCAATTCTACTGGTCTAAGACAAGAAAATAGACGATAGACCTGGACAGGTTTTCTAAGTCATAATAGAGAATGTCAAAACAACAGAATTTAGGCTAAAGTTATATTATAATTTTATCCATTTATGATTTTTTTCATGGTAAAAGAATGCTTAAGTTGATCTATTTTCAAAACATACATTCAAAAGGGTGAGGCTAGGCAGGTGAGATACTTACATGCTTTAGAATGAGTAATATGTGTACTGTATGCTAAATGGTATCTTAGAAACTGAAAATAAAAAATAAAAAGTAAACCACAACATTTTTTTCTATTAAAAATTAAAATCTTGATACAAATTTTAACAAGTAATTACAGTAATATAAGCGCCTTTATGATTGAGACATGAAATGATCACATTTCCTATTCCTTTATCAGTGGTTAAAAAACTGATGAATGATCACAATTAGATATGTTAGCTACATGTTCTCATATATTACAACTTATTCTAGAAGTTATTAGGGTCATTTCAGGGAACATGAAATTTCGCTTGAAGAGGATATAGGTAGACAAGATTCCTATATTGGCAAATGTTCATTTATAAAATATCATAATGTATCTTATACAATTATTCTCATGCCACACAAAAATAAAATATTATCTGGATAGTATGTGACAAGACCTTTCTAAAAACTGATGTCAAAAAATTTAAATTTCTTTCCTAATTTGAACTCTTTTTCTACCCTATCTATAAATCCTTTTTACAGAATAATGTAGACTGGTCCCTTCCTCTCTCCTTTCCTTTCTTTCTTTATTTCTCAAATAAATGTATCCCCACAAAGTGAACTACTACTAAAATAAGCTACTACTGATACTAAACTATGAGTCTCTTGACAAAAGCAATTGTACATTTTCCATATTTGCTTTCTCAGTATGGGTCCAAGGTACCCTCTGTGTGATGTGCCTGACACATAGATAATACTCAACACAAGTTTGCTCTAAGAATGCCATCGACTAAAAAACTTGGATAGCTCCAAATGTACTGTTATTTACTTGCAGTTTAAGTAATTCTGAAATTGAATGTGATGTTACAAAAAATTTTAGGCTTAGATACCAACTGGCTTGTTGCATCCTCATTGACCCTACATATCCTCCCATTAGAATATCCTGAGAAAAATGCAAAATGATAGCCCCCGAAACTAAGATATTATTTACTGATTCATTTCATGTGTTTGATATATATTTATTGAGTTCTTACTATATGAAGTCATTATTCTAGATGTTGAGAATAGAGCAGTCACTAACACACAAATTTCCTGACTTCAAGTTTATATTCTAGGGCAGAATATTTTCTAAATAGGTAAATAAATATGCAATGCAATGTTAGGTAGCAATTGGTACTGTGAAAAAATATATAAATCATGTAAGGATATAGAAAATTTGGGGGAAGGCCTCTTTGGTGAGATAATATGAGACTTGAATAATGTGAGGGAAACAGCTGTGAAAATAGCTAAGGGAAAAGTGTTTGAGGCAGACAGAAGCCAATGCTTTGAGGTGGGATAATGTTTGGCAAGTGAAGAAGGAGTCAGCAGGGCAGTGTGGCTGTTGCTGAGTGGCCACAGTGTGGGAGTCAGAGCGGTACTGGAGAAGCAGTCAGAGGGCAGATCACGTGGGGCCCTGGAGTTCATTGTCAGATCTTTGGACTTTATTCTAACTGAAATTGGAAGCTCTGGAAGGATTTTTGACAAGTGGTTTATGTATTTAGATTTGCTTTAAAAGAATCACCTTGGTTGCTCTGTGCTATAGACTGTAATAGATGAAACAAGAGTTGAGCATGGAGAGAAGACTTCGAAAGAAGCTTCTACAAACTAAGGCAGGGAAGGGATTGAACTGATAAGTTGAAGGCCCTAGAGAAAAAAAGGTGGGAAGAGGCTGCCACTTGGTCCCACCATGTACTCTTCTCTAGAAGGTGCCTGACGGTACTTGCTGAAGGCATTTCTTTGTCCAGAACTTCTGGGTGATCCAGCAATAAATTAACCTGTGATAATTTAGAAAATTACGCAGCTTGGCTGCAAAGTTCTCATCATCTCATTAAAGATGCATGAACAAGCAAACACAAACCAATAGGAGGCAATGACAATATTTCCACAGAACAGAATATATTTTAAAGGATTTTACTCAAGCAAGCAGTAGGCAATTTGCAAAAACACAAGCTTTCTCTTCTCCATTAAGTACCAGAAACAAGGAATGGGAGGTTTGATGGCCTAAGAGTATCCTGTAGTCATGTGGTCAAGTGGACTGGTGATTTCTGTGATCATGTGGGTGTTAGTTATTTTGTTTGTTTGTTTTTAGATTGAAGAAGGCTTTATGATTCAGGCACTTGTAAACTGGGGACTAACCTGCATTCAGTATGGAGTTTTGGAATCAGAAAGACCAGAATATATATCTCCCGCATCTGCACTTGCTATTTATGTGATCTTGGACAAGTCACTTGACATTTCTGGTCTTCACTTAATCAACTGTAAAATAAGAATAACCAAGGCTGGGTGTGGTGGCTCATGCCTGTAATCCCAGCACTTTGGGAGGCCGAGACGGATGGATCACGAGGTCAGGAGATCGAGACCATCCTAGCCAACATTGTGAAACCCCGTCTCTACTAAAAATACAAAAATTAGCCGGGCATGGTGGCACACACCTGTAATCCCAGCTACTCAGGAGGCTGAGGCAAGAGAATCACTTGAACCTGGGAGTCACAGGTTGCAGTGAGCCAAGATTGTACCACTGCATTCCAGCCTGGTGAAAGAGCGAGACTCTGTCTCTAAATAAATAAATAAATAAATAAAATAAGAAAATCAGTGGCCACTCCGCCAGCACATGGATTTTGTGAAGATCAAATGGAATGATGTGACTGAAAGATTTCTCTACTGTAAAGAAACATTTGATTCTAGTCGTTATTACCAACTTCATCATTATAATTCATTCCAAGAACAACCATGTTAATGAGTATAACAAAAAGATGACATTGATGCAAATCATCTAGATGATCTGCCAGAGTAACCAAAGAAACTTTAAATTTTTCTTCCCTTTGGCAATGGATTTTTTTTTAAAGATATATTTTTAGAAAAGTACTTTAAAAATAAGTGAGCTTAGATAAAAATCATTTATGTGTTTCACAAACACAACTGAGTGAATACTGGGTGCTGGGTACTATGGTAGAAAATTAGTAGCCACCAAGAAAAAACAAATTAGGATTCTGCTTTCTGGGAAGGTGTGGTCTGGTAAAAAGGTTGAGAAATATACATTAACCTACATAAGTGAAACTGAAGGGTACTCTCGGTGAGATATGATATATGGACATCTGAGATATGCAATAAGATCCCAACGAATCGTGGCTAACAGCAGACACTTATAGTGGATTAAATGGTATTTCTTGAAACACGTTATCTTCTTAATTGATATGAAATTATCAGAAGAAAGAACTTCCTTCACAAAGAAGGAAGTCTTATTTTATTGTTGCTATTCACAGTTTGGTTTTGCCCACTAATCTCTAGTGCTCTAACAGATGAGAACAGAACAAAATCTGTTTCTTGCCCCCTACCCCCTGGCGTTTTTTTTTTTTTTTTTTTTGAGACATGATCTCACTTTGTCACCCAGGCTGGAGTGCAGTGGCGTGAACAGGGCTCACTGTAGCCTCAACCTCCCAGACTCAAGCCATCCTCCCTCCTCAGCTCCATAAGAAGCTGAGACTACCGGAATAGTTCTGTAAAAAAGAACTAAGAAATAGTTCTTTCTTCTGACACCTGCAGTTTATTAAAATATGTCCAGCAGGAGCAACATAATGAGACCCCTATCTCTACAAAAAATTTAAAAATTAGCCAGAAGAGCCTAATTAGTGGTGGTGCATGGCTATGGTCCCAGGTACTACGGAGGCTAAGGTGGAAGGATCACTTGAGCCCAGGAGGTCAAGACTGTAGCCAGACTTGATTACACCACTGCACTATGGCCCGGGGAAGAGAACGAGACCCTGTCTCAAAAAAAAAAAAAAAAAAAAAAAGGATACAGCAATGCTTGTATAAGGTTGTATGAGGAAATTAAGATAGGTATTGAGGACTAAGCTCTGATTTTTTTTAACTTCCTGCCCAAATTCCTACCTCAGGGGTCTAGTAAGCCGTGCCCTACAAACCATGACTTCTCATCAGATGGGTTTTATTTTACCGTATACATCGTGACTTACTTTTTAATCTGACTCTGGCATAGCGTTATGAAACAAGGAAAAAAAATATTTAACCCCAAAATATATTTCCTTACCATACTTTGAAATTGCCTTGCAAAGCCTCTTGTGGGAAAAATCCACATCCTATAGAGAATCCCCTTTCCCCTTTTTTTCCTTCCTTTCTTTCCAGATCCAAGAGATCATCAGCTAAGAGACAGGTACCCTTTTAGGTTCGATAAGAAACATTTTACAACATGCTCTCTCTCTGAAGTCTGTTATCTAAGAGATCCCTCTGCACAATAAAACTTGGTCTCCACAATCTTTTATCTTAACCTGAACATTCCTTTCCATTGATCTCAGGTCTTCAGATAAACTCAACCAATTGTCAACCAGAAAATGTTTAAATTTATCTATAGCCTGGAACCCACCGCTTTGAGTTGTCCCGCCTTTCTGAACCAAACCAGTGTATTTCTTAAATGTATTTGATTGATGTCTCATGTCTCCCTGAAATATATAAAACCAAGCTGTACCCCTGCTACCTTGGGCACATCTTTTCCAGACCTCCTGAGGCCTGTGTCATGGGCCATGATTACTCATATTTGGCTCAGAATAAATCTCTTCAAATATTTTACAGAGTTTGACTTTTTTTGTCAAGAGTATTTTAACCTACGTTATGCTCCATAATACCACCAGTTAGTGAAGACTCATCAGAATACACATAGAATAAAAGAATAATTTAAAAAATTAGATACTATGTGAAAATGGACAGTAGCTTCAATAACATATATTTTGGAATGAATATCTAAAAATTATAGCTGCTTTTGCTTTCCCCCAACTTCCTAACATTTTATGAGATTTTATGAGATTTGTCGTTTTTTTCTACGCTAACTGACATTCTGATCTTATGCTCAATACAAAAAGACTTAATGACTTTCGCATTTAACCCTCAGTTAAAGTGAGGAGTGAATTGGGGACTCACTGTTTCTTCACACACATAATAATGCTAATAGCTCCTAAAGTTCCAAACTTTATTTAATCCCTTTTAATACAAAGACGTATCCCATGAATGGAAGCTTTTTATTTTCCATTAAATTGATCTTTGGGTATGAAAGTCAACAGGAAACACAGAGCACTTTCCTTTCATTATATTTTTGAGCTGATAGGCACATACAGAGCATCCTAGTCTCAGCAGAAATCTCATTTAACAAGGCATCTACTTTAAGTAGTCAGAATGTCAACAATTTCTTTCAGATCCTTTTCTTTCCTTGGATACGGAGACATCCCAGGCATACTGAATTATGCTTTTTTGCTTTGATGGGCAGATTATCTTGTCTAAGGCAGCAACACTTCATTCACACAGTTAGCTTTCATCTTCAGGTTTCCAAGCTGTCCCTGTGTTATGCTTTTGTCTCAAGCCATATAAGGAGAAAATCATGATAAGTCTTCTCAAGGCCAGAGATTGTCATCTTGCAAAGGGAGTTAAAGCTTGATTCCTATAGCTCCTTCAGGTGTGTTTTTGTGCAACGTTAAATAGAACAGTAGCATGTAGGGACTTTGAGAAGTGTGTCCTAGTCTTGACCTTTTGTTTATCAGTTCCAGGATCTTGAACCATTGAAATTAAAGTTAGCTGTAAACAAATTGAAAACACTGACATCACAAAGAAGGAAGTCTTCTTATTTTATTGTTGCTATTCACAATTTGGTTTTGCCCACTAATCTCTAGAGCTCTAACAGATGAGAATAAAACAAAATCTGTTTCTTGCCCCCAACCCCCCCTGATTTTTTTTTTTTTTTTTTTTTTGAGACATGATCTCACTTGGTCACCCAGACTGGATTGGAGTGCAGTGGCATGAACAGGGCTCACTGTAGCCTCAACCTCCTAGACTCAAGCCATCCTCCTTCCTCAGCCACATAAGAAGCTGAGACTACAGGAATGCATCACCACGCCTGCTAATTTTTTATTTTGTGTAGAGACAGGGTCTCATTATGTTGCCCAGGCTGATCTCAAACTCCTGGGCTCAAGTGATCCTCCTGCCTGGGCCTCCCAAAGTGCTGGAATTACAGGTGTGAGCTGCTCCACCGACTGTAATTTAATCCTAACAACAGAATTTAACCCAGTTTTATCTTTTACTTTCTTAGCCATTAAATTTTGGTTCAAGCTTCAGAAACTGGAATTCCCTATTACCTAAAAGTATATGATTTTGATAATGTGCTGAAAGTTGACATTGTTTCTCTTTCTTTACTTTTTAAAATTTCTTTGTTCCCTTGTTTTCCATACACAGCAAATTCAATCTTTTTTTTTTTTTTTTTTTTTTTTTTGTCAAATGAGCCAATAAATCTAGTTTGTTCTGATGCTAGATTTGAAAGTTAGGATGAAGGTGGTATGGAATAGGAGGTACATGCAACTAAGAACCTTCTCAGAGAAAAAGCATAAGTATAAATCATTTTAATTTACAGAATCACTACTAAATGATTTTAACCCCAAATTTCTGCAAACAAAATAGTTTAAATACATCATGAGAAATTGTTATTAAATTTACTACTTTCATAAGATAGAAGGCAAAAATTCCATGTTTATTTCATTTGAATATTTAGGACTTGTGGTTTCAAGATGGTAAAAAGAAAAAAAAAAGACATTTTCACAACTTTCTCCCCAAAATTACCCAAATTCAACAAGAATGATAAATAGGAACAGTGTGTCTTTGTAAAATCAGATAATATTTATAAATCTAAAAGGCAATTTATGAAGATGGAAGGACTTAGAAGGCTGGCAAATGATTTAAGAGAAGACATTTGTTAAAAATGCAGTGCCTGTAGTTCTGAGAAATTCACATTGGAGCGTCCTAGGAAGAATTTAAGAATTAGACTTACTAGGTATTTCTGAAGACTTGGATATGGTTGGAACCTGGGCAATAAACAAAAAGATTGCTTAGAAAATCCCTTTCTGGAGCCCAGACTGCCAAGTGACTTTTCTTTCCTCACCAGAGATTGAACCAGAGCCGACCTCTGACAAGGGGGATTTCAGACCCGGCAGAAGGAGAGGTTGCGACACTATACTTAAACAAAGGAATAAGGGAAAATGTGAATTCTGAAAGAAATATCCAGCAGAAATGTTAATTTATAGAGACAGGGTGCTTTTCACCAAATAGTTTGATAGTAATATAGTGAGGAGAAGATATTAACATGTGTTCTCTTTTAGAAAGTTGGTTTCATGTCCTAGAAAAAAATAGGACTCTTTGCATTCAGTTGATATAATGGTTGTTATGGAAACTACTTTGCATTGAATGACAAGGGCAGTAAGCATATGTATCTGGCTTTGGGTAGATGCAGTCACATTTTTTTTTTTCCCCAAATGAATGGTTAACTTTCTAAAGTGAGTAAGTACATTTTCAGTAGAAAAAGATGCAAAATAAACAAATAAAACCCACTGTCAGTTCAAAATTTTTCAGCAGGCTGAGTATGAAAGCCTCCCAGAAGGGACTATTTGGTGAAAGTTGGTTTAAGTAAAAATGAAGTCTTTACAACTTATCAAGCTTAATATTTACCAATATTCACCAATGCCCAGAGGCTTTTTAGTGGTACTGTTTACCTCATCTACTCCACAAACATTTACTGGGAACTTTAGATACGGCATATGCATATTCAGAAAAAAACAAACAAACAAAAAAACTTAGGCTAGGGGAAAGAAGAGATAATTCATTTTTGTAATATTCAGACTATAGCTATGGATGTCACATAAATCTGCTTAAATTGTCTTCTTTTAATCAGTTTGTCATTACAATTTCAGACTGATGTTTTCTAAATTAGAAACTAGAGCTTTTTATTAATTTATTTGAAATACTTTATCTGTTTAACATTTAATGAGATTTCAAGCAATTGTATAAGCCAGATGGTATTTTGCAGTCCATGACTTTATCAAAGAAACAACATCTTTGTTCTTTTGTATAAACTTTCGTGTTTCCACAACCTTCAGGATAAGAAAAAATGGCTTATGGACCAGATGTCATTTGACCATAAAAGTTCCTTTTAAAGGAATCCGCAAGATGCTGGACTGGAGATATCTTAATAGTATCATGAATCCTTAAACACTTTCTTCAGATTTCTCTATGACCTTTTCAGATTGTGATAAAATTCTAATGGTTTATTTATTTATTTATAAAGAGGCATTTCTGTCTTGAAAAAAATAAGCAAGAAGAAAGATAACTGATTTCAAGAGCAAATCTTTCATCAAAACCTGGAAATGCATTCTGGCAAGGATAACTCAGAAAAACTGACATGCCACAGCAAAGAGGTTATATCATGGCTTCTGAATGCAAAACAAATGTCAAGAATTGCTGAGCCAAAATGTTAAATTGTCAAAAGAATGGTCTTGCTCTTTATATTTTAACCATGGGGAAAGGAAATGCATCAACAATCCCTGGCTGATAACATTATCTTAAACTGTTAATTATAAGCTACAAGAAACAAGACTTTCAGCAGTTGATGGCTAAGAAGTTTATTATAATTTTGTAGTAGGCACTAAAGAATATTGGCTATAGGTGAATTAGAATAATTTCAGTCCCCGAATAATTTCAGTCCCCGGTTTATTCTAAAACACCTATCATGTGACAGTTAATAAAACATGCTAAATTTCTCCCCTGGCTTCCTACCTCCCCACACAAAGAAACAAACACTGTCAACATTCAGTGGAAATTGAGCTTGCTTGGATCCAAAGAAAACCTAAACCCCTTTTTAAAGTCAGTGGTTATCCCAGAGGGTGGTCCTCAGGTAAACAACAGCCATATCATCTGGAAACTTCTTAGAAGGTCATAGAATCACTTTAGAACTGAGGCCCCACACCAGACTTTCTGAATCAGAATATCTGCGGATGGGGCTCAGCAACCTGTAGTTTAACAAGCCTTTCAGGTGATTCTAATGCTAAAGTCACTGTGTAGGTGATATGGGAGGGGGACAGGGAAGTGCTGGGTAGAGAAGGGGCAGGTCCCTGGCAAGGGCTCCACCCTCGGGCCTGTGCCCATGGATCTAAGTGATAACGGGCACTCTGGGTTTTCGGGCTCAAATGTTGCATTTACCAAGACCACTCTGGCCTGTCATGCCCCCACATCCTGTGCCCAAGAGACCTTAGCAGGCACACATACAAGTTGGCTGGACCTCTAGAGGAGGAGAACACACTGACCGACACCAGCAGACGCTGGCAGACCAGCGACGGCGGAACCACATGGACACCGAGGGGAAATCGGCCGGGGGCGATCAGAGGAGAGTCTGGCCGCTGGGCAGCCCGACTTCAGGGGAAGATAACATTCTCATTCCATCCCCCTTCTGACTCCCCAGCCATGTTGCTGAGAGCTACCTCTACCACTCATTAAAACCTTGCACTCATCTTTCAAGCCCAAATGTGATCCGATTTTTCCAGCACACTAGGGCAAGAATCCGGAACACAGAAAGCCCTCTGTCCTTGCTATAAGGCAGAGGGTCTAATTGAGCTGATTAACACAAGCTGCCTGCAGACAGCAAAACTGAAAGAGCACACTGTAACACAGGCTCACTTACGCTTCAGGAGTGGTAAACACTCACCCCTAGATGCTGCGGTGGGATCAGAACCCAAAAATGCTCCCCACGACTTCTGCACCTGCCCGTCTGCGTGCTCCCCTAGTGTTGAGCAGTGCAGGCACCAAAGAAGCGAGCCACACCCCTGTCGCACACCCTGCCAGGGGGATAAGGGAATTCTCCCATTTCATAAGATTCTAAAACCATTCTGTGTGTTGAATATGCAGCTGTAAAACTTATCCTTAAATACCCATTGGAAAGGTACAAAAATGTTGTTCAATAGTCCACCTCAAAATATGCCCAGCATAGTCAATTTTTCCTCTAGTATTGGAGAAAAAAGTTTCTGCCTCTTTGGTCACTGGATGATGCATTTGACTTGGGGTCATATTTTATGAAAAATACATATATTTAAATACAATTTAATGTAGTAAGAGGCATAGGCTATGAGATTATGGGGAAATTGACGATAACAAACAGACTAGGACATTAGCATTTCCCATCATGTTTGTTTTAGGGAATATATTTATTGAATAGCCTCATGGGAAGAATTCACCACACAATTCAAAATATTTTCTTTCTCTTTCTTTCCCTTTTTTAAACTGAGCGTGTGTAGTTTAATTCAAATAAGTGAATTGCCCATGTGGTAAACTATTTGGGCCATATTATTCGACTATATGTTGTGTTAGAATAAAATCTCTTGTTAAGAACTATTAAAACAAATTAAATTTAGCAGAGTTTATTTGAGCAAGGACAGTTTCATGAACTGGGCAGACTCAGAACAAAAAGAGATTCAGAGAGCTCTACCCAGCAACAGGGGCAGGACAGTATTTATAGACAGCAAAAGGAAGTGATGTACAGAAATAGTTTGATTGGCTACAGATGGGCATTTGCATTTATTGGACATGGTGTGATGAGGCATTTGCTTTCTGTGAACATGGTCTGATCAGTTGGCAGCCTGTGATTGGCTGAAGCTTGGCTATGTAATTGACTGAGACTCAGCTATTTGTTACAAGAATATACTCTTATTAAGGTTGCAGTTTGTTTGCATACTAAGTTAGTTTGCAGTTTACTCTGTAGGGATTCAAAGTACAAAGGCAGCCTTAGGACAAATTTAATTTAACAAAATAAATCCATAATTTTTTAAACCCTTGAGATCCAGGAAATTTTGTGTTATTCTCAGTTTGAACAATGTGATTGTTCTATGTGATTATGGATGACACTAAGCCTGTTTTCTCATTTTTTCTTCTTCTACACATAGATTTTAAGAACTAGTTTGGAGGTTATTATTCAGGGTGTGTGTGTGTGTGTGTGTGTGTGCGCGCGCGCATGCATGTGTGGTGTTTGTGCATGTGCTAACAACAAAACACATTCTGATAAACAAGATTTGTCCAAGGAATATAAAGATCTTTGAATCTTAGCAAATCTATTTCCATATTAGCATCACATTAAATAGTAGAAAGTAAACAAGAAAACATACTATCTATTTAGATGTAGAAAAATTATTCAATAAAAATTCATAACAAACTGGGAATAGGAAAAAAATAATTTCAGTTTTTAACCTGATAGAGGGTTTCTGTAGGAGGAAAATGATAGCAAATATGGACAAAATAGCAAAACTCTAGTATTTCCCTTTATTCAGGAATAAGACAAATATATCTGCTATCACTTCTAATATTCAATATTGTACTAAAGGTTTAGCTAACTCAAAAGACAAGAAAGATATACAACAAGGAATATGGAAATAACAGAAAGTAATGCCACTCTATTTTTAAATGATGAAAATCTCTGTATAAAAATACAAGATAATTTGTATATAAGTTATTATAAATCATTGCAAGATTTTTACATAATAGATCTACACACAAAAACTAAGAGTGCTTTTAGGGTCCCTAATTCCAGTAAAGTGTATTGATTTTAAAAATTTTCATTCACAGAAATAATAAAAACTTAAAAAACCTGTGAGAAC
The DNA here is from genome assembly GCF_000951045.1 of Mandrillus leucophaeus. Lineage (NCBI taxonomy): Eukaryota > Metazoa > Chordata > Mammalia > Primates > Cercopithecidae > Mandrillus > Mandrillus leucophaeus. The sequence continues at coordinate 111,530 of NW_012101912.1, forward strand.
ACTATTAGGAGTTCTTATAAATGATTTAAATATGTATAAAATTATAAAATATTGTTAAAAGAGATAAGAAAAAAATTAAATAGAGAGATACTGTGTTCATATATGAGAAGCCTCAATATAATAATGATATTAATTATCTCAAAATTAGTTCAAAATTTTAATCCACAACAATATTTTGTTGAGATTTTGACAACATGTTCAGTCATGAATATTTTGAAACAGGAAAAATTATACAAAATTGATGTGGCAGATACTGAGATTATTATAAATCTATAGTAATTTAAAAAGTGTTTTAAGTGACACAAAAATAGGGTGACACAAAATAAAATAGAAACCCCAGAAAATGACCCAGACATTTATAAAACTTGATATATGGCAGCAATAGTATTATAATTAGTGGGAAAATGTGGGTTTTTCAGCAAATGGTCTTAGGATTGTATTATTCAGATAAAAAATACAATTAGAATGATACTGCATATTACAAAAAAATGTAAATATAAAGAGCCAAATTGTGTATTCTGGGAAAATATAGCAAAATTTTTATAAGGACAGGTTAAGAAAACACTTCTTGATGCAAATAGAATAAACTATTTAAAAAGGCTGAAATTTTCAAACACATTAAGATTTTAAATTTCTGTACAAAGAATCACAATGTAAAAATATGTCAGACTGGAAAAATATTGTAATGTGTATAATCACCAAAACATAAGTATGATGAATATACTGTAAAAATGATTCCTAAAACTTAGTTAGAAAAAGTCAGCCCAATAGAAAATTGAGCAAAATGTACGAAGAGAAATGTGATTCCTGTCTACCAACTCCAACAGAAGAGAAAAACTCAAGAGAAATTCACAAGTCATTCCCATTATATTGACAAAATTAAGTGTTCGACAATACCAAGTATTGACAAGATTATGGCATAACAAGAACTCTTCATACGCTGTGGATTGAGATAAACATTGTTACGATCACTTTGGATAACAACTTGGCAATAGTTAATATTTAAATTTTAATATGTGCATGCATTCGACAATCCCACAATGGAATATGTCACAGAAATAAAAATGAGTGGCTGAGAACTGTCAGTACTAACAAGGATGACTCTCACAAATATTAATGTAAACAAAACTGTATTTTATATAGGAATATATAAAATATAGTAATACATACTCGTGGTAAAAATATAAAGAAATGCATAAGCATTAATCTAATGGGCAGATGACATAAAGTTACCTTTTGAAACCCCTCTATGTCATCATCATATTTCTCTGTCTTCAGTATCACTGGTCTCCAAATAATTTGACTTATCATAGTGAGAGTCATTTTTCCCTAAACCACTCTCTTTCCTCCACAATTTCCCTCAGAGTCACAATAATGTCTATCTTAGTTTATTCAGACGGCTGTAACAAAATATAAATGGAGTAGCTAGACAGAAATTTGTGTCTTGCAACCTGGACATTGGGAAATTCAAGATCAAGACACCCACAAATTCACTGTCTTGTGATGGCCCACTCTCCGGTTCATAGATGGTGCCTTCTGTCTGCACGTGGCGGAAGAGACAAGGCAGCTCCCTGGGCTTCTTCAATAATGGCACTAATCCCATCCATGAGGGCTCTGCCTTCATGATCCAATCACACTCCTTGACCCCCAACTCTTAATACCGTCACAATGGCAATGAAGTTTTCAACATAGGAATTTTGGCCACGGGGGACACAAATATTCAGACCATAACGATGTCTAAACTACGGATTGTAAACTCATCATGTACAGAGATGGTCAACACTTCTCTGTGTGTCCAACCCCCAGAACTGTTCTTTACATACAGTTGTACAGCAAATGCACTAAGATTTAAATAATCCTGAAATGATTTGTTTTTGCTCATATTATTCAGTTTGTGAGTTCTTATAACAATAAATCTAACTTTGAATCTTTTTGCAAATAATGTTGAATGCCTTGGGGAAAAATTGAGGTTACACCATAAGTTTAGACAAATTAGATACAGAACATGAAGTAAGGCTAAAAGTATGATAAAAAAAAAAAATCCATGTTTGTATGAGTATGCAGTCTTATTATGCAATGTATCTTACCCATAATGACAAAACAGTAGTCAGAGAATTGCCATGGGGCAAAAAATAGAATAAAAGAATGTTTGAATAGCTACAGCAGGCAGACTACATTAATTATAACATCAAGAAAATGCTCTCTCCTGAACAGAATATTTTATGAACTCAGAGGAAATGTATTTTTCTCCTCCAACAGTAAAAAGTAACTTAAATTTTATTAATAGATTATGAAACGCTGAGTGGATTCGTTTTCAGAATTAGACAGATTTGTGGAGAAGTGGCCTTGGTCTTCCAGGTATGTGGGAATTTCATGCCTAAAGCCAAGAGCATCTTGGGTCTCCTCTCTTCTTATCGTCTTGTTAGTCAATTACTTCCATGTTGTGAATCTAATATTCTTTTATTATCCATCTATGAATTGCTAGGCATAAACAGCATCAACATCTGCAGCAACTAGTGTTAAGATGGCTCCACTCTACCAGCTGTCATTTAGCAATAATGCATTCTGTCTTATAATGCTTCCTTTCATTTCACAGTACTCTACAATATAAATTGTTATCTATATATTGCCTTGTTTAAGCTTTAGTGTATCACTTAATAAATGATGAAACTGAGATTTTAAAAATCTAGTGACTCAGGTCTCTAAGACCTAGTAGTACCATGATCCCGAACCTAATTACAAGGCTTTTATCTCCCCAATATACCAAGGTGTTTTTATGTTTGTCTTGTTATGCCCAGACTGTTTGTTCCCCAAAGAAGACCACCAGAGTCCAGAGTCAAAGCCAAGCGGCAAGGATCTTTACTACAAGTTCGAACTTGGTCCCCCCTTTACACAGTATACAAGAGGGCCCCGAACAATGCGAGCGTCTGCTTTTTATAGCCCGAAAGTTGCAGGGGAACAAAGAAATTCTTTTGGCTCCCGCGCTTTCAGTAGCCTTGAACGGCTGTCTCCTTATCGGAGACTTTCCAGGTGGTGTTTATACTGGGCTCAGGGAGTTTGAGAGATATATGGTGGTGGGATGGGAGGATGGGATGTGTCTGTGCTAGGCTCAGGGAGTTTTGAGCCCGGGGCTGAGGAATGTGCCCAGCTCCTTTCAGTCTGATTTCCATTGATTTCTCATATCTTTTCCCATTTTTATAAAATAAAAGTCTTAAGTTGTAGCAGGACAAGCCACAGACAAAACTCCTCAGACACTGAGTTACAGAAGGAAGGGGATTATTTGGCCGGGGACATCGGCAAGACTTCTGTCTCAAGAGCCCAGCTTCCCGTGTGACAAATTCCTGTACCTTTTAAGGGCTCACAACTCTAAGTGGGTGCATGTGATAGGATCGTGACTGATTGATTGAGCAAGCAGGGGGTACGTGACTGGGGGCTGCGTGCACTGGTAATTAGATCAGAACAAAACAAGATAGGAATTTTCACAGTGCATTTCTATACAATGTCTGTAATCTATAGATAACAGAACCAATTAGGTCAGGGGTCGATCTTTAACTACCAGGCCCAGGGTGCGGTGCCGGGCTGTCTGCCTGTGGATTTCATTTCTGCCTTTTAGTTTGTACTTCTTCTTTCTTTGGAGGCAGAAATTGGGCATAAGACAATATGAGGGGTGGTCTCCTCTCTTAAAGTAAAGCAAACAGTCTTAAGCTATAATGCTCACATAAAATACAGATATTTAGTGAAGCCTTGCTTGATGAAGCTGGTAAAAATAAATACACTTTCATTATATGAAGCTTTCTGAACAAGGCAGGATTTTTGTTTTTCAAGATGATAGGAGGTTTGAGCAGGAAAGAGTTTGTTAGGAAAAAGAAAGAGGCAACATAAAATAAATTAACAACATCATTCAGATCCTGGAGGTATCTTAAAATGGACTTGGAGACTTGGACACAAACACTTGGAAAGAAGATCTGAGAATATTTCAAACAGAATATTAAACAATGATAATTAATGCTATAGGACAATATCACTAAGATGTAATTGGTGATAGGAAAATAAGAAGAGCTAAAGGGTTTTCCCAGGAGTAGTATGCATTTACATAAAATCTATGTTTTTCCAGGTTTTAAAAAAAATCAGCTCTGTACATACTCATGAGCAGAGAAAAGGAAAGAAAAATATATTGCCAGGTTGGGAAGTTATTAGAATACCATTTGCTAAACTAGTTTATATAAAATTTTAACCTCAAAGTATAGCTTTGAGCTTTTTCCACGTAGAATACTGTATAATCAATGTTTTTTTCAGTGCATTTACTTAAATTATATATTCCTTTTTTTAAATTCACTGCTTTTTGACAACTTTATATATCATTTGATTATTAAACTAGCATATAGTATGCAATAGAAAGATATTGTGCTCTCCATTACTTGTTAATTTCTACTATGCAACTTGGGTAAATTTAAACTCTTTTTGCCTGAGGGAGAAATTTTCTTGGTTCTCAGTGTTACCTAGGCATTTGAATAAAAATATAAAACCTTTTAGGTTTTCAGAAAGCAGATATGTCAGAAGATAATATGCTGTCCAGAAGTACTTTAAATCACCCATCAGCTTAGTTTTTTAAAATGTGCTATACCTTTACCTACACTGGAATGTTTTATGATCGAAAACAGTAGCTTTAATATTTTAAATGTACTTTTTGACTCGCGGAAGCCTAATCTAGCACAATGTGTTACTTCTCATTGCAGTGTTTCAAATTATGTGTGCTTAGAGGACTGAATTTTCAGTTTTGATTTATCATCTTGTGAGTCAAGTACTTTTAATTGCTTTCCTATAAGATAAAGGTTTACTCATTTCAATTTCGCAAATAATTCATGAGGACTCATGAATATGCATATCCTATCTTATGTAGAATAACATTATTAATCAGGTTTTTCTGAGAGTAGAGTAATAGATTAAATAAAATGGGATTTAGAATGAAAAATAGATTATAAACAAAAGGATTTATAGAAAATAACTTTTTCTTGGTTGTTTTAGAAAATGCATTCCAATTGTCAAAATATAAGGTCAGTTCTCTAACATTTGGCACAGTATGTTATTATTCACCATTTTCCCCAACAATATGTGTTGTGTTGTGTACATTGTCACATGCATCCGTGTGAAGAGACCACTAAACAGGCTTTGTGTGAGCAATAAAGCTTTTTAATCAGCTGGCTGCATGCCGGCTGAGTCCGAAAAAAGAGTCAGCGAAGGGAGATAAGGGTGGGACCGTTTTATAGGATTTGGGTAGGTAAAGGAAATTACAGTCCAAGGGGGCTTGTTCTCCAGTGGGCAGGAGTGAGGGTCACAAGATGCTCAGTGGGGGAGACTTTTGAGCCAGGATGAGCCAGGAAAGGGAACTTCACAAGGTAATGTCATCACTTAAGGCAAGAACCGGCCATTTTCACTTCTTTTGTGGTGGAATGTCATCAGTTAAGGCAGGAGTAGGGCATTTTCTCTTCTTTTGTGATTCTTCAGTTACTTTGGGTCATCTGGGTGTGTACCTGCAAGTCACAGGGGATGCGATGGCTTGGCCTGGGCTCACAGGCTTGACATACATGATGGTACTAAAGATATAAAATGGACAAATATGTGAACCTAGAAGAAAATGAACATATTTTTAAAGTATGGAATTACTTACATATACATTTACATTATTTAAAGTATTCTATTACTTTCTAAGGCAACTGTATACATTATAAACTTAACATAAGATTGTACTTCTAAAATGCATATTTGGGACTCAAAATTCACTTTTCATGGTTAGAAATGAGATTTCTATTGAATTCTATCTATAATTATGGGATAGGATTCTTATTAAGGGTTAAGACATGAATAACTTTCCATGGAAAAACAGAGTAATTTGGTTTTGTCTTCTACCATTAGCTGTTCAGAGGTAAGTAACAGTGGAAGTCATTTTAGTTATTTGCTCATCATTAGTCTTAGATATACCAACCCCAATGCACACAGTAACGTAAACTGATATGTTTAACAGCATGGTTATATTATACTTTAATAATCAAAAGCATTTAAAAAATTTTTCATCTAACTTTCTCAGCTGATGATTACATAAAGCTTATTTTATTTATATTGTTGACCTTAATTTATTATTGTCTTGAAAGAACACTACATTAATATCTTCTGTTCTATGGTAGAATAATGTATTTGTACTGTTTACAAGAAAATCCAATATCAGTTTGCTTCTTAGTTTGCTCTTACTAATTGGCAAAATTAGAATTACGTGGCTCAAAGGAGCTATCTCCCTAGTGTTTGTTATAACAAAGAGAGAAATTTACCAGCTAACTTCAGCCATTTGGCCCCTATACTTACTTTGGACAGCAAAGAAAATAAATTTTCCCAGTATATAACCCCTCCCTCTGCAATGGTTAATAAGAAGTTTGAAGCCAAAACGCTGCCTGAGATTTTACACGGCTAAAACTCTCAGGATACTTCAGAGAGAAAGATCAATAGTAGCATATAAATTTTGTTTACATAACTAGTGAAATAAGGACCCTTGGAGATAAATGCATACACGCAGCTTTCTTTTGCTTTCTCCCTTCCTCCCTTCCCTGCTTTCAGTTTTGTTTTTTGTTTTTTTTTTGGAAATTTCTCAAGAAAAAATTAAAGGATTACACAGAAAAAGTTGTTGCTTAGTAATGGTTTTTAGGATTCATTTTTTTCCCTGAACTTCTGTGGAATCCTCTTACTCAGTTCTAAGATACAAGTAATGATTAGGCAAGTAGCTACCGGTTTTAGAAAACTTTGAATACTAAATGGTCTGCTTCAGAATTTTAAAAATCTGTAGTGATTCCTCAGTCATTTCAAGTGTTAAAGAATCTGCCTGGGGATTTGCATTGGAGGGCAGAGATGGGGAGCAAAGAATTAAAACCAGAAATGAATTCTTATATTCCAAGAAAATCATGCTATTAATTGCATATAATAGAATTTTAGAAGTAAAGGGGAAATTAAGGATTATTTGACCCCCAATTCTGTTTCTTGGAACATAAGTTTTGCAAGGATTTTTTATTCAATTTAAAAATAATGGCTTAAGGAAAGGCTAGATTGTTTTATTTTATTTTGTTTTATTCAAACTGCAAGACTCCATAGTGCCTGTAATTTGCTCAAAAACATTGTGAATTAGCAAAGTAAATACCACATTAGCTGAAAATAAATATTTTTGGAAACATCTCATAGGTCTTAAGTTTGCCTCTCACAGAACACCATTTGGGCTAGCATTAATCAAGTCTGAATTCTTCTTTTTTCCAGATAGTATGGAGATAATAAATAATATCCTGACCAAGATGCCCTTAATATTTCACTCAGGTTGACTAAACTTTAGACAGGTTTATCTTTGACTGTAGGCCCCTGATTTCCCTTTTCTTAGACCATTTACTTTAGAAAATTTGCATTTGTAAATTATTTCTCTGTCCCTTTGAGATGTAAATCTTCCTGCAGCCTCTTACCAGCTTTATAATCCAGGAAACTGTTTTCTCAAGGACCTGAGAGCCATCCTTTTGAAATATAATCATCAAGGTATACAGTGCCCCTCTGTCTTAGTCTCTGTGCCAAGATAGGAGTCTGATTTCCATAAGCTACTAGTAGCAAAGACAGGTGGCCTAATTATATTGACCAACCTCTGCCCTCACTTTCAACTACGTCACCCAAGCACTGACACGGTTTGGCTGTGTTCTCACCCAAATCTCATCTTGAATTGTAGTTTCCATAATCCCCACGTGTCCTGGGAGGTACCCAGTGGGAGGTAACTGAATCATGGGGAGAGTTTCCCCCATGCTCTTCTCACGATAGTAGTGAGTAAGTTCTCACAAGATCTGATGATTTTACGAGGAGCTTCCCCCTTTGCTCAGCTCTCATTCTTCTCCTTCCTGCCACCTTGTGAAGAAGCATGTGTTTGCTTTTCCTTCTACCATGACTGTAAGTTTCCTGAGGCCTCCCCAGCTCTGTGGAAATGTGAGTCAATTAAACCTGTTTCCTTAATAAACTACCCAGTCTCAGGCAGTTCTTTACAGCAGCCTACGAATGGACTAATACAGGCACTTAAAAACTTTCCCACCTTTTGTTCCAGTTCAGTCTCTTCCCTATTTTTGTTTCAGTTCAATCTCTCTCCTACTGCAACTGTCTTGACTAAAAAATCTCCTTAGCCTGTTTAACTTGTCCAGTGTGATTTATCTTTGACAATCCTCAGATCACACAACTTACACAGCCAAGACTAGATAATACTTCTGAATATCAAGTGTATACTTATAAAATGGGTTAATATTTGATATACAAGTGTGGTAAGCAACATTAAAGATGGTTTGTCACACCTTACATTTGAGAACATTTGTTCTATTTATTTGTTTCTTATGGTAGTTATTTGAGAGAGAGGTATACTAGATACAATCTGAATGCTTTATTTTTATAATTATATTCATTAGAACTGTTTTAAAACTCAGTGTTAGAGAGGTTTTCTCATGCCTACTGAAGTAAAAAAAAGCTTATTTCATTTAGTTTCTCAGTATATGGTCTGTTGAGAAACAGAAACAATTTTAAAGTAATCCTCCAATTAAAGTCAGAAACAAACCCTGAAGACACACATCCATACATTAGATTTCAATAAATGGTTTTCTCTAGTTTAACAAGCAACTTCAAGTTTCCTGCAGTTGTTTCATTTTTATGACCTAATTTGTGTTGGGCTATCTACTCAGATTCACTCTTCCTAAATCAGAGTTTCATTCTAAGCTGTTTGAAGTGTTCTAGACACTTATATAGAAAGACATTGGACTTTATCCTGATCATATTATTTTAGAACTACTGCAGACAAGAAACCTAAGGAATGGTGATCACTAGGTGCTTATGATGAGTTATATAGTAACATGAATATATTTAAAATTAATAAATTTTACTGTGTTTTACTTTTATTATTATGCTCTTACAAAACTATGTTGATATTCTGCCACTTATGTTAAAAGCTATATTCTAGGATTTAAAAATTGATCATTCTTAGACAGACAATTAAAAATTGGATTTCTCTCCTTTCTGACACACTAAGCACCTAATTGTTGAGCATAGATTGTGTGAAATTTGATTATCCTGTTATTATGCTTATTAAACTTGGTTTACTTGTTGCTTTCCACTTAATGGGACATTGAAGCATTCATAATCCATAAGAAGGGACAGATGTTTGTTTCCATTTTGTAAATGCAGAAATTAAATCTTCATAGAGGTGAATTTCTTAGGATTACTTAGTTAGTCAGTGGCATAATTAGGATGCAGCTGTCAACTCTGGGTTCTTTCTATGTTGTACTACTTCTATTTGAAGCTCTATGGCAATTAAATAATGCAATTCTATAAATTTTTAAAAATTGCTAAGAACCTTCTTCAAATTGCAGGATGGGGAAAGATAACAGAATGATTCTTCTCACTCTCATCACTTTGGTATTAATATATGTATTATTTATCCTTTCACTTAATAAGCCTTTGCTACCACTTAAGGTTTTCAAATGTAAGTGGAATAAGAATCAAATACATGGGGTAAAAAGAAATTGGAAATGGGAAACTTTTGATGTGTGAGAGGAAGAATAAACTTATATGTTCTGAGGTTTTATGCTCCAAAATAAATATATTTAAAACTAAGACAACAAAGAAAATGAGGGGAATTTCTGTTACTGTCCAAAATAAGTAATAGGTGATGGAAATTCCCTCAAATCTGTGGTCAAATCCCCATACATGCCAACAAAGGCAGTATGAAGAACCTTGACTTCTACCCATGCAAGACTGTAAGGAGGTATCTACCCCAACACCGTTGCAACAATTGTGTCAGAGAAGGTCAAGTAGAGACTTGAGACTGCCCAGTAATTAGGCTCCCTGCTTAGAGTGTCAATGAAGACCACATGAGGAGCCTGAACTTTTATCCCCACTCAGCAGTAATAAGGTGCCCTTCTCCTTTCCTGCTAGAGTGATGTTGAAGGAGACCAAGTGGAGAGTGAGGCCTTTACCACTGTATAGTTCTAAAAAGACCACCCCCACAATAATGGAAACTACATAGACAGCACAGGGCAGTAAAAAGGAATGGCCAAGTCTCAGGGTTAAGAGAGGCCAAATGGTGAATCTGAACTTCTGTCTCCACCTGATAGTAAAAAGGTAGTGTCCTAATTTCCTGATAGAATGGTGTCAGAGAAAGTCAGTGAAAACAAAAGGTTTAAATAAAATCCAGAACCTCATAACATAAGGCAAATATGACTAGGTTTCACTGAAATCACATTTCATACCAAGAACCAGGATCTCAAATTGAATGAATGAACATAGTCATTGGATGATGATATGGTTTGGCTGTGTCCCCACCCAAATCTCGTCTTGAATTGTAACTCCCAAATTGTGTTCCTCCCACATGTCATGGGAGGAACCTGGTGGGAGGTGATTGAATCATGGGAGTGTGTCTTTCCTGCACTGCTGTCATGATAGCAAATAAGTCTCCCGATGCCTGATGATTTTAAAAATGGGAGTTTCCCTGCACAAGCTCTCTCTTTGCCTGTTGCTATTCACATAAGACGTGACTTGCTCCTCCTTGCCTTCTGACATAATTGTGAGGTCTCCCCAACCATGTGGAACTGTAAGTCCATTAAACCTCTTTTTCTTCCCAGTCTTGAGTATGTCTTTATCAGCAGCGTGAAAATGGACTAATATAGTAAATTGGTACCGGTAGAGTGGGGCATTGCTGAAAAGATACCTGAACATGTGAAAGTGACTTTGGAACTGGGTAACAGGCAGAAGTTGGAACAGTTTGGAAGGCTAAGAAGAAGATAGAAAGATGTGGGAAAGTTTAGAACTTCCTAGAGACTTGTTGAATGGCTTTGCCCAAAATGTTGATAAGCAATATGGACAACAAAGTCCAGGCTGAGGTGGTCTCAGATGGAAATGAGGAATTTGTTGGGAACTGGATCAAGGGTGACTCTTATTATGCTTTGGTAAAGAGACTGGTGGCATTTTCCCTGTCCTAGAGATTTGTTGAACTTTGAACTTGAGAGAGATGATTTAGGGTATCTGGCAGAAGAAATTTCTAAGCAGAAAAGCATTCAAGAGATGACTTGGGTGCTGTTAAAAGCATTCAGTTTCATAAGGAAAACAGCATAAAAGTTTGGAAAATTTGCAGCCTGATAATGCAATAGAAAATCCCATTTTCTGAGGAGAAATTCAAACTGGCTGCAGAAATTTGCATAAGTTAATCCCTAAGACAATGGGAAAAATGTCTCCAGGGCATATCAGAGGTCTTCATGGCAGTTCCTCCCATCACAGGCCTAGAGGCCTAGAAGGAAAAAGTAGTTTCGTGGGCCAGGCCTGAGGTCCCCAGGTTGTGTGCAATCTAAGGACTTGGTACCCTGCGTTCCCAGTTCCTTCTGCCATGTCTAAAAGGGCCCAGGGTACAGCTCAGGCCATGGCTTCAGATGGTGCAAGCCACAATCTTTGGCAGCTTTCACATGGTCTGCAGGTGCAAGGAAGTCAAGAATTGAGGTTTGGGACTCTCCACCTAGATTTCAGATGTATGGAAACGCCTGGATACCTAGGTAGAAGCATGCTGCAGGGGTGGGGCTCTCATGGAGAACCTCTGCTAGGGCAGTGTGAAAGGAAATGTGGGGTTGGAGCCCCCACACAGAGTCCCTACTGGAGCACCACCTAATGGAGCTGCGTGAAGAGGGCCACCATCCTCCAGTCCCCAGAATGGTAGATCCACTGACAGCTTGCACTGGGTGCCTGGAAAAACCTCAGACACTCAACATCAGCCTATGAAAGCAGCTGGGAGGGAGGCTGTACCCTGCAGAACCACAGAGGTGGAGCTGCCCAAGACCTTGAAAACCCACCTCTTGCATCAGCGTGAACCAGATGTGAAACATGGAGTCAAAAGAGATCATTTTGGAACTTTAAGGTTTGACTGCCTTGCTGGATTTTGGACTTGCATGGGACCTGCAGTCCCTTTGTTTTGTCCAATTTCTCCCATTCAGAATGGCTGTATTTACCCAATGCCTGTACCCCCATTGTATCTAGGAAGTAACTAACTTGCTTTTGATTTTACAGGCTTGTAAGTGGAAGGGACTTGCATTGTCTCAAATGAGATGTTGGACTATCAATTTTCAAGTTAATGCTGAAATGAATTAAGATTTTGGGAGTCCTGTTGGGAAGGCATGATTGGTTTTGAAATATGAGCACATGAGATTTGGAAGGGGCCAGGGGAGGAATGAAATGGTTTGGGTATGTCCCCACCCAAATTTCATCTTGAACTGTAGCTCCCACAATTCCCAAGTGTTTTTGGGAGGAACCTGGTAGGAGGTGCTTGAATTATGGGGGTGGGTCTTTTCTTGGCTGTTCTTATGATAGCAAATTACTTTTACAAGATCTGGTGTTTTTAAAAATGGGAGTTTCCCTGCACAAGCTCTCTTTACCTGCCGCCATCCAAGTAAGATGTGACTTCCTCCTCCTTGCTCTCCACCATGATTGTGAGGCCTCCCCAACCATATGGAACTGTAAGTTCATAAAACCTCTTTTCCTTCACAGTCTCATGTATGTCTTTATCAGCAGCATGAAAACGGACTAATATAGATGAAAACACTAAGGTGGCAGAGATATCAGAATTGTCTGTCATACACTGTAAGGCAGTCATCATGACAGTGCTACAGGATGCAGTTACAAACATGGTTGAGACAAATAAAAAAACAGAATGTCTCAGAAAAGAGGTAGAGAATATAAAAAAGAATCCAATGGAAATTTTAGAATAAAAAATTAGGTAACCAAAATAAAAAGCTCAGTGGGTCATCTCAATAACAGAATGGAGAAGTCAGAGGAAAGAATTAGTGAACTGGAAAATGGAACAATTGTAATTCTTAATATAAACAATGGAAAGAAAATAGACTGAAAGAAAAGGAGAATAGAACCTTAGAGACCTGCAAGACTGTAACAATAGGTCTAACATGTCATCAGAATCTAAGAAAAAGAGAAAAGGAGGGCAGCTCTCAAAAAGTATGCTAAAAAATAATGAATGAATATTTTTCCAAGTTGGAAAAACACATAAACATATACATTCAGGAATCCATGTAAATCCTAAACAAGATAAGCTCAGAGAAATTCATGCTGAGAACAACATCATTAGACATAAAACTAAAGAAAAAAAAAATCTTAAAATTAGCCAGAGGAAAAAAGGCTCTTTATCCACAGGGGAAGACAATTCAAATGACAATGAATTTCTCATCAAAAACAATGGAGGCCGGAAGGAAGTGGCACAATACTTTTTAAGTGTTGAGAGAAAAGAACTGTCAACTCAGAGCCCCATACGAAGTAAAATCAATAAAATCATGAAGACAATATGAAGACATTCTGGAATGAAAGAAATCTAAGCTACTTTGTCCATCATCCGGCGACTCTGAAATAATATATAAGGGAACTTCTCTAAACAGAATGGACATGATCAAAGAAGGATCACTGGAGCATCAAGAAAAAAGAAATAATATACTAAGCAAAAACATGGGTAAATAGGTGTCTCTTCTCCTCTTGTATGTTTCTGAATTATGCCCGATGGTTGAAACAAAATCATAACACTGACTGCCTGTAAATGTACACAGAGAAAATATTTAAAACAACTATATAGTAAATGTGTGAGAATAAAGGGACCTAGACAGAGTTAAGGTTTCTACGTTTCACTAGAACTAGTAGAGTGATTACAGCATGCATGGTAAATTATGTATATATGATGTATTATTTAGAAAAACCACTGAAAGAAAAAACTATATAAAGAAATATACATAAAAACACTACAAAAAAGTAAAAATGAAATTTCTCAGGTAACCCATAGGAAAGCAAGAAAAGAAAACAGAAATAATAAACAGAGAACAAACAGGAAAGTAAAATACAATAGCAGAATTCAGCTCTATTATATCAAAAATTAAATTAAATATAAATGGCCTAAATATACCAAATAAAGACAGAGATCATAAGAGTAAATTTTTTAAATTATCTGATATATACTGTCTCCAGGAAATTCACTCCAAATAGAACAATATAAGCAAATAGAAAATAAGAGGATAGAAAAAGATATATCATGTAAACATCAATCAAGAGAAAGCAGGCTATGTTAACATTAAATAGTCTTCATAGCCTAGAAAATTATCAGAGACAGAGCGTGACATTATATAATGATAAATTTATCAATCACCAAAATGATATAGTAAGTTTTTATGTTTCTGTACCAAGCAACAGAGCTGCAAATTACATAAAGCATATACTGATAGCACTGGAAGAGGAAATAGACAATTATTGTTGGACACTACAACAACCTTCTCTCAACATTTGATAGAATAACTAGACAAGAAATTATCAGGAATACAAAGCATTCAGCAACACCATCAACAATATGATCTAATCAGAATGTATGGAACATTCTGCCCAACAACATCAGAATATACATTATTTTCAAGGATCCACAGGACATACCCAAATACAGACCATACACTGGGTAATAAAACAAATCTTTTTTTACTCTGTGGCCCAGGCTGGAGTGCAGTGGTGCGATCTCGGCTCACTGCAAGCTCCGCCTCCCAGGTTCATGCCATTCTCCTGTCTCAGCCTCCTGAGTAGCTGGGACTACAGGCACCCACCACCATGCCTGGCTAATTTTTTTGTATTTTTAGTAGAGACGGGGTTTCACCGTGTTAGCCAAGATGGTCTCGATCTCCTGACCTTGTAATCTGCCCACCTCAGCCTCCCAAAGTGCTGGGATTACAGGCATGAGCCACTGCACCCAGCCTATAAAACAAATCTTATAAAATTTTAAAAGAATTGAAATCATGTAGGATATGTTCTCCAAGCACCGTGGAATTAAATTAGAAATCAATAACTTAAAATTAACAGAAAAATCTGCTAACACTTAAAAACTAAAGAGCACACTTGCATTTCATAAGTTCACAAGGAAGTTTCAAAGAAAATTTTTTAAAAAAGAATACTTTGAACTAAATGAAAATGAAAGTAAAGCGTATTAAAAACTATGGGGTGCAACTGAAGCTTTGCTGAACCTAAATGCATGCATGAGAAAACGGGAATCCCTCAAATCAATAATTTAAGCTTCCACCTTAAGAATCTAGGAAAAAATAGCAAAATAAAACTAAAGCAAACAGAAGGCCAGATACAATAAAAATAAGAGCAAAAATTAGTGAAATTGAAGACAAATATTATAAAGCAAATTAATGAAATAAAGATCTGGGTCTTTGAAAAGACCAGCACAATTGATGAGCATCTAAGATGAATGACAAAAAGAGAAAAGACAGAAATTATAGTATCAGGAATGAAACAGGAGATATAACTACAGATCATGTATATATTAAAAGGAAAACAAGAGAACACTATGAACAACCTACACATCTAAACACATAATTTGATGACTTAAAGTTCCTCAAAAATCATGAATTGCCACAATTTACCAAAAATGAAATAAAAAATGTAATAGCCCTCTGACTATTATGAAAATTGAATGCCTAATTTAAAACTCACAAAAAAGAAACCAACAAACCCAGATGGTCTCAGAGGAGAATTTTGCCAAATGTTTAAAGAAGAATTAACACCAATTCTATACAATCTCTTCCAGAAAATAGAAGAAAAGGAAACAATTCCTAATTTATTTTTTGAGGCTACTGTTAATCTTATTCCCAAACCAGGCAAACACAATACAAAGAATAAAAATTACAACAAATATCCCTCATGAATATAGATGCATGTCCATAAAAAATCAGCAAATAGGATTCAGATTATGTAAAAAAGAGCTATACACTGCGACAAAGTAAAATTTATTCCAAGCATTTAAGTATGGTTTAATATTCAAAAATTAGTCAATGTAATTCACCGTTAAAAGAAGCTATAGAAGAAAAATCATTTGATTATATAAATTGATGCAGAAATAGCATTTGACAAAACTCCAGGTGGGTGCAGTGCCTCACGCCTGTAATCCCAGCAGTTTGGGAGACTGAGGTGGATGGATCACTTGAGGTCAGAGTTTGAGACCAACCTGGTAAACACGGTGAAACCCCATCTCTACTAAAAATACAAAATTTTGCCAGACGTGATGGTGCATACCTGTAATCCCAGCTACTTGGCAGGCTGAGGCAAGAGAATCATTTTAACCGGGGAGGCGGAGGTTTCAGTGAGCTGAGATCATGCCACCGCACTCCAGCCTGGGCAACACAGTGAAACTCCATCTCAAAACATATTCATAATTAAGATTCTCAAAAAATAGAAATTGCCTCAGTTTGATAAAGCACATCTATAAGAAGCCTACATATAAAATTATACTTAACAGTGAGCACTCAATAGTTTTCCCTGAAGATCATGAATAAGGCAAGGATGTTCACTCTTGCTAATCTTATTCAGCATTGTGCTGCAAGTCTTAGGCAGCGCAATTAAGTGCAAATACCTTTTTTTTTTTTTTATCAGGTTAAAGACTTTTCCTTTTATTCCAAGCTTGTTAAGAGTTCTTATTGTAAGTAGATATTAATTGTATTGAACAATCTGTCTCCATTTAATGAAACAATCAAATGTTTTTTTTAATCTGTGAATGTGGTGAATCCTATCAATGGATCTTCTGGTCATAAACCATCCTTGCATTTCTGGGTGTTACAGGTTAGGTCCCAAAGGGAGCAGACTCTGAGAAGTTTCAGTTTGCAGGATATTATTAGGGATATTCTTAAGACCAATACCAATGGAAGGGATGTGGAAATAGTAGGATTAGGCTAATGGGGAGGTCTGGCTTTCATGCAGACCTTATGAAAGGTCTGCCCATGAGGTGTAATGCCATGAGGTGTAATGCCATTCCTGTAAGGGTGTGACCTTGGAAGAGTTATCTCTCTGAAGCTGGAACAGTCCCTGAAGGGGCTTCTGCTGAAAGATGTCTTTTCACAATATTCCAAACAGATCTTAAACAAGGATTTTCTTTAAGGGCAATTTGGGCTTCACACCTACAGGTCTACCATGCTGAGATATACTGGGTATTATAGATTTCTTCTTAAAAATATATGACTAAATTAATTTGCTAATATTTTATTTATCTATATTCATGAGTGAACCTGGTTAGTAATTTTTATTTCCTATCCTATATTTGGTTTTAGTAGTTAAGGTCATACTATTCTCATAAAACAATTTGCAGAGTATTTATGTTTTTCATATTCTCTGAGATAATTTGCATAAAACTGAAGTGATCAGTTTATCAACCATTTGCTAAAACTTACCTATCAATATGTGGCAGAAACTGCAATTGTACTCTCATTCTCTCCCCTTTTAAATGAATCTAATTCCTGTGATATTTAAGTAACTACATTTTCCAGATTCCCTTGCTTCTAGAAGTGGCAATATCACCCAATTATAGCCAAACATTGAGTGAAAATATTATGTGGAATTTTATGAAAGCCGTTTTATAAAAGCAAGACTTTTTGGGCCCTTTTTTCCCCCTCGTTGTCTGGAATTTGGATGTATTGGCAGCCAGAAGCCTGGTATTGCAGAGCAGAATGACAGTGACTAAGTCTTTCACATGACAGAATAGGCCATTGTGAGGTTAAGACCACTGTAGCTGAATTTTCTAAGACATATCAACGTTGGCTTTATATTTATCTTCATGTTCAACAACTTCTTTGTTCCTCCTATATGTCTCCCAGACACTGTGTTGGAGTCTGTTTCTTTAGTCTTCAAATTCATCCTTTAGGAGTTGCTTTAATGAGAGTTTGCTGTTAGTATAGTCTCAGTGTTTATTTAAAAATGTCTGTCTCCTTTTTTCTTTTGTTTTTCTTTAAAGTCTTGGCCAGGCACAATGGCTCATGCCTGTAACCCCAGCACTTTGGGAGGTCGAGGTGGGTAGGTCATCTAAGGTCAGGAGTTTGAGACCAGCCCGGCTAACATGGCAAAACCTCATCTCTACTAACACAAATAGAAAATTTAGCCAGCTGTGGTGGTGCATGCCTGTAGTCCCAGGCTACTCAGGAGGCTGAGGCACAAGAATCACTTGAATCTGGGAGGCAGAGATTGCAATAAATGGACGTGGCACCACTGCACTCCAGCCTGGGCAACAAAGCAAGACTCTGTCTCAAAAAAGAAAGCCTCATTAACTAGGTATGTAATTCTAAGTTGGTGGTTATTTTATTTTATTTTATTTTATTTTATTTTATTTTATTTTATTTTATTTTATTTTATTTTATTTTATTTTATTTTATTTTATTTTTTGAGACAGAGTCTCGCTCTATCTCCCAGGCTGGAGTGTAGTGGTCGGATCTCAGCTCACTGCAAGCTCCGCCTCCCGGGTTCACACCATTCTCCTGCCTCAGCCTCCGGAGTAGCTGGGACTACAGGCGCCGGCCACCTTGCCCAGCTAGTTTTTTGTATTTTTTAGTAGCGACGGGGTTTCACCATGTTAGCCAGGGTGGTCTCGATCTCCTGACCTCGTGATCTGCCCACCTCGGTCTCCCAAAGTGCTGGGATTACAGGCTTGAGGCAGTTGGTGGTTATGTTTTTCTCAGCACTTCAAAGATATCATTCCATTCTCTTTACTCTTTGGATTCCTTCGTTGCCTTTCAGAAGACTATCAATCGTTTTATAGGGAAAATTTGCTTTTTCCTAGCTTCCTTAACATCTCAACATTATGTCTGGTATCCTGCAGATTTATATGATAGATGTGGGTATAGATTTCTTTTTATGTGTTCTGCTTGATATTTATTACATTCCTGAATCTGGGATTCATGTTTGCTAATAATTTTAGAAAATTCTTAGCCATTGCCTCTTCCAACACTGTGTTTGCCATACTCTCTCATCTCTCCTCTGGAACCCAAAATAGAGGTGTGTGAGAAATCCTCAGTCAATCCTCCATGTCTTTGATCTCTCATATATGGAAGAAGATACCTCTTTGTTTCTCTGGATAGTTTTTGGATGATATCTTTGTATCTATCCCCAGTTTACTAATTCTCTCCTCAGCTCTGTTATTTGATTCAATCAGTGTGTGTGTGTGTTTGTGTGTGTGTATGTGTGTTTTCATTTTAGCAATAATATTTTTTGTTTGAGGAAGTCCTATTTGGTTTTCTTTCATATCTCCCTGGCTATTTTGTATTCTTTTGTATTTGCAGCTCATTTTATTTCTATACATCTAAGAATATGCTTACTTAATGGTCTGTGTCCTACCATAGTTCCAACTCATGTAATAGTATGCATACCAACTCTGGAAACATTGTTATATTTGTGACCACCCAGTGGGTTCTCCTTGCCTGCTGATTAGGCAGAGCCAATTTTTCAAGACAGGGGAATCGCAATAGAGAAAGAAGTTCAATTCATCAGAAGCAGCTGTAAGGGAGACCTGAGTTTTATTATTACTCAAATCAGTCTCCCTGAAAATTCAGAGATCAGAGTTTTTAAGGATAATTTGTAGGATATGGGGTTGGAAAGTTGGGAGTACTGACTGGCCAGGTCAAAGATGAATTCATAGGAAGCAGAAGCTGTCCTCCTGCACTGTGTCAGTTCCTGGGTGGGGAGCACAGGATGAGATGAGACAGTGTATCATTCTGGGTGGCATCAGCTGGTGCATTGAAAGGCAGGGTCTGCAAAATATCTCAAGCACTTATCTCATGTCTTATAACAGTGACTCCTGAAACATAATTTCTCACCCTTGGCTAATTTGTTACTCCTGCAAAAGCAGTCTAGTGCTCAGTCAAGAATGGGGCTGTTATCATCTCTGTCTCAAAGTCAAACTATAAACTATGTTCCTCTCAAAGTTAGTTTGGCTTATGCCCAGGAATGAGCTAGACAACCTGGATGTTAGAAGCGAGATGGAGTCAGTTAGGTCAGATCTCTTTCACTGTCATAATTTTCTCAGTTATAATTTTTGCAAGGGTGGTTTCATATTCAGTGTGATATAGCACACTGCAAAATGGAGCAAGGGTTAAAAAAAGTGTACATTTATTAGGTAAATTTTATTTCTACCTGACTTGCTGGGCTCTTCCCTGCTCCTGTGTCTCCAGTCAACTTTGTTCTTTTGCTCTCTGATAAGGTTGGTCCCCAAAATTATGAAAAGATATGGAAAAAAACCATGTGCATCCAACTGAATAATGAAACACTATTTTCTCCGGCAGGATAACTAGAGTTTGTGAGG
>NW_012101912.1:134503-153710 GCF_000951045.1 Mandrillus leucophaeus
ACAGAAACAGCTGGATTGGTTACAGCTCAGCATTTGCATTATTTGAACATGGTTCGAACAGTTGGCTACATTTGATTGGCAAAACTCAGTGATTGGCACAAGGGTAGGCTAAGGTCTGTTTACACCTCCACTTGTTATAGTTCACGGTGTACAGAAAAACCTTTAGAACAAACTTAAAATATATAAGGAGGCAACTTTAGGCTAATCTTGATTTAATAGTGACTACTGTAGACTATCAAGAGACATAATTCAATTGAAACGGAAAGGAAAGACTTAAAATTTTTGAGTGCTTGGTATGTGCTCATACTCTACTAAGTATTTTATATACTTTACCTTAATACCGTAAAAGGACAATTTTTAAAAAATCCTAGCACCTCCACCCCACCACCAAGCTTTGTATGCAAAAGGCAGGGTCATTGCAACACCCTCTTTCAAATGAATAGCTGTTACTAACACTGTATGAGCCAGATTCCCATGGAGAGGAAAAAGGCCTCAGGTGTCAGGGAAGGACAGCCTCCACAGACCATTCATAAGTACAATTTTTGCTAATCTCCCCTAAAAGAGGACAAGCCAATTGTAACTGTAGGTCTACAATGTAAATCTAGCTTTTAACACTCCAAACTGATAACATCCATTACAAATTTACCTGCCTAGGGGCATAGCAAAGTCAAGACCTTTTCCTTCATCTACTTAGAGACAGCTGCATAACTGACTCTTCCTTTACGTATGTAATTCTAAGTTGGTGGTTATTTTATTTTATTTTATTTTATTTTATTTTATTTTTTACCATCTACCTGTCCCTCTTCCTACAAACCTTCCCCTCATTAAGGAAATATATAAATACTAAACTTCCTAAAAATCTCTTCAGAAAAACAGATGCAGATGTGTGTGTGTGGCTTGTGTTTTCCTTAGATGCACCCTAAGGTGACTTAATAAACCTCAATGATCATGATCGAGATATATGTCTCAGTCACTCATTTTCGTTGTCAATACCTTCACTACTCCATCAGTTGCTATGTGTTATTATCTTATTATAAGGTGTGGAAAGTGAAAATCTGAGACCCTAAGTAACTATCTAGGGTCACATGCCTTATATTTGACATTTTTGATTCCGAAATCCATTATGCAGATTCCTACTTGTTGTTACAGGAAATCCCTTTTTCATGAACTTGGACAATTCTTTTTGGATCCTCCTAATGAGAGTCATACACAACAACATGGAAAATCATAGTCAACAAAATTGGCCTCCTCTGTGCTATCATTCCTTCTTCTCATATCCATCCTCCCTTAGGCTTCCCTATCCCTGTCTTTAGAAAACATATGAGAACAACCTAATTGTTGTCCTTTCAAATTTTTGTTCAATTTGTAAACCAAAAATAAAATCCTAAGTCTCCCAATTGATTGAACAGACCCTCTCTTGTCTAAGAGGACCCCAGAGAAACCTGAAAAACTGAATTTCCACCAAGACAGGAAAGGAGATTGGACCTACCTTCTTCATTCTACCTCCTCCCTTTTGAGGTTTAGGCACAACTGACCAAAATTAAAGTTAAAATAGAGATTATAAGACTGAAAAAACACACTATTTGTGACAATAAGGTACCAAATTCCCACCTGATTTTGGTATAGCATTACATGACACATAGCAGACCATAAAGGAAATAAAAGTATTTTACTCCAAAATATATTGTCTTAGACAAATTTTGAAATAGCCCCGCAAAGCCGTCTTTCATGGGGGAAATTTTCACCTGTAGAGAATCTGCATTAATGTAACCAGGCCTTTCCTGGATCTAAGAGAGATAACTGAGTCTGATATTTTTTTAAATCTGAAAAGAAACACTTACCATTTATTCTGTCGAAAGCTGCTACCTGGAGGATTCATCTACATAAGAAGAACCTTGGCTTCCACAACTCCCCTTATCTTAATGCAAGCATTTCTTTCTACTGACTTAAAGTCTTAGACAAAGTATAATTCTTTGAACCAATTACCAATCAGAAAAATATTGAATCTACCTATGACTTGTAAGCTACCCCTTCTCCCCACTTCAGGATATTCCACCTCTTTATGCTGAACCAGTGTATACCTTACTGTGTTGACTTATGTCTTTGTCTGTAATGTCTGTCTCTTTAAAATGTGCAAAATTTGACTGTGACCTGACTACCTAGGGCACACTTTCTCAGGATCCCTTGAGACTCTTCCCAGGGCCATGGTCACTCATATTGATTTAGAAACCGGTTTCAGTCATCCATGCATCTATTTTTATGCTAATGATACGTTGGTTCAGTTATAGGAGATTTTTGTCATATCCTGATATATGTTAAGCCAAATTCCTCTTCATTATTATCACTTCTTTAAATATTTTAGAGTTTGTTTTTTCATCAACTTGTTTATATACAATAGAAGTGTAAAGTATAAATATATAAATGCACACATATGGAGCTTATTCTTTCCTTTCAATATGAGATTATATGCAAATGTTCTGCATTCTGCTTTTCTCACTTAAGAATACCTTGTGGAAATTTATTTTCAACAGGTATAATTCTATTTTATTTATTTTAATTGCTGCATAGTGTTTCATGGTATTGTTTTTGCAAAAGGGTCCTGATCCAGATCCCAAGAGATTGGACCTCATGCAAGAAAGAATTCTGGGCGGGTCCATAGAATATAGTGAAAGCAAGTTTATTAAAGAAGTAAAGAAACAAAAGAATGGCTCCTCTATAGGCAGAGGAGTGTCATGGGCTGCTTGACTGAGTATACTTATACTTATTAAATAGTTATTAATATTTCTTGATTATATGCTAAATAAAGGGTGGATTATTAATGAGTTTTCCAGGAAAGGGGTGAACAATTCCCAGAACTGAGGGTACTTCCCTTTTATAGAGTTCATGGAATAAATTCCTGTTGTTGCCATGGCATTTGTAAACTGTCATAGTGCTGGCAGGAGTGTCTTTTTAGCAGTTAATGTATTATAATTAGCATATAATGAGCAGTGAGGATGACCAGAGGTCACTTTCATTGCCATCTTGGTTTTGTTGGGTTTTGGCCGACTTTTTAATGGATCCTGTTTTAGCAGCAAGGCCTTCGTGACCTGTATCTTGTGATGACCTCCTTTCTTATCTTGTGAAAATGAATGCCTAGCCTCCTGGGCATAACCCAGTAGGTCTCAGCCTTATTTTACTCAGCCCCTGTTCAAGGTGGAGTCACTGTGGTTCAAGCGACTCTGACAGTATGAATGTACCTTATTTTTCTACCATTCTCACTATGACCAATGCTCTAATAAAATCTGTGTGCATATATACTTTAATAGCTGTGATTTTATTTCTGTAAATATGATCCAAAAACGAGGATTGTGAATTGATAGCTCGAATGATACATTGACTAATTTCAGTAGATGTTGCCTGATTGATTTCCCAAAAATGTTTTAAACCATTACAGTTTTGTTTCTTCCTCTGAAGGCATCCTGTATCAGCATTCCCACCAACAGTAAGTGCTATTGCTCCTTTTAAAGGTGTAGGAAGGTGATATCTCAGTGTTACTTTAATTTTTAATTTGCATTTTCCTGATTCCCAGTGAGTTTGAGCATATATTTCTTTCTTTCTTTCTTCTTTTTTTTTTTTTTGAAAGAGTCTTTCTTTCTTCATTGCCCAGGCTAGAGTGCAGTGGCACAATTTCAGCTTACTGAAACCTCTGCCTCCTGGGTCCAAGAGATTCTTGTGCCTCAGCCTCCTTAGTAGCTGTGACTGCATTTCGTATTTTTTGTAGAGATGGGGTTTCACCATGTTGGTCAGGCTGCTCTTGAACTCCTGACCTCAGGTGATCTGCCCACCTCGGCCTCCCAAAGTACTGGGATTACAGGTGTGAGCCACTGTGTCCAACCTGAGCATGTATTTTTGATTTAGGATTTACGTTTAAGAAATGTATTTTCTGATATCTCTTTCCCATTTTTATTGAGTTATTTGCCCTTTTTCTTGTCAAAATTTCAGAGCTTTGCATTTTGTTAAGGAAAAGTTTAAACACAAAAAGTTTTTACATGTTAAAACACTTTATACATAGAGGCCACTCACAATATTTACTCTGCATGAATCTTTGGGAAATAATGTTTATATAAAAGAAAAAAATAACATTGAAGTTTTAACCAAAGTATAGGATTGTCTGCTTCATTAGTAATTAAATATTGTCTTTACCTAACTGACCATGGGCTTTGTGTTGAGACTCTAAAGGCATAGTTTACATTTACATTGTTCAGTGGTTTGTCATTTAGAAATTGTTAGTTAAGTATATATGAAGTATGAATTATGGAAAATTGTTTTATTGTTTGCAAAATTATTTCTCAATTTTATAAATAGCAAACTATTTTTGGTTGAATGTTTTACAATTTTCTTTCCAAATCCATTGTTTGTCTATTACTTTGATTTATATCGCTTTTTGCCATTCAAAGTTTTAACATATTTTTAGACAGAAATGTCTATCTTTTATTTATAGAATCTGGTTTTACCTTCCCTTCAGCTCACCATTAAGGCATTGGACATGTTTCCCAGGTTGTTTAAAGCTTTACAAAGATTTAAACTTTAAATTCATTTAAGTCTTTATTTCCTGTGTAATTTTATTTAGTATATGGTATAATATCAGGAAAAATTATATTGTTTTCTATATAAATGGCCAATCATGACACAATCTTATCATTTATTTTCTCCATTAAATTGAAATACTAGTATTAGTGTGTAGAAAATTCTCATAAATGCTAATGCCCATTTATTTTTTCTACATCTTGTTTCACCCATCCATGCATCTATTTTTATGCTAATGACGTATTGATTCAAGTACAGGGGATTTTTGGTGTAGCCTGATTTATGTTAAGGCAAGTCTTTCTTTACTATCATCACTGTCCTCTTCTTTTTGCTTAATCTTAGATGTTATTTTCTTCCATATGAACTTCGAGATCCATTTATAAAATTTGACTTACATCTCTATTATTCTAATTAGAGGCACATTACACTTTTACTAATTTAGAGAGAATAGTGGTTTATGAAAGTAATCCTTCCCATAAAGAGAATGGTATATGTTTGTATGTGTTCAGATTTAGTTTTATATTCTACAATAAGACTTTATTGTTGATCTCATATATTTTCTGTTTCTTTCTTGTTACTTTTATTTGTAAGTATTTATAATTTTCAGTATGCAGTGAATGGGATGTGTTTTACATTTCCATTTTAAAATTTACATTTACTTTGTTGCCAATATACATGTTTCTATGATGAGTTTGTGAACATAATATATTTTCTCCTTTTTGAAACATATTAAAAGAGAAAAGCAAGAATGAAAGAAAGAATGCTTTTGTTTTTAAAACTAAGGCATTTTTAAGAGTTTATTTTAATTTTTCTACTAAAGGACAATCCCCACAATTTTAACTTGGTAATGTAAGCAAGCATGAAAACCTTTACAGTCTCTCTCATACATGCTTTTTTCCCCCCGTGTTCACTTGGCAGCTGCTATAACAAAGCACCATAAACTAGGTAGCTTACAAACAATGGAAGTTTATTTCTCATAGTTCTGGAGTCTGGGTAGTTCAAGATCAAGGTGCCAGCAGATTTGGTGTCTGTTGAGGGCTCCTTTCTCATAGGTGGCACCTTCTAGCTATGTTCTCACATGGTGAAAGGAGACAGCTATCTCTCTGCAGTCTTTTATGAGGCCACCAGTTCCATTTATGAAGGCTCCACATTCATGATCTAATCACCTGCTAAAGGCCCCACTTCCTAATATTGTCCCTTGGAGGGTTAGAATTTCAACATATGAATTTTAGGGAAACACAAACATTCAGATAACAGCACATACTGAAATACAAGGAAACACACCTCTACAAAATTGTTATTGTATTGATATAAAATATTTCATTTAAAGATAAATTATGGACATTTTTCTTTGCCAAGAACTATAGATCTTTATCATGATTTTAAAATGGTAATGCAGTTTAAAACTATCAACAATATAGAGGATACTGTAAATAAAATCTTTAAATGTATCTCTCTGCATACTTTTCCATGTATTTGTATAGGATAACTTTGAAAAGTAGAATTCTTGGGACAAAAGGAATGCAATAATATTAACAGCTACATTTAATGTATGATTCCCACCTGTGAGAATGAGAGTCCTAGTGTTCATGCATATTTGCTTTTTCTTTCCATTGTGGACATGAAAATGGGTATATTTCCCACCATCCTTGCAGGTACATAGAGCCATGTAAGATGGTAAAGCCATGAGATACTTGAGTCATCCTTTGTCAGGAAAGCTAAAGCTTGGAGAGATGCTGAAAACATGGCGGCTTCGCAAGTGTCTAACCTACCAAAAGGTTAAACCACTTGCCCAAGTATAAACAGCTTGTGAACTGACATACTGTGATTCAGACCTAGGGAGCTTTCTCCAAAACCCATCCTGGAAATCCCTACCTTATTCTTTTTCATATT
Organism: Mandrillus leucophaeus; assembly: GCF_000951045.1. NCBI lineage: Eukaryota > Metazoa > Chordata > Mammalia > Primates > Cercopithecidae > Mandrillus > Mandrillus leucophaeus. The sequence continues at coordinate 140,963 of NW_012101912.1, forward strand.
ATGTTTTTTCATTCATATTTAGGATATCCTTTACAAATATTATAGCAACCTATAATCCCACCACTATTTCCTGACAGTGCACATTTCTCCACTTGAACTCTGATACTAGGTATTACTAAACCCTAAATTCTGTTTTAGGCTAATGGAGTAAAGCTAAAATTAATTGCCATTTAATTTGCATTTTAAACACTTCAGGTAAGGCTGAATACCATGTAATTTCTATTTCGTCTTCTGAAAATGACCCGTACATATATTTTGCCTATATTTCTAATCTATTTGGGTATTCTTGTTTCATAATAGCTCATTATATAATCAAGAATAGAAACATTATTATAGTGCCCTGACTAAATTGTGAAAATTTTATATAGTTTGGATTTATTCTTTTATTCCTCTACCTTCTTTCCCTAAGAGAAATTATATAGAACATTTTACTTTTTCATCTGACTTTGTTTTCATGCTTAGAAACCTTTGCTCTCATACTAATATTATAAAATAATAACTAATATAGTTTTTTCTATTTTGATATAAAATAGTTGTCAGGATAAAACATTTATTTATTTTTTCCAAATGACTAGTGATTTTGTTTGTCCTGACAAATTTATTCAGTAATTCTCTTTCCTTAATGATCTGTTTTTGGTCTGTTTTTGTCTTCTTTCTTTTTCATTTCTCCTCTGGCATTATACTTTAAAAATTAGTTTGAGTTTGGCCAGAGAGAAGGAGAGACCCTTGTATCCTGGCTTATTCCTTAAGTTTGAAGCGCAGGAAAGTGGGGAGAGGATGCCAGAAGCAGTCGAAGAACTTAAGAGTCTAAGAGATCAGATGTTTAGGGAGTTCCTGAATGGTGAATCTTGGGTTCCCTTCACTGAAGCTGAATAGAGGGATGATGATTTAGCATAGAAATAATTCAAAGAAAAAGATCAAGGTGTTATCAGTCTACTGGCACTTTATGCATTTTTTGCTCTAGAGCATACATTTGATTTTTTTTAAATTATAGATCTCAGGTACCTGTTGAAGTTCGCTTGGTCCTCTGTTTCTGAACATACCAATCAAAATAATTTTAAAGTCTGTGTTTGAAAACTTTAATTTCTGCATTACCTGCAAATCTGCTTTTATTATCTCATTTTCTTTTGGTCCATTCTCATTATATCCTTAAATGTTTTTGATTAAATAAACATTTTGTATATACAAAATTATAAAAGCTCTGGAGTAGTTTCTGTTAGCAAATTAAGGTCAAAAAACCTTAGTCCTAATGGGAACTGAGATGTTTTGGGGTATTCATTTAGTCTTTCTTATTTATGCTTTTATTTATTCATTTTTTCCTTTCCTCTTTGGGGGTAGTCCTTCAAGATTCCAAACTGAAATCCCAGAGTCCTTCTTCCTTGGTAAGTCATAAACTCCAATTTAAATCTCTTAAGCATAATGAGATTGCCAAAAGCCAGTTAGGTCTTCATTTCCTTCACTGCCATTTCTCTCTCGGCTTCACTTTGCCCTCATTGCTTACTTTTATGAATCATGAATACCTTGATAGTAAAAGCAGCTCACATCATTGGGCTCACAACTCTCCACTTTTTTTCTCCATGAAATGTTGGCTTCGCAAATCCTTCCTATCTGATTAGCCCTGAAATCTAAATTTTATCATGATCCTACAATAATGATAACAGCACTGCTCATCTTCTCTGCCTCTTTTAAGTCACTTTCTGCTGGCTTCCCATCTTTGTTATCTACAGCAGTCAGGGATTGGTGAATGTTTTAAGGAAAATAGCCACAACAGACCAGCTTACTTCAATAAGACTTTCATCTGTCCATGACTTTGGTTCTTCAAGTCTCAGCCATCTTTGTAATTCTATTTAGTCTTCAAAATCTTTTATATTTTTGTTTTTATTTAATTCAGACTGTCTACTTGTTCTCTGTAGAAGACTCAGTCTGTTACAAGCTATTTTGCCATTATCAGAAAGGAAACTCCTATTCAATGACATTTAAAACAAAATTTCCAACAAATCCAGTGAGCCAGGCTCTGTGTTTCAAAAGGATTATTTGGATCCCTGATAGCTTCCTTTTTAACAAAGATTGGATATGAGGTCTGGTCCAAAATTTTATATAAGTTAGGTTCAGACAAGAGGAGGAAAAAGTAATTCAGGCTCTTTTCTGGCTAATTGGTGACGGGAAGGGAAGGAAAGAGTTTGAGAGTAAGGCCAGGGAAGCTATAAGTAATTTCTCCCAGCTTCCCATACTGCTTTTACAGCAGCACTGAGAAGAAGGAACTCTCCCTTACTCCCCATTTATGACTGTAAAAAACCCCGACACCTTGCAGGGTATTGTCACTGCAAAGTTAGCTTAAAGGTATGGTGTTTCCGGCCGGGCACAGTGGCTCATACCTGTAATCACAGCACTTTTGGAGGGCGAGGAGAGCAGATCATGAGGTCAGGAGTTCGAGACCTGGCCAACTTAGTGAAACCCTGTTTCTGCTAAAAATACAAAAAAAAAAAATTAGCCAGGCGTGGTGGCAGGCACCTGTAATCCCAGCTACTCAGGAGGCTGAGGTAGGAGAATCATTTGAACCTGGGAGGTGGAGGTTGCAGTGAACCAAGATCGCACCATTGCACTCCAGCCTGGGCAACAAGAGTGAGACTTCATCTCAAAAAAAAAAAAAAAATTGGTATGGTGTTTCCAGGAAGAGAGAAATCTCAAGACATGCACTTTCCTAGAAGCCCCTTTAAGCCTCTGTATATTCTATACAGAACTTCAAAGTAATCAAGGAGCTTGCCAAATAATATGTAATGAGGGCTGAAGAAATAATTAGGAGTCAAAGTAGGACCTCATAAAGGTTCATAGTACCAGTGGGAAACAACCACCGTCAGGGCAGCTCAGACAGGGAGCCACTGCAAACATGGATTGATGCAGCAGAGACCAGATAAAGAATAATACCCACCAGAAACAATCTCTCAGTGGCAGCAGGGCAGCCAGCAACCAGGTAAATAAGAAACAGTGCCTCAGGGACAAGAGGATATCAGCACACACGCAACACCAGCCCACACCAGGAAGTCCCTTCTAATGCCACAAGAATGGGTCAACCAGAACCTTCCTTCACATACAAATAGATTATATTTTTGAAAGAGAAGCAATGGGAGGGGAAGGTTTCCTAAGAGACTAAGCATTATTATCCAAAGTAAAGCTCAAATGTTGCCGAAAGGAACTGTTTAAATTATCAGTTCAGGTTATGTTTAAAATCCTATTGGACTTTTAATGAAAAATTACACCTATTGACTGTGCATGAAATCTCAAGAGAAAGACCAGAGGAGCTACACATTTCCTGGACAGTTGAATGCTCAGTCCATAGAATGAGTGCCTAAATGAATAAGTTGAATGAAGACAAATATTCTCATTAAGGTACACAATGCAGAAAGTTTGAGCTGGGTCTAAGGCAGAGAGGAAAGATTATTCAGAAGAGTTTTTGAAATCTGTGTGGCCTTTCTCCAGTAGCCTTCAGGATCAGGTTGGTCCTTCAGTTTCTTCCTTCCACACAATTGTGTGTCATACCCCTTTACTTTACCTTTAGCTTCTTAATGAAGGGGGAAATGAAAGTGCCTATATGGATTTGGATTATGGTGGCGTATAATGCATATTGCCTATGAAAACCAATGAGATTCCTAATTTGGGGCCCCCATCCTTGTGCTTAGCCTTATTGTGTTATGACAAAAAAAATTCTCTGAAGTTCTTATTAATAAGTTGCTGCCTATGACATATAGCCAGTGTATATTTGGAAATCATGATGTACTACTTAAGATGACATGCCTGTTAGCTATTTTGAAATTTACACTGAAATGATGAAAACAGAAAACTCCTTCAACTCTGAGCAAAATGCTTGTAATGATGTTCCTAAATAGGTAAGAAATCAGAAGCTTCTGTATTATGACTCTGACTTGGGTCTTGTAGGAGCAGACTGGCTACCAAAAATGGTGCAATGACTGACTCTACCTGACTCAGAAAGCTACAGTAGCAAGAACCAGCACAGACTAGGCAGAAACAAAGTAGATCAGAGCCTTCTTTGAAGACCTGTGCATTCAGCAGCATGCCAAGTCATATCTCTGAAATGTTTCTGCAATGCTGTAGGAAGAAATCTCGCGCTGGCACTTAGCGGATCGCTTAATAAATGTAATTTAAATTTATTTTCCTTGGAACTAATTCAGAGGGTTCCCCCTAACTGTTTTTCCCCAAAACACTATATATATAGTGTGTGTGTATATATAGTATATATATAGCGTGTATATATAGAGATAATATATAATATATATTCTCCAGCCTCAGCCTCCTGAGTAGCTGGGACTGCAGGCATGTACCACCATGTCTGACTAATTTTGTATTTTTAGTAGAGACAGGGTTTCTCCATGTTGGTCAGGCTGGTCTCGAACTCCCGACCTCAGGTAATCTGCCAACCCTGGCCTCCCAAAGTCTTGGGATGCCAGGAGTGAGCCATGGTGCCCAACCCAAACACAATATATATTTTAAGGTACCAGGTAATTAGATCTCTGTATTAATTATTTAGGGGTTGGGGAGTTTGATATTTTTCTTTGGGCCTTACAAGATTGATTACAAAGGCAAAGAGTTTGGAAAGAAGGATGCAATGACAATGACTCTGCCCCTGTGCACAGTTCAGTTAAGTCCATTAGAATCATATAGTTATACAGCCTAAGAAAAATGTCATTAAAGCAAGAGGACAAGAATACATAGTGATGCTGATAGAAAATTGGTGCTGTAAATTTTACCATGTTGACTGGTTATAGTGGAAGAGCCAAGTAATTCCAGAAACAAATATTTAATTATAAGAACACAACTGTGCCAGCAATTGCACAACCTCTTTCAATATGATATTGACAAAAGGGGAACTAATGTCCATGTGGCAGAAACTCCAACAAAGTAACCCAAAAATCTAGGCCAGTTGCCTTTTATTCTGTAGCTTAGGTGTCAGCATTTTCTCACCCAAGTGAAGTTCAATTCTCAGGATTCTGTGTTTACCCCATGATTGGAATGCTGAATTAAACACTTGGTTATGTTCTGCAATGAAAAATCCTTCTCTTTCCTTCTTTTCTCTTTCCCTCCATCCATTCTTACTGTATTAGTCATTTTCCACACTGCTGATAAAGACATACCCAAGACTGGGCAATTTACAAAAGGAAGAGGTTTGTTTAACTTATGGTTCCACATGGCTGGGGAGGCCTCACAATCATGGTGGAAGGCCAGGAGGAGCAAGTCACATCTTTCGTGGATGGCAGTGAAGAGAGAGCTTGTGGAGAGAAACTCCTGTTTTTAAAACCATCAAATCTCATGAAACCCATTAACTATCACAAGAACAGTGTAGGAAAGACCTGCCCCCATGATTCAATCGTCTCCCATCAGGTCCCTTCCCCAACATATGGGAATTATGGGAGCTACAATATGAGATTTGGGTGGGGACACAAAGCCAAACCATATCACCTACCACTCTCTCTCCTTTTCCTTCTCTCTCCTTCTCTCCTTCCTTCTTTTTTTCCTTCCTTTCCTCTTTATTTTCAATACATAAAGCATATAAATGCTAAAAAAATTAAAGTCATAGTGATGTCATAGAAGATGGTAGAGTAGGAAGCTCCAGGAATTGGTCTCTCCACTGAAACAACTACTGAGCTGGCAAGAAACATCAGAATCAAGTATTTCAGAACTCTAGAGTCTTGTGTAATACTTATAGCATCTAGAGGAGTGCTTGTGTGAAGAAAAAGCCTGGTAAATTTTATTGAATTTCAGTATTTTATGAAGTGACCCAAATTCACTATCTCCCAGCCTGACAGCACATAGCCACAAGGATGGTGGCTTACATTTCCAGTGTAGCTTGCTGGTGCCACAGTGAGAAATACAGATTTTGTTCCCCCAAAATCGAGATTGCATCTTTTGATCTGCTTGGCAGATTACTGAGGGACTGGCAAAAGAGTTGGCCATGGTTTCAATTCTCAAACACAATTAACTTCCCCGAACAGTTGGTTGTGGGAATTTAAAGAGATAGAACATCATTTCTCTTCTTTTCTTATGGAATCTATGCATTTGAGGACATTTCTCTCAGGTCACTGCCTGACATCATAAATCACAAAACAGAGACTTCAGTAACCACATGTGACCAGGAATATATTTTTTGAAAAATTATTTTGGAAAAGTCAATAAATAAATGAATATCTGGAGCTTTCATCAAGCAACAGAAATCACTGGGGAGAGGGAAGAATCCAATGTCCTGAATTAACAAATTTACAGTATTTAAAATGATCTGTTCTCGAGGGAAAAAAAAATCGGAAAGCACACACAAAAATGAGAAAGTATGACCCATTTACAGGGGAAAAAGGTGGCGGCGGGGTGAGGGGTGCAGATTTGACCAAAACCATCACTGAAGAAGCCCTAGACATTGTATTTATGAGACACAGACTTTGAATTAACTACAAAATATGCTCAAAGAGCTCAACAAAATCATAGATAAAGAACTTAAGAACTTGGGAAAATGGTGAACAAACAAGTAGAGGATACCAATAAAGAGATAGAAATAGGAAGCAAATAGAAATTCTAGAGCTGAAAATTATAACAGCTGAAATTGTTCGGGGTGGGGTGGGGAATCTAATAGTGGGTATGCTATAGTTTGAACATTCTCTCCAAAACTCATGTTAAAATGTAATTACCATGATGATGGTGTTAAGAGGTGGGATGTTTAAGGGGTGATTAGTTCATGAAGGCTTTGCTGTTATCTCAGGGGTGGGTTATTTTGTAGGAGTTTGGTCCCTTCTCTCTCTGTCTTGAATGCACGGTTCCTCACCATGTGATACCTTCCACCATCAGGTGCCTCTTACCAGATGCTGATGCCATGCTTTTAGACTTCCCAGCCTCCAGAACTGTGAGTCTAGTAAATCCCTTTAAAAATAAATTTCCCTGTCTGTAGTTATTTTGTTACAGCAGTAGGGAATAGACTAAAACAGGGTAAAACAGTAGAATTGGACAGGCACAAAAAAGAATTAGCAACTTAAAAATAGGACACTTGAAATTACCCAGTCTAAGGAGCAGGAAAAAAAAAAAAAAAAAAGAATGAAGAAAAGTGGACAGAACCTAAGGGATCTATGGGACACTGCCAAGCATGCCCACATATACATTATGGAAGTCTCCAGAAGGAGAAGAGAAGGATAAAGGTTTAGAAAGAAATAAAGAACACTTGAAAAAATAATAGCAGGAAACTTCCCAAACTTGAAGGAAGACATGAATCTTCATAACCAAGAAGCTCAACAAACTCCAAGCAGGATTAAAATAAAGGGATTGAGATCTATGCTGAGATACATTATGTATAAGCAAGCTGCCAGAAGCTAAAAACAAAGAGAGAATCTTAAAATCAACTGAGGAGAGTGAAAATTATCTGGTGACTACTGACAGGCCCTGGAGACAAAAACTTTTCATCTGAGGAATTTAGAAGGGAACAAAGACAACCTGGTAACCATCAAACAGGCCATGTGGTGGCAAAACTCCATATCTGGGGAATTTAGAAGTAATTAAACTTCCCTAGTATCTAAAGTCAGCATCTGGACCAGGCGTGGTGGCTCACACCTATAATTCCAGCACTTTGGGAGGCCGAGGCAGGTGGATCACCTGAGGTCAGGAGTTTGAGACCAGCATGGCCAACATGGCAAAAACCTGTCTCTACTAAAAATACAAAAATTAGCTGGGTGTGGTGGTGCATTCCTGTAATCCCAGCTTCTCTTGAGGCTGAGACAGGAGAATGGCTTGAACCCAGGAGCGAAAGTTGCAGTGAGCTGAGATCTCACCATTGTGCTTCAGCCTGGGCAACAGGCTCAAAATAAATAGCTAAATAATAATAATAATAATAAATAAAGTCAGCATCTGGTTCCAGATCTAGAATATCTATACATCTCCAGAATGCCATGCTGAAACTCATCTTGCAACTCTTGCTGATGTTAAGGTATCAATGTGTAATCATTTATCATGGCCTACATGGCTAATATGGCCCAAATTATCCTTAAGTTCCTGCCATAAGGTTCATAAAATCTCCTAAGAAAAATTCACTGTGGTGCACTCAATCCTTTCACTGAGGAGGCCCCACTGCACCCTTTGCAGTGTTCTTTCTTTCTAATAAACTTTCACTGTGCAAATCCATACTATTGTTGGTAAATTCTTCTTAGTAAACTGTGAATTGACCACTTCCTGATGCCAGGCTCTGATACCTTACCTGGCAACAACAAGAAAGAAGCAACACATAACATACAAGGGACCCTAAAAAGGATTAACAACCAATTTCTCATCATCAATAACAACAACAAAAACAAAGGAAGATTTTTACTAGTGACTTGTCATACAAGAAATGCTAAAGGAAAAAAAAAAAAGAAAATAATAAATGCTAATGGGGGTCATTCAGCTGAAATGAAAGAAAAGTAGATGGTAACTGGAAGCCATAAAAACAAAGATTATTGGTAAGGGTAGCCGCTAAGGTAAACATAAAGTCTAACATTATTGATGTTTTGACTTGTAACTCCTCTTTTTTGTTTTCCATATGATTTAAAGGAACAAATGCATGTAACAATAATCATAAATCTATAGTGAGCATACATTGAATAAAGCTGTAATCTGTGACAATAACAACATAAGGGAGAACTGAATAGGAGCAGGGTTAATGTGTGCTATTGAAGCCAATTCATTATTTATTTATTTATTTATTTATTTATTTTTGAGCTGCAGCAAGATTTATTGTGAAGAGTGAAACAACAAAGCTTCCACAGTGTGGAAGGGGACCCGAGTGGGTTGCTGCTGCTGGCTAGGGTGGCCAACATTTATTCCTTTATTTGTCCCCTCCCATGATCTGTTTCTGTCATGGGAGGATATGACAAAGAAGAATATGCCTTGGCTGGGTAGACAGAACTGGTTGTGTATGTTAAAAAGGTGTGTGAGTTTGTTGTTTTCATTTTCCCATACTCCTAGAGTAGTTACTGAGATAGCTCCAATGAGCAGCTGGAAAGGAGTGTTGGGAGCAAACTGAGTGGCTCCATGTGTTCTATTTTCCCCTTGGAGAAAAAACCATTTTGTATTTACTAGAAACAATTCAGGAGAGTAATTAAAAGAGGGGATGAGAAGGTACTCTAGTGGTGGGGGTGCTGCTGCAGGGGGTCCAGGGGAGAATGGTTATGAGGGAGTGTGTTTGCCATTGCAAAACCTGGATGTTTGCTAAGCAGGGAGGAGGTGATGGTTTCTGGGGGCCCTGAGAAGCAGACAAGCCATCTGAATGGAGCTGTATAACAGGCTGCGTTGGAAGCATAAAGGGACTTGGAAAGTTAAACTTGTGTCACGTCCTGTTAGGCTATTCTTGGTTCTATTGGAGATTGGGAAAAAGCCCAAATCTAGGAATTATTCATATAAATATGAATTAGTACTTCAACCACTTCCTGAGCTTTCTCTGTCTTGCAGGGGAAGGCTTCTATCCAATTTGTAAAGGTATCAACACAGACCAACAAATATTGAAATCCCCTTGACTTAGGCGTGTGGGTGAAGTCTAACTGCCAGTCCTCTCTGGGATAGTGACCTATTCTTTGTTCCCCTAGAGGGGCCTTACGATTGACCAAGGGATTATTCCTTTGGCAGACCTCACAGGCTTTGACTACTTGTTGGATGATCTGGAGGAGATTTGGCCCTGTAAATAGGGATTTTGCCATTTGATGAGTGTTCTCAATACCCATATGAAAAGTTTGGTGAAGGGTCTTAAGTATTTTCCACTAGTTGGCTTCAGGTATGAGTACCTTTCCCTCTTCTGTCATTAACCACTGTGAGGGGAGAAAACTATACCCCTGTGAAAGTCCCCAATCTGTTTCAGTCAGGGAATACTGGAATTTATCTCTTGGAGAGGGCTGTTACATACTAAGGGTCCTTCCATAGGTATTTCTAATGGGAGGTTCCGCCTGGCAGCAATTCTGGACTCAGTGTCTTCCTGATGGTTTCCTTCTGCCTTTTCTCCTTCACCTTTTTGATGGCTTTGGCAGTGTAAGACTGCCACCTCCTTGGGTTTTTGCACTGTGTGCAGTAACTTCATGATTTCCTTGTGGTATTTAATGGGGGTTCCCCCAGGGGTTAGGAAGTCCCTTTCTTTCCATTTGGCAGCATGGGCATGTAGAATTAGGTGAGAATACTTGCTATCTGTATACACATTTATTCTAATTCCCTTTCCAAGTTCTAAGGCTATGGTAAATGCCACTACTTCTGCTAATTGGGTGCTGGTCCCTGGGGGTAGAGGTTTACTTTCAAGTACTGTTACATCACTAACTATGGCATAACCTGCCCTTTATATCCCATTCTTCATAAATGACCTTCCATCAGTATAAAGGTTAAGCTCAGGGTTAGCTAAGGCAACTTCTAAGAGATCCTCTCGGGCGGCATAAATCTGAGCTACGATTTGCCGGCAGTCATGCTTGACTGGTTCCTCATCCTCTGGGAGAAAAGTGGCAGGGTTGAGGGCTGCACACATGCATATTTGAACCACTGGTCCCTCAAGGAGTAGCACCTGATATCTAAGCAGATGGTTGTCTGATAGCCATAAACTTCCCTTATCACCTAGTGTGCCATTTACATCATGAGTAGTCCAGATGGTGAGATCATTTCCTTGTATTATTTTGATAGCCTCTGATACTAAGATGGCCACCACTGCAACTACCTGTAAACAGTGAAGCCAGCCTTTTGTTACTACATCAATTTCCTTACTTAGGTATGCCACTGGTTGTGGGGTTGTCCCATGAGTCTAAGGACTCCAAAAACTATTCCCTCTCTCTCTGTGATGTATAAAGAGAAGTTTCGTCTTGTGGGAAGGCTGGAGCTTGTACTAAGCCCTGCTTTAAGGTTTTGAAGGCTGTTTATGTCTCTAGTTCCCATTCTACTAGATGAGTATTTGCCCTCTGGGTCTCCTTGATTAGAGTATAGAGTGGCCTGGCCATCTCGCTGTATCTGGGGATCCCTAATCAGCAAAAGCCAGTGATCCCAAGGAACCCCCACAACTGTTTTAAAGTCTTAGGGTGACAATAAGCCAGTATAGGCTATATTCATTCCTGCTGAGGGCCCTGGTTCCTCTAAGATTAGGCCTAGATATTTGAGTTGTAGGCAGAGCTGGGCCTTTGATTTAGATGCCTTGTACCCTTGATTAGCTAGAAAGTTCAAGAGATCTAGAGTAGCCTGCTGGCATGAGGCTTCTGAACTGATAGCCAAAAGTAAATCATCCACATACTGAAGGACCAGAGTGCCTGGACTTGAGAAGTGGCCTAGATCCTGGGCCAGTGCCTGACCAAAGAGGTGAGGGCTATCCCTAAATCCTTGAGGCAAGACCATCCATGTAAGTTGAAACATGTGGTCTGTGGGATCCTCAAAGGCAAAGGAAAACTGGGAGTCAGAGTGCAGGGGGATGCAGAAGAAGGCATCCTTGAGGTCCAGAACAGTGAACCATTCTGCTTCCTCTGGAATTTGAGAGAGCAGGTTATAGGGATTTGGTACAACTGGATATAGAGGAATTACTGCCTCATTGATGAGTCTAAGATCTTGCACTAGTCTCCACTAACCATTCGGTTTTGTACTCTAGAATTGGGGTGTTGCAGGGACTGTTGCATTTTCTTGCTAAGCCTTGAACTTTTAAGTGTCTAACAGTATCCTGTAATCCTTTATGAGCTTCAGGCCTTAAGGGGTCTTTTAGTCTGATTTGGAATGGGTGGTCATTTTTTGCCCTTCTGAATTGTCCTTCCAATGCCCAGACTTCAGAGTTGATTCCCTCCTCAGGCAGGGGACAACAAATGGGTAACTTATTCCCTATATTCATGTAGACAATAGCTCCAGCTTTGGCTAATGTATCCCTCCATAATAAGGTTGTGGGACTTTCAGGCATAACAAGAAAGGCATGTGAAAAGAGCAAAGTCTCCCAATTACAACTGAGCAGGTGGGAGAAATGCCTGGTTACAGACTGTCTCAGGATTCCTTGGATGGTAATGGACCTTGAGGACAGCAATCCAGGGCAGGAGATTAACACTGAGAAGGCCACACCAATGTCCAGAAGGAAATCAATTTCCTGGCCCTCAATGGTTAAACTTACCCAGGGCCCAGTGAAGGTGATGACACGAGCTGGTGCTTGTCCCAGGCACCCTCCATCCTGTTGTTGGATCATCTGATTGGGAGCTTCTGTCACAGAGAACCTTTGTCCTCTGGGGCAGCGAACCTTCCAGTTATTGCCTTGTCATAGTAGACATGGAAAAGGGGGTGGCTTGTTTCTCATTGGACAATCTTTTTTAAGGTGTTCTTGCAAACCACACTGACAACAGACCCTACCAGGTGATTTGCCTGCTCCATTTTCTGTACTCTCTGAACCACCAAGGTTTGTTTTTCTGAGGGCCATAACAACAGCTGTGGCTTTTGTCTTATCTCACTTTCCCTTTTCAGCCTGTTCCTCTTGGTCCCCATTATAGAACACCAAGTTTGTCAGGTTTAATAATGTCTCCAGATTTTGTTCAGGGCCCAGGGCTTGCTTTTGGAGTTTTCTCCTCATATCTGTGGCTGATTGGGTAATAAACCTATCTTTGAGGATCAAATGACTCTTGAGGGAGTCAGGTGACGGAGGAGTATATTTTCTTTAGTCCTCCTGTAGCCACTCGAGGAAGGTGTAGGATTTTCTTCCTTACCCTGATTTATGGTGGACATCTTTGAATAATTCATGGGTTTTTTT
>NW_012101912.1:155435-164946 GCF_000951045.1 Mandrillus leucophaeus
CAGAAGAAGGCATCCTTGAGGTCCAGAACAGTGAACCATTCTGCTTCCTCTGGAATTTGAGAGAGCAGGTTATAGGGATTTGGTACAACTGGATATAAAGGAATTACTGCCTCATTGATGAGTCTAAGATCTTGCACTAGTCTCCACTAACCATTCGGTTTTGTACTCTAGAATTGGGGTGTTGCAGGGACTGTTGCATTTTCTTGCTAAGCCTTGAACTTTTAAGTGTCTAACAGTATCCTGTAATCCTTTATGAGCTTCAGGCCTTAAGGGGTCTTTTAGTCTGATTTGGAATGGGTGGTCATTTTTTGCCCTTCTGAATTGTCCTTCCAATGCCCAGACTTCAGAGTTGATTCCCTCCTCAGGCAGGGGACAACAAATGGGTAACTTATTCCCTATATTCATGTAGACAATAGCTCAAGCTTTGGCTAATGTATCCCTCCATAATAAGGTTGTGGGACTTTCAGGCATAACAAGAAAGGCATGTGAAAAGAGCAAAGTCTCCCAATTACAACTGAGCAGGTGGGAGAAATGCCTGGTTACAGACTGTCTCAGGATTCCTTGGATGGTAATGGACCTTGAGGACAGCAATCCAGGGCAGGAGATTAACACTGAGAAGGCCACACCAATGTCCAGAAGGAAATCAATTTCCTGGCCCTCAATGGTTAAACTTACCCAGGGCCCAGTGAAGGTGATGACACGAGCTGGTGCTTGTCCCAGGCACCCTCCATCCTGTTGTTGGATCATCTGATTGGGAGCTTCTGTCACAGAGAACCTTTGTCCTCTGGGGCAGCGAACCTTCCAGTTATTGCCTTGTCATAGTAGACATGGAAAAGGGGGTGGCTTGTTTCTCATTGGACAATCTTTTTTAAGGTGTTCTTGCAAACCACACTGACAACAGACCCTACCAGGTGATTTGCCTGCTCCATTTTCTGTACTCTCTGAACCACCAAGGTTTGTTTTTCTGAGGGCCATAACAACAGCTGTGGCTTTTGTCTTATCTCACTTTCCCTTTTCAGCCTGTTCCTCTTGGTCCCCATTATAGAACACCAAGTTTGTCAGGTTTAATAATGTCTCCAGATTTTGTTCAGGGCCCAGGGCTTGCTTTTGGAGTTTTCTCCTCATATCTGTGGCTGATTGGGTAATAAACCTATCTTTGAGGATCAAATGACTCTTGAGGGAGTCAGGTGACGGAGGAGTATATTTTCTTTAGTCCTCCTGTAGCCACTCGAGGAAGGTGTAGGATTTTCTTCCTTACCCTGATTTATGGTGGACATCTTTGAATAATTCATGGGTTTTTTTCCTAACTCTCCTTAGTCCTTCTAGAACACAAGTCAACAGATGTTTGTGACTTCAGTCTCCATGATCTGAGTCTAGTTCCCAGTGGGGATCCATACTGTGGATATCTTGCTGACTGGTAGGGAATTTGTCCCTTTCTTTGGCTGTCATTCTGTCATTTACTTGACTAAGATACCAGGTATCTCCAAACTCTCAGACTGCAGCTGAAGCCATGTTCCTTTCATTAAAGGCCAGGGTTTGATCTAACAATAGCATGACACCTCCCCAAGTGAGGTAGAAGGTTTGCCCTAGACCCTGTAGGACTAGTCACTATCAGGATCATTTGAAAACTCCCCCAGGTCTACCTTGATCTGCTTTAAATCAGAGAGGAAGAAGGGGACATGTACCCAGGTTGGGCCAAATTCACCTCCCCCTACAGCTTGAAGGGGACATAACCAATAGCCTGGGTGTTTTTGTGGTCCCTTGGAGATTTCTTTGCCTTTTTTTCTTCTGGGTGCAGGAGATTGGAGGAGGCTCATCACTGATAGAAAGGGGAGCTGTAGGGAGGCTAGGATGTGGGGGTAATCTGAGGGGTCCTCTTGTGGAATATACATTGCAAGCTTTGCATAGTTGTGGATTATCCTTCAATGAAAAGAAACCTTGGACATAAGGTATTTCACTCCAGTTGCCTTCCCTCTTACAGAAAAGGTCAAGCCACTGGATACAATAGTATAGATATTGTAATTTATACTTCCCTCGGGTGGCCATTTTTTCCCCATCTGAGAGAGAATACTGGGGCCAGGCCATAGTGCAGAAAAAAATAAACCACTTCTTTTTCAGGGTTTGCAGGTCAAATTGGTCCCAATGGCTTAGGATGCATTTCAAGGGTGAGGCTGTTGATGCCTAAGTGTTTCCCATCTGAAAGAAGAAAAAAAACACATTTTTTTTTTTTTTTCTGCCCAAGAACCCACAATGGTCCCTGGACCCTGCTGTTCAGAATAGTTGTGCTCACCAAAGCAGCAGCAGAAATACTAGTTTTCCTCCTAGACCATAAAGAGGACTGAGGAAGGTCAGATTTAGTGGTCCTTACCAATGCATTCTCAAAAACCTGTTAGTTAGAGTCTTAAGCATTTTCTCCTGTTGGTATTGGGACCTTACCCTTGTCCTATAAAGATGATATGCCTCAAAATGGAGTGGAGGGCCATACCCTGAGGGAGGAAAGAGATCTCCAATTGGAAAAGTGGCACATTTTGTCCTCACTTATCATCATATGAACAGGAAGGATATCCCCCTAATTTTGGAGTCTATAATTTCTGAGGCTCCCCATATCCTAGCTTCAGGAATAGCTTTTGTTAGGCCTGCTAGTCTGAGGAGTGATCCTAAAATTGCAGATAGTTCACCCCTCCCCCCAACCCCTACACTGGGGCTTTGGCCAAATATTATGTCTTTCTGATTGGTGAGCCCGGGTGCCTAAAGAAGGGAACAGAGTCCCAAAATTTAGACTAGAAATCATTCTTATAGGAGAAACTAGAAGAGCACCCGGGACAGGAAGTGGGTTTTAGAAGTGGGACTAGCCTCGGAGAAGAAAGGTGGGAGGAAGTTTGTCTGACAAGTGTTAGGACCCAGGAGGCAAGGGTCAGGACAGATAGGATAGATGGTCATGTCTCCCTTGGGCAATGTAACTCAGAGTTCCGCTCATGGCTGTAGGGTGAACCAACTTTTTGTCCAGACCTTGGAGCTGAATGTTTTTCCTATCTGTTGACTCTCAGCTCAGCCTGGAAGTACAGAGAAAGTGGAAGCTGGTTCCAGGCAAACCAATGCTCTCAACTTCAAAGAGCTGGGGATTGTTAGAGAACCCTTTCTCAGAAAGCCTGACACCCTTGTCTTTAGTCCAGTGGCTGCGTTAGTCACTTTTAACTGGCTGACAGGTGCCCAGTGTTTAGCCCCTGAATTCTAAGGAAAAATAGGGCAGAATAGCAAGTGAAAGGGATCCAGTGGTACTCACCATGTGGCAATATCCTGGACAAGCCCCCAAGAAGTGTGTGGAGTTGGTTCCTGCCATTGGGTTTGTGGTCTTGCTGACCTCAAGAATGGAGCTGTGTACCCTCACAGTGAGTGTTACAGCTCTTAAAGATGGCATGGATCCAAAGAGTGAGCAGCAGCAAGATTTATTGTGAAGAGTGAAATAATAAAGCTTCCACAGCATGGGAGGGGACCTGAGCGGGTTGCCCCAATTTATTATTAATTAGAACTAGAGTGATACAAATTTAGAATGTTAACTGTCATCTCCATGGCAACTACTAAGAAGCTAACTAAAAAAAATACTGACAAGTAAATAAAGAGGGAATCAAATGTGGTACACCGGAAAAAATAAAAAAATCAAAAACAAAAGAAGACAGTATTAAAATAATTGAGGAGCAAAAAGATATATACACTTATATACATACACACACACACATACACATACACACAAGCATATATATGTATAATAGCACAATGGCAAAAATAAATTTTTCATTATCAATAATCTGGTTAAATATCAATGGATTAAGCTCAGCAGTTAAAAGTCCATAACTGGCACATTGCAGTTTAAAACACAAATAGGTTGAAAGTGAAAGGAAGAAAAATATCCATGTGAATATTAAACAAAAGAGGACCTCCTCTTACTTAAAAAGTCAATCTTCCTATCTCCCTCCTTCTCATAAATAAATACATTATCACTTTTTAAAAATTTCCCCTTCTGTTTGTTCCTTCCTGTTTTTTCCCTGTTGAAAGAATTTTGTTCACCTTTCTAGGATACGGCCCCCAGCCCCTGTTCACTGCTCTGATGGTCAGAGACTTCTGTGATCTATGACAAGTCTTGGGGAATGCACACTGATGACTGGTTTTTGAAAAGCAGCATTAGGGCTTTAGTGTGATAACAGAAGAATGTAGAGCTATCAGCAATTTTTATTTCCTTGACAGAGCCTGGGCTTTCCTATTTGTTTCTGGCCACCACCTACTGAGAATAAGTACTTTGTATGGGTATTCATTCCATTTTAATGTTTAAACCACTGCAACTCCATCTTGAACAGGGGCCGGGTACAATAAGGCTAAGACCTGCTGTGCTGTATTACCAGTGAGTTAAGGCATTCTAAGTCACAGGATGAGCTAGGAGGTTGGCACAAGATGATACAGGTCATAAAGAGTTTGCCAATAAATCAGGTAGCAGTAAAGAAGCTGGCTAAAACCCATCGAAACCAAGATGATAATGAGAGTGACCTCTGGTTGTTCTCACTGCTACACTCCCACCAGCACCATGACAGTTTACAAATACCATGGTAATGTCAGGAAGTTACCCTATGTCGTCCAAAAAGTGGAAACATGTATAATCCACCCCTTGTTTAGTATATAATCAAATAATCACAAAAATGGGTAACTAGCAGCCCTAAGGGTTGCTAGTGGAGTTAAGCCCTAAGGGTTACTGCCTGTGGAGTAGCTGTTCTTTTATTCCTTTACTTTCTTCATAAACTTGCTTTCACTTTACTGTACGGACTTGCCCTGAATTCTTTCTTGTGCAAGATCTAAGAACCCTCTCTTAGGGTCTGGATTGTGACCTCTTTCTGGTATTATCTTTCTGGTGACTACTGAAGGGACAATACTGAGGAAACTCCTGACCTAGAGGTTAACTTTAGTTAAGTGGTGGGTTCTGGTAACATCTGTCTGGTGAACCCTGAAGGGCAATACTGAGGAGACCCCCCAACCCCAAGGGTAAATATCTGTGTGCACCAATTGGCTGACTTTGGGTAAGTGGGGTACATAAACCTGGGTAAATGATAGGGCTGAGTTACAGGCCCAACTTAGGGGAGTTAAGAGTCCCTCTTAAGACAGAGAGAGCTAAGATCTCCTCTCAAAAAGCAAAAACGCTTGACCAAACTTGGGTTTGAGGCCTAACTTATGAAGGTTAGGGTACTTCCTAAGATTTAGGAGGTTGGAGGCCCCTCTCAGTGAAGTCCCTCTTGACTAAGAATGGTTTTGGCACTATGGGATATTAACTGCTATTCTGTTTGGATTAATCTGCCTTGCGCTTTTTGCTTATGGCTATGAGTAATGGAATTAGGCATATACAGGACCATGGGACATGTGTAGGTTTTTTCTCCCCAAAACGGGAAACTTGAGAGCAAATAGAACTGCTGGAAACGATCCCTTCGCTAGTGATAAGTGGCCGCCTGAACTTTTCAGTGTTGCTGCAATGGATGGGTCTTTCTCTGGCCTCCCTGAGCTCTTTGCCTTCCCTACTCTGCCACAGGCAATGCTTTTCTCTCTCTTCTTCCCCTTTCCTATCTTTCGTGTTATTCAGGATGACCATCTTGCCCAGAGACCACATGTTGAAACTCCTGGTAGGAAGTTGGTTTAATGATAATGGGGCCCAACTAGGGTCAAGTTTGAGTCTTGCCAGTTTGATACTGGGTGCTAAGCAGAGTGGCTAATGTCTATGTTTTATCCCATATATTTTGCTCTGGCCAGAACAGGAAAAGATAATATTCTTTTGTGTTGGGTCCTGGCCCCTAGGGCTGTGGTGCAGCCAGCTAGGTCACTAGGGCCACTCAGGGAAAGAGAACCCAAAAGCCTGGCATGCTGGCAAAATGGTAAGAATTTCTTACTAGTCAGAATTCTGGCCTCTCTCTCTCTGTGCAAACTGGTTGAATGAACGGTATTGATTAATAGGAAAAAAGGATTCATGAAGTTAATCTTAAGCTGTAGTGAATCTGGTGTGCTTTCTGTGTCTTTCGGTATCATCATAAAGAGGGGTACCTTAGGACAGAATGCAGGCCTAGGACTCCATAAGCCTGGTGTTCAAGATGGCCGAGCAAAGTGATCACTTACAAACTTTGCTACAGGTGCCCCCCACCCCTCCCCCAAAAAAGAAAACTGGTTGAAGTTTCCCTCTTGTCTTGTATGTCCTTGGGAGCTTGACCTTGTAATAATGTAATAATGTGGCAGTATTTTGTCTTGTTCCCTACCATCACAATGGTGGCCCAGGTTCAGGATTCAATTCTTGGCTTAGGAAGCGAGTCCTTTATCTTCTGTGTGTGTATTTATATGTGTTGTGTTTGAGTGATAGAAAAAAAGCTTCAATTGGTTTAAAATAATAAGTGCTTAAATATTTTTTGAGAAAAGTAAAAAGTGTAATGCCTTTGGTTCACATGACTTAAGTAATCTTTGGGAAACAAAAACAGTTTTAAAGATTATTGGTAAAATAAAAATATATTCAAAAATGTAAACATTTGGTCTAAATTATGCAGGTCAAATACTAAGTTTGCTAAATGCTTTAAGGTCATAAACTGCTCCTTTGACTTTTGAAAATTGTTCAGTTTACCTGCTTTGGAGCATTAGATTTTAGGTAAGGCCCAGAAACATATGGTGTTAGCCATATCCATAGCAATGCCGGAAAAAGTCAGTCTTTATCTGGTGTCCTAAGCTCTACACCTAGTACGTAATTATAATCCCTTACTTACCAACGTTTTCACCAAAAGTAAAAGTTGCTAACAGTTTACAGTATAATATATGTAATTGAAACTACTGAAGAAGCAGTTTTACAAGTAAGGCGTGTAAGGAAAGTGAAATGTATTTTTGGTGAAAGATTATAAGAAGTCATGGAAATGTGGATGTTTTTGGCCATATTAAAAGTTAAAAAGTTAGTTTTTTACTTTAGATAAAATAAAGCTGGAGCTTTAAGCAAGTTGATAGAATAAAGCTGGAGCTTTAAGCAAGTTGTGGAAGGTGTGTAAAAATTAATCTTGTAAAAAAATTATTTACTAAAGTTAAAGGGGTATTATTCAGTTTTTCCTTAAATTAAACGTTGGAATAAAAGCACAAAAGTTTTTTCTTATAGCAAAAATCTGCTTATGATCTGCTCTTTAACAAATATTTGTAAAGGTTTATAAAAGGTTTATGAGAACCTTACCTTATGGTGAACAATTAAAATAAAATCATTATAGATATGTCTATATGTCTATAAACCTGTAATAGCGTTTGACATCAATAATGTACAAATGCAACAATGAAATTTGGCTCATTTACTATAACAATTACATAGGAAGCATTATCAAATATAAAATGGTGTTTGGCTTTCTTTGGGCTGTGTTTATATAAATATGTTAGTAGCATCTGTTCCAAAATTATGTAAAACTACTATAATCCTGATATAACTTAGTGTATGTTATTAAAAGTTGTAATTGTTATGTACAATTGTCATATGCCACAGAAGTAACCAAAATTTTCTTGTCAACTGTGGCTTTAATAGTAGCTATCCTATGACTTTTTTTTTTTTATCATCCACAAATTTGAATGTGACCTGCCTTGCTAGGTTAGGGAATTTCTCCTGGGTAATATCCTCAAGAGTGTTTTCTAACTTGGTTCCATTCTCCCCATCACTTTCCAGTACACCAATCAAATGTAGATTTGGTCTTATCACATAGTCCCATATTTCTTGGAAGCTTTGTTTGTTTCTTTTCAGTCTTTTTTCTCTAATCTTGTCTTTTCACTTTATTTCATTAATTTGATCTTGAATCACTGATATTCTTTCTACCACTTGATTGAATTGGCTATTGAAGCTTGTGCATGTGTCATGAAGTTCTCATGCTGTGGTTTTCAGTGACTACTGGTCATTTAGGTCTTCTCTACACTGTTTATTCTAGTTAGTCATTAGTCTAACCTTTTTTCAAGGTTTTTAGCTTCCTTACAATGGGTTAGAACATGCAATGGGTAGATTGCAAAGATTTTCTTCCATTCTGTAGGTTGCTTGTTCACTATGATGGACATTTGGGTTGATTCCATGCCTTTGCTATTGTGAATAGTGCTGCAGTGAACATATGCATGCATGTGTCTTCATGATAGAGCAATTTATATTCCTTTGGGTATATACCCAGTAATGGGATTAGTGAGTCAATTGGTAGTTCTATTGTTAGATCTTTGAGAAATTGCCACACTATTTTCCACAATGGTTGAACAAAGTATACATCAATATACCAAGAGGGTATAAGTGCTTCTTTTTCTCTGCAACCTCTCTAGCACTCATTTTTTTCACTTTTTAGTAATAGCCATTCTGACTGATGTGAGATGATATCTCATTGTGGTTTTGATTTGCATTGCTCTAATGATTAGTGATGTTGAGCTTTTTTATATATGCTTGTTGGTCGTATGCACATCTTTTGAAAAGTCTCTGTTCATGTCCTTTCCCCACTTTTTAATGGGATTATGTGTCTTTTTTTTCTTGCAAATTTAAGTTTCTTATAGATGCTGGATACTAGATCTTTGTCAGATGCATAGTTTGCAAAAAGCATACTGTCATTTCTATTGCATATCTTGCAAATATAAATATATTATTTCTGAAACTGTGCATTTATTTTATTGAAACATAAAGTTTAAGTGTTGGCTATGAGTAGCATGGAGTAAGCACAGTCCATTGCCTTTACCAATGAATTCAGGCATAAAACCAGGAGATAAGGCATGGGACAGTTATTTGATGATTTTAGTAGAGCTATTTGATGAGTCTGAAAAGTAAATAGTTGTAGGTGGATGGGGCAAGAATACCAGAATTCAAAGTTTCACCACACTGGAGATAATTTTAACACTTCTTCCTTCAAGTCTCCCACTGCTTGTTCAAACATCTGGCTACAGTTGCAGATGTGCATGGCAGAGAGAACTAAAGCCTGGATGGAGGACTGAAAAGATTCTTCAGGTAAATGGAAAGTACTGGGGAGATTGTAGACAGTGATAAATGTGGAAATGCAATCCTGCAATCCTGCATGGGTTTAATTCTAATAAGCAGGCAAAAGACATTGGAAACTGAAATGATAGATCCCTGTTAGGCTCCAGACTGAACCACTGAATGACACATATGACACAGATCTAGATGGCAGTAAAAAGGATTAGAAAAGGTTTGAAATTGAGCTGATATTAGAACTGCAGCTCAAAGAAGAATATGCCACCTGAGCTTAAATTTGCCAGAAAAAATCACATGCTCAAACAAAAATATAAATATTTCTCACAGGATTTAAACAAGACTGAGATTCTTATAATAACCAAAGTGTCCAGCATACTACCTAAAATTTCTTGGCATTTGAAGAACCACAGAAATCTCAGCTTGTATGGGAAAAGACAATTAACAGATGCCAAAGCTAAGATACCCAAGATATTTGGAATTATCTGAGAAAAATTTTAAACACCTATTATAGTAATGCTCCAGCAA
>NW_012101912.1:164996-231390 GCF_000951045.1 Mandrillus leucophaeus
TCTGTTCATGTCCTTTCCCCACTTTTTAATGGGATTATGTGTCTTTTTTTTCTTGCAAATTTAAGTTTCTTATAGATGCTGGATACTAGATCTTTGTCAGATGCATAGTTTGCAAAAAGCATACTGTCATTTCTATTGCATATCTTGCAAATATAAATATATTATTTCTGAAACTGTGCATTTATTTTATTGAAACATAAAGTTTAAGTGTTGGCTATGAGTAGCATGGAGTAAGCACAGTCCATTGCCTTTACCAATGAATTCAGGCATAAAACCAGGAGATAAGGCATGGGACAGTTATTTGATGATTTTAGTAGAGCTATTTGATGAGTCTGAAAAGTAAATAGTTGTAGGTGGATGGGGCAAGAATACCAGAATTCAAAGTTTCACCACACTGGAGATAATTTTAACACTTCTTCCTTCAAGTCTCCCACTGCTTGTTCAAACATCTGGCTACAGTTGCAGATGTGCATGGCAGAGAGAACTAAAGCCCGGATGGAGGACTGAAAAGATTCTTCAGGTAAATGGAAAGTACTGGGGAGATTGTAGACAGTGATAAATGTGGAAATGCAATCCTGCAATCTTGCATGGGTTTAATTCTAATAAGCAGGCAAAAGACATTGGAAACTGAAATGATAGATCCCTGTTAGGCTCCAGACTGAACCACTGAATGACACATATGACACAGATCTAGATGGCAGTAAAAAGGATTAGAAAAGGTTTGAAATTGAGCTGATATTAGAACTGCAGCTCAAAGAAGAATATGCCACCTGAGCTTAAATTTGCCAGAAAAAATCACATGCTCAAACAAAAATATAAATATTTCTCACAGGATTTAAACAAGACTGAGATTCTTATAATAACCAAAGTGTCCAGCATACTACCTAAAATTTCTTGGCATTTGAAGAACCACAGAAATCTCAGCTTGTATGGGAAAAGACAATTAACAGATGCCAAAGCTAAGATACCCAAGATATTTGGAATTATCTGAGAAAAATTTTAAACACCTATTATAGTAATGCTCCAACAAGTACACCCAAAGGCTCTTAAAAGAATAGAAAGCAAATTTCTGTTAAAATAAAAGAAGAAGAAAAGAATCAATTGGAAATTTCAAAAATGAAAAAAATACATAAAAAAATTACAGGACAAACTTTATAGCAGAATTGAGATGACAGAAGATAAATTCAGTGAACATGAAGATAGATTAAGATAAATTATCCTGTCTGTTAAACAGGGATAAAGAATTTAAAATGTAGACTGATCCTCAGACATTTGTGGAGACACTTATTAAAAGCTCTGAGACTTGGGTTATTACAGTTCCAGAAGAGGAGAAAGAGTGTACTGCTGAAAAAATATTTCAAATAATATGGCCAAAAGCTTCCCAGATTTGACAAAGACATACAAAATCAAACTCAAAAATCTCAATGAATCTCAACGAGGAGAGAGGGAGAAGGAAGGCAAGAAAAGAAAAGAAACCCATGCTCAGACAATCAAACTGCTAAAAATTAAAGTAAAAAATATAATCTAGAAAGCAACAATATTACTTATAGGGAATCAATGATTTGAATATCTGTAATTTTCACATCAGACACCATGGAGACCAGAAGGATTCTGCCATAAAGGGTAGAACATAACATTTCTATATTACGTGGAAAGTAGTAAAGCATGTGTTCTAAGAAGACTGTGAAGAGTTAGGTTCGCATATTGTATTCCCCAGAGCAATGATTTAAAAAAATGCAAAAAGTTATAGCAAAAACACAATCAATAAATAAAAATAGCATTCTAAAACATGTTCAAATAACACAAAAGAAGTAAAGAAATGGGAAATGGGAAGATAAAAAAGGCCGAGTAAACAAAGTAAAAAAAGATAGACTTGAATTCAAATATACAATAATTACTTTAAATGTGTGTACAATAATTACTTTAAATGTGTGTGCGCTGAACACCCCAATAGCAACAATAATAAAACACTTATACAGACATTACAAGAAAATTAGAACTTAATGTCTCTCATCAATACAGATGCATATTCATCAACAAAATAGTTAATAATTAAAGGTAGAAATACGATATCATGACCAACATGGGTTTACAGCAGGAATCCAAAGTATAATGACATACAGTTAATGTAATTCATAATATTAACAGAAAAAGAAACCAATGGAATAGTCACAAAAATGCAGTCAGGGGATATAGTTTTGGAAGAAATAAATAAAATTGTGTCTACCTAGGTGACTTGGTTTTATATATAAAAAATTCCCCAAATCCATAAAACAGATATCAGAACTAAGTGAGTTTAGCAAATTCACAGGATATGATATCAATTTATTAAAATCACTTGTATTTATGTATACTAGTAATGAGCAATTCGAATCCACAATTTTTCAAGTGCCATTGAAAATAGCAACAATAACAAAAATAGATAGTTATAGATCTCATAAAATATGTACAAGATCTCTAAGCTGAAAACTGCAGAGCAATAATGAAATAAATAAAAAAGACATAAGTGGAGATCAATACTATGTTCATGGACTGGAAGACTAAGTTTGTTAAGATGTCAATTCTCCCAAATTTACTTTTAAAGTCAATACAATTCTGTTCAGAATTCCAGCAGGATATTTTTCTCCTTCCAACAGAAATGAACCGCTGATTCTAAAATATATAGGGAAAGAAAAATGAACTAAAATAGCCAAAGTAATCGTGAAAATCATTGACAAAATTTGAGGGCTCATATTATCCAAACCCAAGAATTTTCACGGAGGTGCATCAACCAAGACAGTGTGCTATTGGCAAAAAGATGTATACATAGATAAAAGGAACAGAGTTTAGAAATAGACCCACATAAATTTCATCAATTAATTGTTGACAAACATGCAAAGCTAACTCAGTTGAAGAATTGTCTTTCAACAAATGATGCTAAGATGATTGGACATCCAGATAGAAAGAGGGGAAAAAATGAACCACGAACAGACCTAACACTATGTACAAAAATTAAAAGTAAAATTAAAAATGGATCATTGATCTATATTAATACAATTTCTAGAATACAAAATAGGAGAAATTTATTGTAACCTTGAGTTAGGTATAGAGTTTCTAGGTATGAGACCAAAAGTACAATTTATAAAGGAAAATTTGGTAAATTTGTCCCCATCAATATTTAAAATATTGACTCTTTAAAAAATATTGCTTTCAAAATAGGGACAAGCTACAGCCTTGGAGAAAACATCTACAAAACACATATCTTACAATAGATTTGTTTCCAGCATATGTAAATGTTTCACAAAACTTAGTAATGAAGAAACAACCTGATTTAACAATTGTCCCAAGATTTGAACAGACACTTTAATAAAGAAGATATATGAATAGCAAACAAGCATGTCAAAACAGGAAGAATATCACTAGTCTTTAAGGAAGCAAAATTTAAACCATGATGCTAAGATCTGGCAACACCAAGTGCTAGTAAGGATGTGGAGCAACTCCAATGTTAATATGATAAAGGGGAGAATGTAAAACGCTGTAACCATTTTGGAAAATAGTTCAGCACTTTCCTACAAAATTAGAACTACACTTAATCATATGACCTCCTCATGAGTATTCACAAAAGAGAAATGAAAACATGCTCTCACAAAAATTATTATACAAATATTTGTAGCATCTTTTTCCATAATTATAAATAACTAGAAGTAGTCCAGATGTTCTTAAAAACTGAGTGAAATAAATCTTAAAATGGAATATTCTTCATTGATAAAAATGAGCAAGTACTAATGTACATAATAACATGGATGAATGTTAAATGTATTACACTATATGAGAGAGGCCTGACTCCAAAATTTACTTACTACATATTTATTTACTACAATTTGTTTGACATTGCCAAAAACGCAAAACAACAAGCCAGTCAAGTAGTTGACAGGTGCCGGGGGTGGGGTGTCCACAAAGGGGCCAGCAATGATTGGGGAGGGTGATGTAATTGTTTTATATTTGGTTTGATGATAGTCACCTAACTGTACATGCTTGTCAAACCTCAAAGAACTATACCCTAAAGAAGGTGAATTTTACTGAATGTAAATTGTGCTGCAATAAAGTTGCCTAAATATTTTTAAACTAGTGTTTTATCTGAAGTTGCACCAAACATCTTAAAAACTGAATTGGACTGAGAAAACTATAATTGTGATATACATCAATAGTAATGTAGTAGGAGGGGACAGAGCAAGATGGTCAAGTAAAAGCCTCCATAGATTATCTCCCCTTCCCACAGGAACACAAAATTTGACAAATATCTACGCAAAAATAGGACTTTCATAAGAACCAAAAATCACAATACTTGGTTTTAAGCAATTACAGTACTTGGTTTTAATTTCATTTCACTGAAAGAGACCTTGAAGAGGGAAGGAAAGATAGTCTTGAATCACTAATGCCACCCCTCTTCCATTCACTGGCAGTAACCAGTAACCGCACAGCACAGAGAGAGAATCTGTGCACTTGGGAGAGAGAGTGCAACAATTGTGGGATTTTGCATTGAACTCGGTGCTGCCGTATCACAACACAAAGTAAACAAGGCTGAATTCAGCTGATACCTGCCCATGGAGGGAGCATTTATAGCAGCCCTAGCCAGAGAGGAATTGCTCATCCCAGTGGTGGGCACTTGAACTTCGGCAAACTTCACCACTGTGAGCTACAGTGCTCTGGGGCCTAAAATAAATGCAAAAGACAATCTAGGCCATAAAGACTGCAATTCCTGGGGAAGTCCTAGTGCTGAGCTGGGCTCAGAGCCAGTCATCTTGGAGGGCGCGTGACCTATGAGACACCAGCTAAAGTAGCTAAGAGACTGCTTGTGCTACCCCTTCCCCTACTCCAGTCAGTGCAGCTTGAGGCAACAAAAGTGACTCCTTCTTTCTGCCTGAGGAGAAGAAAGGGAAGAGTGATATCCGTCTAGGATATCCATCTAGGATACCAGATCAACCACGGTAGGTTACAGCACTGGCAGAGTTGAGAGGCCCCCATTCCAGGCGCTAGCTCCCAGACTACATTTCAAGACACACACTGGCCAAGAAGCAAACCTACACCTTGAAGGCAAGGACCTAGTCCTGGCAGGATTCATCCTCTGCTGAATAAAGAGCCCTTGCACCCTGAGTAACCAGCAGCAATACCCAGGCAGTAAGCTGTGGTCTGTCGGTGAGACTTTGATACATGCTGGCTTTAAATAAGACCCAGCACATGCCCAGCTGTGGTGGCTAACATCAGAAAGCTCTACTGCTTTTCTCAAGCAGAAGGAAAAGAAAAGGAGACTTTGTCTTACAACCTTACAACTTAGGTACTAACTTAGCCCCAGGAGAGTAGAGTACCAAGTAGGCTTTTCAGGTACCTGATTACAGGCCTTGGCACTTGGACATCGTTTCAGGACCTGTCCCGATTCAGAAGGGAGTCCACTATCCTGAAGGGTGAGTCCCAGGCCTGGAAACATTCACCACAGCTAAGTGAAGAGAACTGGAGCCATAGGTGAACGTTAGCAGTAGCCTGGTAGTACCCCTGTGGGTTTGTGGTGGTGGTGGGTGTGTGGAGAGACTCCTCAGCCTGTGGAAAGGGGAGGAAAGATTAGGAAGGACTTTGTCTTGTGGTTTGAGTGCCAGCTTAGCCACAGTAATATAGAGCACCACGTAGATTTCCAAGGTTTTAACTCCAGTCCCTGGCTCCCAAATGGCATGTCTGGACCTACTTAAGGCCTGAGGGAACACATCATCCTGAAGTGAAGAATGCAAGCCTCACTGGCTTTGCCACCTGCTGCTGATTGTAGAGCTCTAGGGACTTGAGAGAAAACAGGCAGTAGCCAGGAAGTGGTTGCAGTGGGTCATGAGCAAGAGTCAGTGCTGTTCTGGCTTCAGGCCTGAATCAGTACAGTCCTAGTAGTGGTGGCCACAACAGGGTTTGTGTCACCCCACTCCCAGTTCCAGGTGGCTCAGCACATACAGAGGAAGAGACAGAGAGAGAAAGAGAGACCATTTGTTAGGAGAAAATAAAGGAAGACAGCAAGAGACTTGACCTGGTAATTCAGAGAATTCTTTTTGATCTTATCCAAGACCACCAAGTCAGTACTTCTATGTACTTCTACGAATCTATACTATGTACTTCTATGAATCTATAAGAACCACAGCATTACTGGACTTGGGATGTCTCCTAATGCAGATAGAGCTTAGATCACAAGAGCCACATCCCTTCAAATACCTGGAAAGCCTTTCTAAGAAAGACAAGTGCAAACAAGCCCAGAGTGTAAAGACAAGAGTAAATATCTAACTCTTTAGTGCCCAAACAATAATGAAGATCCACAGGCATCAAGACCATTCAGGAAAACCTGACCTGATATACTGTGGGATATAATGACAGCAGTTCTAATAGGAAAGTTTATAGCTATAAGTGCCTACATTAAGAAAGAAGAAAAACTTCACGTAAATAACGTAACAATACTTCTTAAAGAACTAGAAGTGCAAACCCAAAATTAGCAAAAGAAAAAGTAAAATTAAAAAGAAGATACAAAATATCAATGAAAGGAAAGGTTGGTTTTTTAAAAGATAAACAAAATTGACAAATCTCTAGCCAGACTAAGATAAAAGGAGATAAGACCCAAGTAAATAAAATCAGAATTAAAAAAGGAGATGTTTATACCAAAACTGCAGAAGTTAAAAGGATCACTCATGACTACTATGAGTAACTATATTCCAATAGATTAAAAGACCCAGAAAAATGGACGAATTCCTAGACATACACAAATTACCAAGACTGAACCGTGAAGAAGTCCAAAACCTGAACAGACCACTAACAAGTAATGGGATCAAAGCCGTAATAAAAAGTCTTCCAGGAAATAAAAGTGCAGTACCCATTGACTTCACTGCTGAATTCTACCAAAAATTTAAAGAAAATCTAATACCATTCCTACTCAAACTATTCCAAGAAACAGAGGAGAAGGGAATACTTCCAAACTCATCTACAAGGCTGGTACTACCGTGATACTGAAATCAGACAAAGATAAAAAATATATCTTACAGGCCAATATCACTAATGAATATTGATGCAAACATACTCAACAAAATACTAGTAAATTGAATTCAGTAACATATTAAAAAATCATTTATTATGACCAAGTGGGATTCATCCCAGGGATGTAAGGATCATTCGACATATGCAAATCAACCAATGAGATATATCATATTAACAGAATGAAAAACAAAAACCATATGATTATTTCAATGAATTCTTAAAAAGAGTTTGATAAAATTTAACATTCCTTTGTGATAAAAACCTTTAAAGAACTGAGTGTAGAAGGAAT
Organism: Mandrillus leucophaeus; assembly: GCF_000951045.1. NCBI lineage: Eukaryota > Metazoa > Chordata > Mammalia > Primates > Cercopithecidae > Mandrillus > Mandrillus leucophaeus. The sequence goes on from NW_012101912.1 coordinate 172,318, forward strand.
ACCTCAATATGCCATATATGACAGACCCACATCTACTATCATACTGAATGGGGAAAAGCTAAAAGCCTTTCTTCTAAGATCTGGAAAATGACAAGGATGCCTACTTTCACCACTCTTATTCAAAATAGTACTGGAAGTCCTAGCTAGAGCAATCAGACAAGAGAAAGAAATAAAGGGCATCCAAAATGGAATGGAAGAATTCAAATTATCTTTTTCCAGAAGATATGTTCTTACATTTGGAAAAACTGAGACACCACAGAAAAGCTACTAGAATTTATTAACAAATTTAGTAAAATTGCAGGATACAAAAATCAGAATACAAAAATCAGTAGCATTTCTATATGCCAACAGTAAACAATGTGAAAAGAAATCAAGAAAATATCCTAGTTGTAATAGCTACAAATAAAATTAAATACCTCAGGATTACTTAACCAATGAAGTGAAAGATTACTACAATGGAAACTATAGAACATTGATTAAAAAATCGAAAGGACACAAACAATGGAAAGATATTCTATGTTCATAGATTGGAAGAATAAATATTGTTAAAATGTCCATACACCCCAAGCAGTCTACAGATCCAATACGATACATGTCAAAATACTGATGACATTCTTTTCAGAAATAGAAAAAATCCTAAAATGTCACAAAAGACCCAGAATAGTCAAAGCCATCTCTAGCAAAAAGAACAAAACTGGAGGAATCAAATTACGTGACTTCAAATTATAGTATAGAGCTATAGTAACCAAAACAGTATGATACGGGCATAAAAACAGATACATAATCCAATGAAACAAAATAGAGAACCCAGAAATAAACCCATACATCTACAGTGAATTCATTTTTGACAAAGGTACCAACGAAATACACTGGGGAAAGGACAGTCTCTTCAATAAATGGTGCTGGGAAAACTGGTATCCATATGCACAAGAATGAAACTAGACCCTTATCTCTCACCATATACAAAAATCAAATCAAAATGGATTAAAGACTTAAATCTAAGAAATCAATCTATGAAACTACTACAAGAAAACATTGGGGAAACTCTCCAGAATAGGACATTGGAGCGAGCAAATGTTTCTTGAGTGAAACCACAAGCACAGGCAAAATGGACAAATGCAAAAATGGACAAACGAGATCACATTAAATTAAAAAGCCTCTGCACAGTAAAGAGAACAATCAACAAGGTGAAGAGACAACATACAGAATGGGATAATATATTAATATTTGCAAACTACCCATCTGACAAGGAGTTAATAACCAGAATATATAAGGAGCTCAAACAACTCTATAGGAAAAAAAATTTACTAATCTGATCAAAAATGGGCAGACGTTTCTGGGTGGATTGGGGGAGAAGTGGGGATGGTTAATGGGTACAATAAAATAGGTAGAATGAATAAGATCTAGTATTGGATAGCACAACAGGGTGGCTATAGACAATAATTTAATTGTACATTTTAAAATCACTAAATGAGTGTAATTGGATTATTTGTAATAGAAAGGATAAATGCTTCAAGTGATGGATACCCCATTTAGTCTGACATGGTTATTATGCATTGCATACCTACATCAAAATATCTAATGTACCCTATAAATACATACACCTACTATGCACTCCAAAAATTTAAAAATTAAACGATAATAGCAATGCAGCAATGTTAGGCTCATGAACATCATTTTTGCAAAACTTAAAGAAAAAAATCTCATAGGGCAAAGGAAGCAAGAGATTATCTTGCATTGTTGACTCTAAGCATTGGCTTCCAAAACAGCCGAATAATCTATAAGAACACATCAGCTCATCATAAATAAGTAAATTACATGCAAAACTGTTACACACCAGGTATTTGCCTTACTCTATGAAGATTTGAATCAGGCAACAATTCTTTACCATATTTTAGCCGTAGTGTTCTTTGTCAAATAATTTTTCATGTGAAGAAACTGACACACAAAGAAACAATAAAATGATGAGGTGTTTTTTTTTTTTTTACCTAACAAACATAAATTTCTTCAAAATTAACAATATAGTTTTATTAATATGTATGATTTTTGCCTAAATGGTTCAACATGATCATAATTTTAAAAGTCACTAAAAATAAAATGCAATTGATAACTCGTTGAGTTGAAAATGGGGCAGTGGCTTAGAAATGTCTGAAGGCAAGAGGTCGTTAAATTTCTCATACACGCTAACATATTTTCTATGTATTTCATTCTGTATGGAATTTGTTTCAGGAATCTTTTCCAAAAATAGCTAAGGGCAAATTAGGTATACTATAACATTCTTTTAAATATATAGTGCTAAAAAATAGTATTCTCTGTTAATTATTTTAAATTGAAAAAGGACAAGGTATCAATGAGGATTGAAAGTCAAGTTTTTTACATAATCACATATTGAATTGTCCATTGCAATCTAAAACACCTACTTCTTGGGGTTGGTTAATGGCTACAAAATATAGTTAGGTAAAATAAATAAGATGTAGTATTTGATAGCACAGCAAGGTGACTAAAGTCAACAATAATTTATTATATATTTTAAAAAACTAAAAGAGTAAAATTGGAATGTTTGTAACACAAAGAAATGACAAATGCTTGAGGAGACAGATACCTCATTTACCTTGATGTGAATATTACTCGTTGCGTCTGTATCAAAATATCTCATATAACCCATAAATATATACACCTACTATGTACCCATAAAAATAAAAAATATTATAAATGAAAATACCTACTTTAATTCTACATGGTCTATAAAACAGGAGGCAGAGAGTCATTTGGGCATAGTATATTAAAAATAATAAAATTTAAAGAAAAAATCTCAAAAATGTTTGAATGCTCTCAGTTATTCTATCTCATACTCTGTTATCAAAGGGTGACAACCTGGCTGGATTTAAAAGCTGAGGTACACTTTTTTCCTGCTTTTCTAAAACCAGGCGTAAGACTAAGTTCTTCAAACTATCAAAAAAGTGTAACTTTTAGCAAAGCTGGGAATATTTGGCTGATATATTGAAGTTTTGTGTAAGCTGAATCTAAAACACTAGCATTATTTCTCTTTATGATTTATTTACCTCTAACAGAAACAGACTCTAGCTATGAATTTAGTAATTTTTCTCTTAAAATGCCTCCTCATTTTCTTGTCTTAATGAGCTTATAAAGACAAGAGTCTTAGAAACTATTTCAAAGAAAATATCCAAATCCAATTTCTGCAGAATGAATTCAGGCAATATTTTCCTAATGTTGCTTCTGAAAATGCCATTTAGACAATTATGAGGAAGGCTTTTCTTACTAATGTTGAGTCATTGCCAGATTTTAAGAGAAATTTTTCAATTCAACTTTGTTGTATCTATCAGAAAGAATATATGGAATGTTGCTTTGGAGATTTGGGGGGCAAAATATCTGTCTGTCACAAGAGAGTAGGATTTGCCTGTCATCTGTTTTCACCAGAATGCATTTGCAAAGATGTATTTTTTTCCTGCACTTCTGCCTCTGAAAGCAAAGTAATACAGTGGGTTCAGTACAGTCATTGTATTTTTTCCTGCCTCTGAAAGCAAAGTAATACAGTGGGTTCAACGTAGTCATTAGTACTGTTGCCAAATGTTTCTCGTTCTCTGCTTCTTGGCACATAACAGGATTGCAATTTCTGACCCCTTTTTGACTCTGTGGGGCTGTGTAAGTCATTTTGGCTAACAAGTTATGAGTGGAAAGGAAGCAGGACACTTCTATGCTGAGCCAAGGTGAGTCACACTCGAACTCGGTTACCTGTTGCCTAAGTCACCAGCTGTATGAGTTTCCTAAGGCTGCCATAACAAATTATCACAAACTAGGTGGCTTAAAACAACAGAAATTTAGCCTCTTATAGTTTAGAAGACCAGGAGTACAAAGTGAAGGGGTTAGAAGTGTTGGTTCTTTCCAGAGGCTCCAAGAGAGAAGTCATGCCTCCCCGCTGGTTTCTTGTAGTTAACAGTGCTTGGCATTCTTTGCCTTGTAGATGCATCACTTCAATCTCTACCTCCATCTTCACATCACTTTCTGTCTTTGTGTCCTCTCCTCATATAAAAACATGAGTCATTCTATTTAGGATCCACCTTAAATCTGGGATGATTTTATCTCAATATGCTTAACTAATTAATTCTGCAAAGATCCTATTTCCAGATATGATCACATTCTGAAGTTCTAGATGGACATGAAATTTTAAAGAACATTATTCAGCCCAGTACATTAGCCATCGTCCAGATTCTTGAAGCTCCATACACCTGAGATCCAGAGTAAAGACAGCATGAAGCCTCAGCCAAGCTACAATGGACATTTGACACAAGTGAGAAAGAAACAGGCTGCTGCAAGCCACTGAAATGTAGGGGATTTGTTACTGCAGCAGTTAAGTCTATGTAGATAGACACAGATTTGATGTTGAAAGTGATCCTCTTAGAGTTCAGCTTTCCATTTTCCTGGTGTGCAGAAGTCTACTGGAAGCAGATTCAGTGGTCACATCAACATCAAATGATTTCAGTAAAAATGTGTATATAAGCTTAAGACTTGTTTGAAAATAGGGTGGCTCATCCAAAGGAGACTTGGATTAACAAATTTGAGTAGTAATAGTTGAAAGAAGAGAATATTGTTTCATCATTAGGAAAGTTTAAAAAGTACTTCAGGTAAATACATTTGTTATCCAAAGACCAATCTATCAGTTAAATAATATATTAATCAAAATCCAAGTCATTTTTGTAAACTAACAAACAAGTTCATTAGACAAAAAGTAGAATCGTGTTGACAGTTTATTCTTTTAAGTAATTTATTTTGAATTTAGGATTTTTGCATCTGTATCTCAGACAGGTCTGTGTAGTTTTCTGAGTTCTCTTTTTAAGACGTTGGTTTTGCTCTCATTAATTAATTTTTTTTCAGTTCCCTGAAATAGTTTAAATGTTACAGAAAAATAGTTTGAAAGAATATAGAAATATTCTGTACTCATCTGGGTATGGTATTTCTTATAAGTGGAGTTATTTCACAAAATAGAGAGCAGAGGAGGATTCTGTGTGTGTGTACACTCACATGTGTGTGTATATATAATCTTGGATCTATTCTTCATGCCTCTTTGCCTCTTTTATTTTTGATCATTATGTGAATCTCTTCATTATTTGCCTTTAAGTTCTAGGACATTCTAAGAATTCTCTAGATAGTCATCTAATTCAACATGGTATTTACAACTTCCAATAGACTCATTTCTACCTCCATTTCTCTTTTTAGTTGAGCAATTATATATTTAACCTGTAAGCAATGTTCCCAATCTCTGTTTGCTCCATGTCTCTTACTTGACTATTATCTGGGGAGGCAGGAACGCTTCCAGCCTTACTTCCAGCCCATGTCACTCAGACTGGTTGCTTTGCTGACCTCCTTCTGGAGTCTCCTATTACACACAACCCTTAGGCAGGTTATCTGTATCCAGTGACTTGGGGGTTGGAAACTTTTCCTTTCAAAAATTTTGTATGTTTCCAACATTTTCATTCTTTGTCATGTTGACAAAATTTACTCATTGGAAGGGGATAAAGGTGAGAAAGAGAAAAGAGAATAAAACACATAGGCCGAATTCACTACCCCAAACCAAAATTCTCTCTACTTGATATTGAATGATTTCTTTACATTTGTTGTAGTCCCAGTCAAGTGCCTGGTGTATAGTAAGCCCTTAAGAAATAAGTAATGATTGACTTTTAGCAGGTTGAAAACAATCACTTTATACAACAGATTGAATCTATTAGAATATAACAATACTAAAATTTAAATATTCTTCTTTTTCATAGGTTTTTAAAGTTTTTTCTCATTTAGCAAACATTTGTAAGAATCACTTCATTTCGGCCAATATCTGGAGCATGGAATCATACAATGACATGATTCTTGTTATTGAGGTCTTTCTAAGCTTTTAAGTCTCTGCTTTGTATTCAGCTCCTGATGCTGTGCTTCCTACCATAGTAAATAGTATTGCACATCCCTATCCTTCACAATTGTAAATCCCTCCACAGTTTGCAAGGCATTTTTTCAGATTTTGGTATCTCATTTGGTCCATACAGCAACTTTCGCAGGTTATTTTGTTTTTACTAGTGAGGAAAAGGAGACTCAAAGTAAAAGAAAAAATTGCGAAAGTTTATACAGAGAGCAAGATGTGATGATAAGGAACACAAATTCAAGGTAGACTGGATGGCCAAATATAAATTCATCTCTCTCTTGAATCAAGATCAAAAGCACCAAAGATATTATTAATTTGGGAAATGTACTGAGTGTTCAGAACTTTGCACACATTTTATCTGTTGGACAGCTACATTTACACCCCAAACTCACATGAGTCCTGGAAGAATGCCAACATCTATTACACGTGGGGAAGCCTATTAATAATTTGTCAGTTGCTTGGATTCTCAACCAACGTTAAGTCCCATGGAGGAAGGAAGATGGGACTGTGCCAGAGAGAAAGGCATGTCATTCTGGTAGAAAATTCTGCTCACCCAATAGCTGTTATTATAGGTGAATAAGAAGGGAAATCAGAATAGTGAAAAGGACAAAATATGGAGAAAAGATATAAAAAAGGGAAGTAAAGTGAAAATTCAGTCATCCATTCAGCTCTTTGTGCACTCCCAGATGATTGGCATTTAGTAACTATCCAGATGGCCAGCTGAGGTGTTCACCTGTCATCAGATGTTTTGGCATCCTGTAGACAGTGGGCTACAAGCCATTTTACGGAAAAGTTAAATTAGATCTGAACCATTTCTAACTGCCTGCATAATCCTGTAATATTTGCCACTAGCTGTAAAATGAATTAGAATACTCAAGAATTTTTTTATTAAGTGGCTGTGTTTTACTTAATGCAAAATGAATTGCTGAGAAAATGTTAAATATATTTGTAACTCTCTAAAAACTTGTCACTCTCCATAGAGAGATGATGAAAAGATTAATTTCTGGCTACCTGAGGAGCTGGAATACCTGGGCTCTAGGTAACAAGGGAACTTCCTTTGAATCCAGAGGGCTCACTTATAATCTCTCTGAAGGAACTTGAAGCCTAACTGAGAAAAGTTTAATAATGTGGAAGAGAGAATAATATGGAGGACTATAGAAGTTCTAATCATCACCCATTCTGCCATGTGGGAAATAGGGAATATTGTAGTCTGACTGTGTAGAGCACGGGTTTTAAAGAGAATCCACATGAACAAAATAAAGGAAGGAAAGAGCCACTTGTTCCTCATCACCTTTGACCAGTGATTTCCAAATTCCCACTCTAATGTTTTGTCATCAGTGCATAACAGAGATTAAAAACAAATTGATGTCTGTTCTGAATCTTCACAAGAATTAAGGCATGTCTAGATTTCAAATATGCAAATTTTTTCAAAGTGTTAAAACTTAGCATAAAGAGAGCTAATGTTATTAAGTATTGTACATCAAGTACTCTTCAAATCAATTTAAGTGAATTGTCTCATGAAATCATTACTATAAAATCTACTATATACCTTCTCAGTTCCAGCTGGATTATACATCTTTCATGCTTCTTTCTGTGCCTGATTAGTATGAACAAATTTTTGGCCAGGTGCGGTGGCTCACGCTTGAAATCCCAGCACTTTGGGAGGCAGAGGCGGGCGGATCACAAGGTCAGTAGTTCGAGACCAGCCTGGCCAATATACTGAAACCCTGCCTCTACTAGAAATACAAAAAATTAGCTGGGACTGGTGGCACATGCCTGTAATCCCAGCTACTTGGGAGGCTGGGGCAGGAGGATCACTTGAACCCAGGAGGTGGTGGTTGCAGTGAGCCAAGGTCACGCCACTGCACTCCAGCCTGGGCAACAGAGTGAGACTCTGTCTAAAAAACAAAAAAAAGAAAAAAAATTCCCTCATTTTTTCCCTGAAATGCTTTCACATAAATGATTCTGTTTAATCTTCACAACAAGCCTGTGTGGAATGCACTGTTACACCCACTTTGGCAGATGAGGAAACTGAACTTAGAAACTTGCCTCTGGACTCCCAGCATGGACCTGGTGATCACAGGATTTGAGCCTGTGCAACCTGACTCTAGAACTGGTACTCTTGAAACTATGCTAAGTTGCTTATATGTTGCCAGGAGGATTATTGCCAATATTCATTCTCAAAATTATCCACTACCAGATCAAAGCAAGACAAGAGCAAAAGTTGGCATAATAATTTCATTGAGCTCAGAATCAGTCACAAAACCATTAAAACAGCATCTCTGTTGTCACATCTCATCTACTTAATTGTCCCAGAGATTCCAGCTGTCTACTTTCTAGTAGAGGTGATCATTCACAGGGTGGTGTGTATTTAGCTGAGCTTTTAAAGAAACTTCACTTGATCTTTTCAAAGGCATAAAATGCATTGTGTTTTTAAAGAGAAAACATTAGCACACTTCACTAGCATGAATATAGTCACTACTTTCTTGTATGAGGAAAATGCTTCCAAAAATGTCATTAGCCATCTCAACATCAACAGAAATACCTGGGTAAGGTCATAAATGAAAATGATTATTCTTAATAAATTATTTATCTAGGAGAATTATCTGGAGGGTAAAGAGCAATAAAATTCAGAGTTGGACACTTTGATGTTTCCCTTCATATCTCCTCCTTGTGTCTTCAGTACAACCGTTCATGAAGACCAAGGATCAATTTCACAGCTCAAAAACACAGAAACAGTAACACCCAAAATATATATGCACTGATGAACAGGACTAGAGGGCAGCACCTCATTTTCACCAACATTAGGTTATGGAAAGATACCATAAACCCAGAATAGTGTATCTTAAGTTGGTTTCATATAAACTGATTTTTGGATTTTTTCTAAATATGAAAAACTGGATATTTTCTTTTCTTTTTTTAATTTAGGTATAGCTTACATAGAATGCACAAATCTCAGGTGTACAGATTGATGACATTTTATATTTGTATATAAACAATATATTTGTATATTTCTATATACATTTGTATATACGCAACCACTGCTCAGGTCAAGATATAGGACATTTTTAGCACATCAGAGGGTTTCCTTATACCAATTAATCTTATTACCAATCATCCTCTCCCAGAAGTAACCATGGTCTGGTATCTATCACCCAAGGTTAATTTTGCCTCTTATTAAACTTTACATAATTTAAATCACACAGTATATACACCTTTTCCTCTGGCTTTTTTCACTCATTGTTATGTCAATGTGATTGATTCACATTTTCCTGTGTATCAGTTCTTTTCTATTGCTGTGTGTATATCACTGCATGAGTGCACCAAAGTTTAGTTATCAATATTCCTGTTGATAGACATTTGGGTTATTTTCAGTTTTTGTCTGTGATTATTGAAGATGCTATGAATACTTTGTGCATGTCTTATGTTGTACTATACACTCATCTGATTTCTGTCAGGTATATTCTTAGGAGTAGAATTACTGTGTCTTAGAGCCCCATGTGTTCAAATTTGGTAGTATATACTGCTAAAACGTTTTCCAAAGTGGCTTTATTAACCAATTAACACTCCTACTAATAATGTATAAGAATTCCAGTTCGTCTATATTCTTGCAAAACTTGCTATTGTCATTCTTTTAAGTTTTAATGATTTTGCTGGATTTAAGGAGGCATTTAATTATGGTTTTACATACATTTTCATACTGACCAGTGATGTTGCATACTTGTTCAAAGTCAAATCTGTTTGACTAAATTTTTTTAACAGCTCAAACTATATGCTGTTTACAAGAAACACACTTGAAATAAAAATACATACAGGTTAAAAATAAAAAATGGAAAAGATATGCTATGTATAATAAATACTAAGCAAAAGAATACTGATATGACTATAATAGTATCAGAGAAAGTATACCTAAACAACAAGTGTTATGAGAGAAAAATAAAGGTATTTTATGATAAAATCTCTTTTTCACTGGAAGATATAACCATCTTTAATCTACAGTTCATGAAGAATAGCAAGAAGGAAAAAATTTTTTAAAATCTTAAATTTATTTTCCTTAATAACATAGCTTCAAAATATGCAAAGAAAAGATGGCAGAACCCAAAAAAGGAATAGGTGAATCTGCAATAATTGTTTGAGATTTTAATATTTCCCTCTCAATAACTTAAAGAGGGAGATCAATCAGCATAAAGAGACTGTGAAAAATGTAATTAACCAACTTAACCTAATTGATATTTATAGGGCAGAATAACCAAAACTGCACAATACAATTATTTTCAATTGCTAACTGGAATATACCAAACAAAACCATACTCTGACATTTTTAACTCTTTTGTAAAATTAAAGAACTTGCAATTGATAAAAAAAGTTCTGAAACTCTAATAGTTAATATATTATTATATATTATCCATAACTTTTTCTTTACACATACAAATAAAATATATGTGTGTGTTTTTATATATACACTTTATATATATACACTTTATATACATATACACTTTATATGTTATATATAATACGTATACTTTTAAAAAGGTATGGAATATGTGTGTGTGTGTGTGTATTTCTAAAGTACTGTGAATATTCTTCCATGTTATGTGACACAGATCTTCTATATGAATGCTTTATCCATATTCCTTGTCCATGTTTCTAGAATTAATTTTTATTTGTTACTGATTCATAAGAATTCTTTGTACATTATGGATGTCTATTCTCTGTCTATAAATCTTCAATTTTTTTAACAAAGTTTTATATATGTGTGTATATATATATATATTATCCTTCTTCCCTGGTGGGTTTCCTATAGAGAGCTTTTAGTTGGTATGTGATCAAATCTGTTCCCTTCTTTTACAATTTCTAGGTTTTCTCCTTTGCTTAAAGGATTCTACACTCCAAGAATATCACAATAGTCTTTTTATTTGCATCTCTTACTGTACCTGCCTCAGGTAGGATGAGCCAGGTGAGGACCTAGTAAAGAGCAACCTGCAGATCTCAATAGTTTGACAAAATAAACTTCTTTGCTCATATTTTATACCCAGTGCAGGTCAGGAAGAGATCTCTAATCATCACAGCGACTGTAGGACCCAGGATGATGAAGGCTTCAACTTTGCATATTCACGTAATCATTCTCTCACGTGTATCTTCATGAGGCTTATTCTTACAATATTTTACATCGTAATTTGCTCTATTCCCATGCAGCTCCAGCAGTCTAACACCCCTTACCCTGTTTAATTTTTTTTCTTTTCTTTTTTTTACTAATAGAACTTACCAACTTATAAAATACAACATAGTTTACCTTTTAATTTTTATTGCCTAGTTCCCCTTTCCCTCCCAACACTAAAAGCTGTCTAAGAGCAGAGACTATTTACTCAGGGATACAAGTATTTTGTGGGTGTTCTAATGATGTAGCTCAAGTATCTAGAACAGGGCCTGGAACATAGAAAGTGCCCAATAGTTTTAGAATCAATAACTTAATGAAATATTATAAACAAGTAAGAAAAATATGAGCAGTCCAATAGAAAACATGGTAAAAGTTTGAATAAACATTTCACAAAAAAGGCAATCCAAATGACTAATAAACTACAAAAAGTTTGTATCATTTGTAATCAAATAAATTCAAATGAAAGCAATGATGAGATAATTTTACACACATGCAAGATTAAGTTTTAAACTTTAGTGATTCAAGCCCAGGTGTGGTAGGTCATGCCTGTAATCCCAGCACGTTGGGAGGCCGAGGCAGGTGGATCACTTGAAATCAGGAGTTCAACACCAGCCTGGCCAACATGGCGAAACTCATGGTGCATGCCTGTAATCTCAGCTACTTGGGAGGCTGAGGCAGGAGAATCACTTGAACCTGGGAGGGGTAGGTTGCAATGAGTCGAGATTGCACCACAGCACTTCAGCCTGGGTGACAGAACGAGACTCCATCTCAAACACAAAACAAAACAAAACAAACAAACAAACAAACAAAACTAATGATTCAAATGATGGCAAGAAATACAAAGCAATAGAATCTTACATATATATCTGGTGGGAGTGTAAATTGGTACAAGTGTTTTGAAAATAGGTTGGCATGCCCTAAGAAAGTTGAGCATAAGAATATATTACTCCAGTGTGTATAATATAACAAAGGGAATTGTTTACACATGTGCATCAGGCTTTATTACAAAAATATTTATAGCATCACTGTTCATCAGATTTAAAAAAAAGGGAAGCAATCTAAATATTCTTCAACAGGAATTGGTTAAAAAATTATTGTATGGCTGGGTGCGGTGGCTCAAGCCTGTAATCCCAGCACTTTGGGAGGCCGAGGTGGGCGGATCACGAGGTCAGGAGATGGAGACCATCCTGGCTAACACGGTGAAACCCCGTCTCTACTAAAAATACCAAAAAAATTAGCCAGACGTGGTGGCGGGCGCCTGTAGTCCCAGCTACTCAGGGGGCTGAGGCAGGAGAATGGCATGAACCTGGGAGGCGGAACTTGCAGTGAGCCGAGATCGCGCCACTGCACTCCAGCCTGGGCAACAGAGGGAGACTCCGTCTCAAAAAAAAAAAAAAAAAGGTTGTATATGTATAAAGTAGATTGTTATCTATCAGTGAAAAGGAATGAATTGCAGGTACATACATACATCAACAAGTTTGAAACTTACATATGTATTGTTGAGTGAGAAAAGCAATCACAAAAGAGTATATACACTATGATTCCATGTATATCAAAGTCCCAAAAGAGAAAAAAACAAATAATATTTATAGTTGTGATCATAGAAGGTATATGATTTTCTTCAAAAACAAGAAAAGAAATGATAATCAGCAAATTAGTTTAGTGGTTACTTTTAGGGGAAAAAGAAGTTGTTATCCAAAAGAGGAATTTTAATGTACTAGCAATGTTCTATTCTTAACTGGAGTCGCGGTCACATGGGTATTCACTTATTCTTAAACTGAGTTTGTACATGTTAACATCCTCTTTATATGAAAAATATCGATTCCCATCACTTTTTCAGCACTTCTAGCATCCCATGTTGCCAGATACTCTGTGAGCCAGAGACAGAGTAGCTATTTTACAGTCTTTAATTAATCACTTGCTGAATTTTCTACTTCTGGCTCTTGCTTCTATTTCCTGCTGCCTCTCATCATTTTTTATTCCAGAGTTTTAAGGGGGAAAACTTACTTTTTCACTAGTCACATCTCAAACATGTATTGAGTCTCAGTTTCTTCATCATATCTACTTTTTATCTTCCAGAAATTCCTCATTATTTTGATGTGTGGAATAGGATGCTTCTCAGTTTCCTTGGACTGTTATGTATTTATAACTCCCATTATTTCTTTTGGATTTTGGGGAGGAAGACAGGTAATGATTATTCTCAGATATTTTGGTTCAGAAGCCTTCTATACTTGTGGGTGAATATTTTAGAACTTTTAAAATATCTTTACTTTCATTCTGAAGTAATCTTTAATAAGCAATGATTCTGAATCTCAACTTTAGATTTTTCTACCAATCCAAACAAACCACTGGGACCCTGTTTTGTAGATGATGATATTTTAATGTGCTATGGAAATTGCAACTCAGAATGCACATTAGAATTAACTGGGAAACATTTGAAAATACTGGTGTCCAAGGTGTAACCTAGAACAATTAAATCACAATTTCTTGGTAGAGCTCTAAAATATTTATTTAAAATAAAAATTTCCAGGTTGTTTAATATACACTGGGGATTAAAAACCATTAATTTAGTGAGTGAGATAAAAGCATAACTAAAGTTGTATTAAGTAAGGTAATTATAAGATAAAATAAATTATAAAATAAAATTATAAAATAAGATAAAATGCCATTGGATCAGCATTTAGGGTTCTTGCTACCGAAACCATCAGGAGTAGTTTTGGTTTTTTTTTTTTTTTGAGACAGATTCTCACTCTGTCACTTAGACTGGAGTGCAGTGGCACGATCTCGGCTCACTGCAACCTCCACCTCCCAGGTTCAAGCGATTCTCTTGCCTAGCCTCCTAAGTAGCTGGGATTACAGGTACGCACCACCACACCCAGCTAACGTTTGTATTTTTAGTAGAGATGTGGTTTCACCATGTTGGCCAGGCTAGTCTAGAACTCTTGACCTCAGATGATCCGCCCACCTCTGCCTCCCAAAGTGCTGGGATTACAGGCATGAGCCATTGCACCCAGCCAGGAGTACATATTAATGCTTATGCCAACAACAGTCATGCCAACACTTCTGTAATGAAACAGGGACCCATTTTTTAACCCTATATTTTCAGGGAACAAGTCTCTCCTGGTTTCGTATATGTGGACATCTAAGGTTTCTCTGTTCTCCTAGTACATTGTTTATTTGAAGTGAATCTCTGCTGTGTACACAAATTATTGGATGACGATCTGTCTCCCCTATTTTTAATCCAAGATTTGTTTCCTGGAGATTATGTCTTATTCTTATTTGGATAATACCCTTATAATTATCTTGATTCCAGCTTAAACAATAAATTTATGCACTCCAGAATTTATAAACTATGTTCTTGTCATTATCATTCCAATGAAATGGGTCTTCCCTTGAAATTCTAACACAGGGATGGAAGCCAACTGAACTTTTCTTACAGATTATTGATGGTCGTTTCAGCTTTTCACCAACTCCTCCAAGTCCTTCTATTTCTTTTTTTGGTCCCCTTTTGCTTCCACCCTCTAACGTAAGCCATAATGCCCTTCTGGAGGAGGAGCTGTGTGGATTGCCTCTATAAATTATAGTGAGTCTTTATTTTATTTATTTATTTGTTATTTATTTATTTATTTATTTAGAGACAGTGTCTCGCTCTGTCACCCAGGCTGGAGTGCAGTAGTGCCATCTTGGCTCACTGCAACCCCTGCTACCTGGGTTCAAGCAATTCTCCTGCCTCAGCCTCCTGAGTAGCTGGGATTACAGGTGCACACCACCACACTGGCTAATTTTTGTATTTTTAATAGAGACAGGGTTTCACTAAGTTGGCCAGGGTGGTCTCAAACTCCTGACTTCAAGTGATCTGCTCACCTTGGTCTCCCAAAGTGTTGGGATTACAGGCGTGAGCCACTGTGCCCGGACTGTAGTAAGTCTTTAAACCCAGCTAATAACTCACCTCTTCTAGACCTTACCTAGTGCTTTGGGCTTGAATTCCTAGACCTCAGCTTAGTGTTACCCCTGCCCTTTGACTTACTGCTCATCTTGATTATTTTGGTTTGATTTTCTACTCTGAAATGTAACCATTTCTCAAATACATCTCTAAACAATTCCTGTACTTTTTAGGATCTCCATACCCTACTCTGGCTCTTTATGATCCATTCCAGGCCTTGCCATCTGGCACTAGAAATGCCTTATCAAGACCTTCCCTGGCTTTCCCCAATGCAGGTAGTCTCCTCTCGTTCTCCGAGAAAGAAGACATGCTGCATAGAAGCCCTGAGGATGCCTTGTCTAAGCCTAGAAATGCCCCAAATATCTCCTTTCATTGGTCATCCCCCTCTTATTCTTCATTCGAGAATGAATATTTTGATACACCGCTTTTCCTCATCATAATGATCTCTGTTTCATGAGCACTTCACATATTAAATGTTTAGTAAACATCTGTTAAATACATGACTGAACGAATGAATGAATGATTTGGGGTAAATGTCAGCCCATCTTGGCCTCCACATTATTATTCCTAGGCAATACTCTCACTTTTTATACCTTGTTCTTCTCCAGAGGTCACGATCCTATTTGACTGTCAGGCCCACATTTTCTCCGAAAATCCTCCTCTGACACTCATAAGGAAGTGTTCTGTTTGCACATGTTTCATATTAGAGTTGGTGGCATCAATGTCTCCTTCACTAAACTGTAAGTTGTTAGCAAGAATCATACCTTATTCATAGTTGTATTTTCAAGTTCTTGGTAAAAAATATATTTCATGTTTTAGGAAAATAATAAATACATGCCAAAATGAATTAAAGGATTAAAATACCTTTAAAAACTTTCCTGCTTTATTTCTCTCTCATTGACTCAGTGAGAATTTATTAAACACTTACATATAATGGCAAGAATAAGCTGGACATGAGGAGTCCTGAGATAAAAATGGCATGATTCTGTCTCTGGAGAAACTTGTAGTACAGTAGAAAAAAATGAAAAGGAAGTACATGAACTCCAGTATTCCAGACTTCACCTGCCTTTGACTACAAAATAAGATCATAGTTCTTCTTCATACTCAAATTATAATAGTTGTATTAGTCCATTTTCGTGCTGCTGATAAAGACATACGGAAGACTGGGTAATTTATAAAGAAAAAGAGGTTTAATGGACTCACAGTTCCTCGTGGCTGGGAGACCTCACAATCATGGTGGAAGGTGGAAGGCACATCTTACATGGCAGCAGACAGGAAAGAATGAGAAGCAAGTGAAAGGGGAAACCCCTTAAAAAACCATTAGATCTCATGAGATTTATTCACTACCAAAATAATAGTATGGGGGGAAACTCAATTATCTCCCACCTGGTCCCTCCCACAACATGTGGGAATTATGGGTGTTACAATTCAAGATGAGATTTAAGTGGGGGCAAAGCCAAATCATATCAATGGTACAAGTTAATATCTCTTTCTCTCTCTCTTTTTGTTCCTTTCTTCTTTGGATGTAGCTGTCCTCTGTTAATGATAGCTACCACCTTCCTTCACCCTTCTCTACTATAGGAAGAAGGAGGACTACTCAAGAAAGGGGAAATTGCTTCCATTTATATCATTTTACCCCACATGGGCATAGTACTTTTCTAATTTTCTGCATGTCATTATAGTCAGGCTGCAATGATTAATAACACTTTGCTGAATAGTCATGAATAATGGAAAGGCCATACAACACATAGAATTATTACAGAGCCTGAAATACTTTCTAGGCTGGTTTACTATGTCTTTCTGATATGTTTATCCCAGACTTAACCCCTCTATTTGATCTGGTCTAGGACTCTCTTTGGCTCAGAATCCAGGTTATATTGAGCCCTGGCTCATGGAAGTGAGAAAATCTTTCCTGAACTCACATCTAAGGCGTATTTATCTCCAACTTCATTTCTTGATAGATCCAAGACTAACTTTTTCCAAAGGTAAAATGTTTGGACATCTGATAAATTCATATTTGGTGTCTACTGCTAACAAGTACCAGATACTGAATTAAACAGATGTCAAAGGATTCTCAATATATTCTGCCAAAGTAGCTCAACAAAGATAAAGCCCTAATTCACTCTTAGCCAGAATGTTAGAATGAAAGGGGGACTGTTCTACTTTGGTACTTAGGATATAGCTCCTTAGTTAGTTATGAAGAAAAAATGAAACAAGACACAGGAATGTGAGATGGGGCGAGGTCAAAATTAGTGAACAGTTATCAGAAGTAGATGACATATCATAAGCAAACTGAGAAAAGTTCACTAGGTGGGTTCTAGTTTAATAAGAAAAATAAGACAGTTTAAAGTCTGTGGGACTATATTCCAATATTTTGGGTTTAGAGTGTGTAAGTGTATACAGCAACAAACACACCCACCACGGTGTGCTTTAGGGTTGAGTCTTGCAATACTTTGTATAGAGTCACAAAAAAGACCTTAATCCTTGATGTGGTTGGCCAGGTCTCACTAACAACTGTTTTAGTACCGACTGAGTAGTTAAGTTAAATATTAAAAGCCAGTGCCCTTATACAAAGGCCAGAATGTAACAAAAGCCCATCAAGAGTTTTGCCTAGGCCTTCTTGGGCCTTAAAGCAAGACAGTATAAAGAAGGAATTCTTAACAGAACTATTTAGGATTAAACAAGTTTTATTGGGGTTCTGAAGAAACTCCCCAGGTCTCCACAAACAAGTTTATTGGACGTCTGAAGGAATTCCCCAAACCCCCTTGATTTCACAGGAGACAAGATAAGGGTAATCACCCCAGCACCTGGAATCATTTAGATTACATCAATTTACTGAGGTTCCAGAGAAAGGTCTTCAAGACTCAGACCTTACTTATAGATTGAAAGAAGTTAATCACTTATGTCTTTAGATGAATGTATACTTACATGTAGACATACAGCTTAGATGGTACATAAGCTCTGCAAAACTTTGTAATTTTGAGTTGATCTGGCAAAAATTTCCAGGCCTTCTCCCTGTAACTGGTTACAGAAATAAAAAACTCTCTTCCTCCTCAGTTCATCTGCATCTCCCTATTGGGCCATGAGAAATAGCAGCCTGAACCTCAGTTTGATCCAGAAATATTTACAAAGACTAACTCTGTGTTCTCATGAACTTGCATTATATTGGTGATTAACAATGAAGATTTTAATACTCAGCAAGACCCACAAAGTTGTGGTCAGAATATGGGTTCCTGGAAAAAAAATTTCAAAAGCTGTGACATTGGTGCATTTCTGAATTATTCGGTTTTCCCTTGGTCATTTCAATATACAAAGGAAGTGATGATTGCTGTAATATATGTTTTTAAAAGGGCCATTGAAATTCAAAAGAGAAAGACTAAATCTACCTGAAGAAGCCCAGAAAGGATGAAGAGAAAAGGGAACAGTTGACTTCAGTCTTAAAAAATGAGAGGGCATTCACTAGGAAGGAAGAGGAGAAAGGCTATTTAGGAAGAGAAAAAAATGACATTATCAAATCTGTGTTTTAGAAAGACAGCATGGGGAATGATTTGGAAAAGGAAGTGGTAGGATGTGGGAAGATAAAGGAGATAGCTACTGGACAAGTTAAAAAAAAAGACATGGGGGCTTGAAGAAAACCATTAGCAATGGAGATATAATAGAAACACAGAGATTTGAATAACATGTCAGGGAGAGGCTTGACAGTGTGTAGTTTGAGAGGGGCTTAGGAAAAAGGAAAGAACCAAGGATGGCTCTGAAATTTATTTGGGGAGAAAAATTGGGGGAAAAAAGCACATTTGGATGGGTTGAGAGAAAGTATTTCTATTTTTAATGGTAAGGTACTTGTGAGTCCCTAGGAGGAGAGAGTCAGTGGACATATATTAAACAGCTGGGATGATGGGGCAAAAGTGAAGGCTAAATATAAAGATTTCTAAGTCACTGACGTGGAGATAGTCCATGCCACATCAGGAAATGTTATGACTCAAGTATAACTTGTTAACTAAAAAGGCAAGAAGGGTAAGGTGTAAATGAAGAAGAAAATTGAAATGCATACATGATAAAAAGCAATGATAGTGAAGAAGAGATCCTTTGGACTAAGAATACTCATATAGTTATTTCATCTCTGGAGATTATATCCCCTCTGGAGGAGGGGATTTGAATATTGCATCGAAATGCACTGACTGCTTCTGATTCTTGCATGAAGTTGGATCAGGCTCTCCACATTCCCAATGTAGGACACAACTGTGTTCATCAATTAGCAACAGCCCATCACCATATAATGAGACTTAATAGCCCTGCATTGATGTTATCAGTCTGCCTGATGATACTGTCTCGGTTTTAAGTGGTAACTCTAATATACCAATGACTGCCAGTTAACAACAGACCTGCATGTCACTCCAACATTTAACACACTTCAAAGAAAGAAAAAGAAATATCTTTCCCCAAAATGTGGAAAGATGCAATGGTATCTATTAATATACTATTACTGAAAGTGTTTTATTGAAGTCTGGCACAATCAACACATCCTTATTTCATGGCAAATCACCAGCTCTATCAGAAAAGATCATACGTGGTATTCAGTTAATAAAAAATGAAAGAAAAGCCATAAGAGATGAAGCTGTACAGTCATAGAGGATCCCAAAGTTCATATGAAATGTATATACCAACACATCTTTACAAGTGCCTGCAATACACTTTTAAAAATTATTTCTCCTTAGTTAGTAATTAAATATATCCAGAGAAATAACATAGTATAATAAACATAGAAAACAAATATTTCAACACTCGTGTTTGAGAAGATCTAAGATCAAATGTGAATTTAGGCACTGTAATATTGGCAACTGTTGCTGAACCAGAGAATGACAAATCTCTCAAAGGTGTGCCACCTCATTTTGATCTATATTAAAATGAGCATGTTTCTGCAATTTACACATGCTGATGTCAAAGTGTTTGAACTGAGTGGATTGATGTACACATTCATTGGTCAAATGAAGTGTTGAGATGAGGGGATTGTGCAATGCTTGTGCAGACAGGGTCCAACATCTAGAAGTTAAGTAGTATAAGAGAATATCAAGCCAACATCAAAAAGGTTGTGAATTATCTCACTGTAGTCAGATTGTAGCTTGGAGTTTATATTCCAACCTTTGTCTATATGTATATGAATATTTGTGGTGTGGTAGATAAATACCGAACTTGCAGTCAGATGATTTGTGGTTTTCTGTTTCTGTTACCCTGTATCTGTCACTTACGTGTTATGCGACCTTGAAAACTAATTTATCTGCTCTCAGACCTATTTCTCCAAATGTGCCAAGAATGGTAAGAATTAAATGAAATTCTCCTGGTGAAAGTTTGCAGTATGAAAGCACTCTGAAATGCAAAACTCTACCAACGTGTTCTTGTCATCATAAACCCACATTTTGGAGATATCTAGTATTTCTTCACAGTCATCCATATGAAAATAATAACAACAGTTAACACAAACATGGTAGCTACTGTGTGTTTGGCATTTCTGTAAGTGATTTACATATATTAATGAATTTGGTCATACAATAACCCCATGATCTGAATATTATTATTACTATTATTATTTTTAGAGACAGGGTCTCGCTCTATCACACAGGCTAGAGTGTAGTGGTGTAATCATGGTTCACTTATTATTTTTCTCCCTACTTTACAGGTATGCAGACTAATCACAGTAGATAGAATTTGAACACCAAATATCTGACTCTGGTTTCTGTTGTAAATTCAGATTTATGTAGTTGTAAGGATTGTTAATGATGATGTGTGGCTTCTATACTTTATGTACATACAACCCTGACATGAGTTAGAAGCAGTAAGGTTTTGAGTTTGTTGATTAAGAAAGCAATGCATTTCAAAGGCACACATTGGTTTTCAAGTGTAATTTCAGGTGAAGCAAACTTAATTTGGGGCTGGTCTAGAATGCATGGAAGAAAATAGTCTTTCAACTTCAATGCAAGCTAAAGAAAACAATGGTTCACTATTATTTAAAGGTAGAGTGCTTCATAGTGTTGTAAATGATTCAGGAAGAAGATATCAAAAGCAAATATACCTGCAGGCAAATATCTCAATAATAAATGATTGAGATAAAAAGGAGGAAAAGAAAAAATATGTGTTGAATGAACACAAAATCTCAGATTCTGATAGGTTCTTGACATATATCCTACAACTTACACCTCAACAAGAAAGTGCAATATTTTATAGATCCAGAAAACGGGGATTAGAGGGATTAAGCTCAGGAGGGTGACAAATTGTGTGTTACTGAGGAATGAAGTAAGATAGAAACATCCTGAATGACAATAGAAAGCATGATTCTAGTTCACATTAACTTACTTCTTCTTCATTTACAAATATTTACTGAACACTTTCTGGGCAGTGTTATACTAAGGAGCCACTGTGACCATAACTTTAAACACAGCACACAGATTCCTTCTTTTCAGGAAGAGACAGAATAAAGAGGCCATGCTATCCTGCTATATGGATAAGACAGTGTCTAGAAGCCAGAACATGTAGGAGGAAGGCTTGATCCAGCCTTGGGTGGTGGGGAAATTTTTCTGAAAGATATAATAATGGCTATCTTGGAGAGAAAGGCACTGGTCAGCATGACACCAAAGGTGTCTGCCATTTTTCTTTTTTCTAATGATAATTTATTTAGAGTCTGTTGAAACCCTATGACTATTGACAGAGAGGAGATGGAGGTGGAGGATTTTGAGTAAATTACAACATACTTTTGGAAAGCTCTGGGTTTAAAATTAAATTTTGAGAATTGATGCTGAGAGTTCCTTTGGAGCCATGCCTTTTTACTTTTTGTATCTTTCTCTCTAGGTGCACATAGTCTTATTCCTCCCCACCCATCTTGCATACCCTTTTCTTGTTCACCACAAACTGATAGGGTTCCGGCTGTGTTTTTTTATTGTAGATAATGAAGTTCCAATTAGATAGTCTCCTGCTGGCAATAATAATACAGTCTGTTCTTTAAAATCTGCTAAACTCTGCTCAAGATAGTAGGCAACTCATTTTAAAAATTAAAACTCCTGCACTTTTATGTGGTATCTTCCTCCATTGAATTTATTTAGACAATATAGCCTCCAAATTTTCCCTGAAGGTCTTTTGACCCACTTTGAAAACAGATCAAAATGTTTGAGCCAAATTCACTAATGCAATTTTCATATTTTCTTTGGTAATGTGTAGAAAGGACAGGAACTTCTATTTACTGAGTGGCTAATCTGTACTCGATCTCTTTACCTGTGTGGTTCATTGACTCTAGGAGGTAAAAAGTTGAATTTGCTCAAAGAGGATAAGCAACTTGTCCCAGGCTACTCTTAAATGTCGGAGCTGGGACATAGATTCATCTGTGTGCTTCAAAGCTATTGCTCTTTCCTTTGATCAGTAAAGGCAGGGACTAGTCAGTTGCCTGTTTTGTAAATAAAATTTATTGGAACACAGCTATGCACATCTACTTATGGCTGCTTTCAGGTTACAATGGCAGAGTTGAGTAGCTATAACAGACACCATGTGGCTCACCAGTGCTTAACAGTGCTGAATAGCCACATTTGGCTAGTGACTATCACTATTGGACAGCATACTTCTAAATGCACCAGTGAATTAGATGAGAGTTGGGAAAATGGGGTGAACAGAACAAACATACGATTATCATCTCCTGTCCATTATGCATCATCCTACTTGTTTCCATGTTGTGTTGCTTCAGTATCGGTTTGAGGTTATCTCTTAGGTTTGTAAATGTATTATCTCCTGTTTTTGTCTTGGTGGCCAAAACACTTACTTATCACTCTTGTTACATGTTAGCACCTGCAGGACAGTTGCCATGTTCCTACTCCCTGTGTCTTCTTATTCTAGGACCTAGCTGAATGAGACATCTCAGTTTGGATATGCTATTCTCAGGGCAGAAGAAAGACAGTAAGAGAACAACCAGAAACATACAATGACTCTGAAAGACTTCTTTGCAGGCATGGTTTCTGCCTCTCATTCCATTGGCCTAAGCAAGTTGCATGGGCAAGCTTAACATCAATGTGCTAGAGAAGTATACTCCATCCACACGGGACACGACAGTGGGTGGATAAGTGCATCCTCACCTAGGAAAGGGGTCAGCAAGTGCTTGCAAACAATAAAACAGTCTACCACATTTCCTTGTTTCCGATGAGGAAATTATGATCTGGAGATGATTGTATAACTTACTTATTGCCAACCAACTAGGCAGTGCCAGAAATAAGAATGAAACTCAGGTTTGTCTTACTCTAAAGTCTATGTTTTTCCATTGCACATTTTGTAGGTTTCCCAGGGTATTTTGGCTGATAGGAGAAAAGCGTGCTGAAAATCTTCTATTTGTCCTGTGAATACCCACTCTCCTTCTTCATCTCTCCCTTGCCCTGGGAGGCTGACCTATGCTGACTTCATCAATAGCTTTTCTCGCTCCCTATTTTCCAGGTGGGTTTGGCATAGGGAAGCCCTGGAACAGATTGGAGGGAGGCAGAGGAGTGTGGCTGTATGTTTTATCAACCCGTCTCCCTCCCAGTAGGGTAACCAAGGACCAGCTGTGTCTCTTCACAAAAGGTCTTAGCTTCTAGCAGGCAGCTCTCTACACAACCCTTCCTTGTACATTCTGGAAGCACCTTCTCTTCACTTCACCTCTTCAGGCCTAAGAGTATAAGAGAGCTGAGCTATTATTAAACTGAGTACTATCCCTGTGGCTCTTCTACACTATCCCTAGACCTTTAAAAATAATCCTTAAAGTTGAGCTCAATGGCTTATAACTTTAATCCTGGCACTTTGGGAGGCTGAGGCAAGAGGATCGCTTGAGCCCAGAAGTTCAAGAAAGAAAGAAAAGAGAAAAAATAATAACCCTTAAATTCTGCTTGAATTGTCATAATTTTAGAGTGCTCTCTTCTTCTTGCTGGGACTCAGTTCACAAAGAGCTAGTAGCTGTAACCCAAGGCAGAACTGAAGAGAGATAATCACAGTTTTGCACTGCTTTTCCTTCTGTTTTCCCTTTAAACATGGAGAAAAAAGTTATTGCAAAGCACTTAAGAAATTTAGACACAGGTTAAATGAATATAGAAGTATAGAAAAAAATTTAAGGAGGTTTGGGATCTAAGAAAGTAAGACTTTTTTGGTTTTATTTCTTGACATTATGATTGACTGGTAACAATATTCAGATTCTCTGAGCTATCTATTTCCATGACTGGAAAGATAACTCAAAATACATGATGCATTGAGATTATAATGATTCATTCATTAATTCAAGAAATATTTATTGTGCATTTACTTTAAGGAAGAATATGAATTCAGAGTAAGAATAAATTAAGTGATTGAATTACTAGTTTTATTAAAACATTTTTACTATTTCCTACCCATAGTATGAACTTCCTTAAGATGGGGTTTTTAAAGAGAAATTTTGAGGCACTCTTGAGATGAAGAAATCAACAACTGTCTTTCATCTTTCTTCTCAAATTGTCATATTCATGAGATATCTTCAGAAATTATGTACTTCTATGTTCAAATGAATCCCAGAATTTCTAAAGGATAACTCCAAAAGGAAAATGTTCTGTTAACAGTGATGATCACCTGAGAGAATCATAAGGAAAATGAAACTCAAGGCAATATAGTGGGGGTCCCTTCCCCATAAAGGCTACTCCTTCTACAGAGAAACTGTGAACACACTGGGGTTTATTTCAATAGAGGAAAGAATGTTACCTCACGGATGGCAGAGACCTTTTTACAGGTGGGGAGGATGAGTCTAGTAAAACCTTAGAAATAGAAAGAATCTCAAGATATTGATATTTAACAACACTTCCTAGAGAATCTAAGGATCAGATTTACTCATGTCACCTTGTTAAAGTTGTCAAGTGGGTCCACACTACTAATAGCTGTTAGATAGTGTATTGAGATGGTGACAAGCACAGATCCTGGACCCAGGCTAGGTGGCTTCAAAACCTGCCTCTACTACCTTCTAACAGTGTGGAATAGGCAAGTTACTAACTGTGGTGGATAGGAAGGTGCACCATTCAAAACGTTCTTAAGAAGATTATAATGTCCAGCAGCAGAGAGTGTGGTCTGAGATAGTCTGTAGCTCTTAGCTCCTTCAGGGTCAGCTTCAATCTGTAGAGATCATTTTGCCTGAAGTGATACCTTTCCTGGGCCAGCCTGCACCTGGTGACTGAGCAAGGCAGGGTTACAAAGGTCCAACTACTTTTGCTCAATGTGGAACACTGTGATAGACAGTGTTAGTGTTAGAACTCCTTGCTGAGTTGGCCAAATCTTTGTCAAGCCTGCATCTGAGTCAACTTCTCTGTTCAATCCTGCTTCCTCCTTATTTCCTTCACTATGGTTGACCCCTACTACACATCTGATTCTCCAAACTCTATCTCGATCCCTGCTTCCAGAGAGCCTAGCATGTGATAGCACTGGAAGTGGTCTGAGAACTTAAGTGAGACAATAGTGGCATTTTGGAGCTGGATCATTCAGCTCCTTCTTGATGATGAGGACTCCGTCACTGAAGGCAGATGGAACACAGAAGGGCTCTGGTTCCAGGCAATGATCTTTTCACTTTCAGCAGTAGGGAGCTGGCAGGGAGTACCATGGATGGAAATGCACTAGCAGGTTCAATATATTAAATACTTGAAATATAAGAAGAAAATAGTAAATATAAGGATATTAGGATAAGATAGTTATTGCAAAGCATCATTGATGCACTACTGTAGCAGTCCTCAAACTGTGGTGTATATCAGAATCACTGGAACGGCTTTTAGAAACATGGACTGCTATGTCCCAAAGCCACAATTTCTGACTGAATAAGTCTGGGGTGGGACTCAGTAATTTCCATTTCTAACCCATTTCCAGGTGATGCTAATTCTGCTGGTCCACAAACACGTTTTAAGAGTCTTGCTCACAGAAAAATAATAGACGGTTGAGGAGAAGTTACATGTCATCAAAAATCAACCATGAAAGCCAGAGGGCTTTCCTGGTTGCATATTAAATAATAAATAAATAAATTAAATAAATAAATAAATAAATAAATGCTCATTTCTGAGTCAGAGGGCAGACAAAGCCAGGACCAAGCCTAGGACATAATACTCAGAATAGCTGAATTTCGAAGATGGTTAAACATCCAATAAGGCTAGACTTTATGCCAAGATCAATCCCTTCATTGGGAAAACCTGAAATATTTGCCCATTCTTTGGAATGGGAAATCTGATGGCTTTCCTAGAATACTTTGAATATTCAGACTCTTCTGCACCTCCTGAATTTTCAGTGATGCCCCACATCATTCTTGTAAGAGTCAACTTGTTTTCACTCTCATATTTACCCCCACTGAAATACAGCTGCAGAAGCCTCTTCCACAAGGCAGCATGTGGTCCCTCAAGACCTGAGACCTATCCCTATTTCTATATGATACCATTCTAGGTTATCAGATTACAGCCCTGCTCATTATTTTTAGCTACGTTGCACCTCTTTATAAATTTGGGACAACTGATGATATGCAAACTCTGCCTGATGGATATTTAATTTACTGCTTCCCCCCACCAAAAAATAAAAAAGGACAAAACTGAATTTTGGTACCCATCTAGTAAATCCTTACCTTGCCCAAATTATCAGTCCTTTCCAAGTTTTCAATTCTTTCAATTTTCCTCAATATCTGGTTATAATCTTCCAGACTTACTTTTTCTGATGATTCACCTTCCTTCTTCAATCAAAATTACTAAATAATAAAACCTTAATGCCTAGATCCCTGTTGCAGCATTAGACTGCTGTGTGACTGGCCCCTTTCCCCAGGATCTAAAAAAGCTCTGCAGGCCAGGTGCGGTCACTCATGCTTGTAATCCCAGCGTTTTTGGAGGCCAAAGCGAGAGATCAGGAGTTCAAGACCAGCCTGGCCAACATGGTGAAATCTAACCTCTACTAAAAATACCAAAAAAATAAAAAATAAAAACATTAGCCAGGCATGGTGGCAGGTTTCTGTAATACCAGCTACTTGAGAGGCTGAGGCAGGAGAATCGCTTAAACCTGGGAGGCGGAGGTTACAATGAGCTGAGATTGTGCCATTGCACACCAGCCTGGGTGACAAGAGCAATACGCTGCCCCCACTGTCCCCAGGAAAAAAAAAAAAAAAGAACCTCTGCAAACTGAAGCTTCCTAAGTTAGTAAAAACTTAGACTCATTCTGGCAGCCAGACCAAGCATAAACTGCATTCTCTTTGTATTGTCTGGATCACAAAGGAAATTACATGAAATGCTCAGTCAGTCATGCCTGCCCTTGTAAGAGAGGTAACCAAGACTGTGGACCATATCACCAAGATATTAGTGTATCAACAATCCTAGCTTGAGAGCTTCAAGAAATCAATGCGGGCTGCTGTTTCATCCATTTCCCTCCACGGACCTCTTGGCATCCATTAGACTGGTTACCTTCAGAGTTTACATCCTGTTTCTTTATTTTAATACAACTTTTTATACTAATATTTCAGAGGCATCCTGAAATATTACCTAAGGCATCCCTCTGTTGAGATATCTGATCTCCAGAATCCTAAAGCAACTGACCATTGTTTCTCCCTCTTAATAGCTAGTTCAACTGGTTTTGCTAACAAGAGTCCTTGAGAGGCAATTTTTTGGACCCTGCTTTGCCCACTCAAGAGGTTTATTATGACCTCTGAGATGTTCAGTCATGAATGATATTCATTTTTCTTGCACAAAAGTGGGGTACCAACAGTGTTGAACTTTACCTGAGTCTCAGGCTAACAGAAAATTCAATGGCTAAGAACTGCTGCTCCCTCTGCCCCCCACACCTCCAACCTTTTTGTATTCTGGAAAATGGTCAACCTCAAGGGAACACCTGCTCTCGCATATTCTGAGATTAAGACTTACCTCCACTCTTCCTCCATGGCACTCTTGTTTTATGAGACTAGATTTTCTCCCTCTCATTTGAGACACTTATCATTAATAAATATTCTCCCCATTAGAATGACCTGAATAAAATTACCTCCTTAATTATCTGGCTCATTTTGTTTTTGTATCTGCTTCTTCCTCTTCTTCCTTTTCACTGATGTTGATCCCCAGTAAAGCATTTTGCAGTCTGAATTCTGTCTCAACGTCTGTTTCTGAGGAAGTCAACTTATAACACTAATTTCCTGCCTCAATTCCCTCTCCTATGTATAGTGGTAATAGTAATACCTATTCCTACTTCACTGACTTTTTGTGAAGATTTTTTATGTTAACATATGCAAAGTGCTTAAAATTATGTCTAGCAAATAGTAATAAATAAATGCTAGCCATTAATATTATTGAAGAGCTTGCAATAGGAGAGGGAAAAGGTATTTAATAACTTTTGTTGGAACTACACAAAATTTCTGCAGACCCCCATTGTGACTGCATACCACTGACTAACCACGTGATTAATCGCGTGTCTCATGCAGTTACGCCCTTGCCTTAGAGCAAGAACATCTTTGAATGGAAAGAATGCATGCTCATCAAATGGCATGTGACCCTCTCCATGACACAGCTGCTACCCACCTCCCGGGATTTTCATCTCCACACTTGTCCCTGCTGTATTCTACCCTCGCATAATTATCAAATATTAGTTTACTTCACACAGGTTAGGGCCTTGGTATATGTCTTTGTAATGCTAGAAATGAATCTCCATCTACCTTCTTAAATTTACTAAATCCTACTCTCTTAAGATTCAGTTTAGAAAATCTTTTGCCCAGACACACTCATATACACAATAGGCAAAGAACTGAAGTATGTACTTCTTTTATGGGTCTCCCCAGGACCCTAGGCATACTTCCAACATTGTACCTGCCACATTGTAAGTGCTGTTGAAATTACTTATTTATGTGTCTCTCTTCCTCACTATAGCATAAGTTTTTAGAGAACAGGAACCATATTGTGGTACAAAACCATTTTGGTGCTTTGTATAGAGGTGGTATCCAATAAATTCATATTGGATGATTACACTGAAATAAATGTAGAGTGCTGTATGCATTTTTAAGTAGCTGAAAATTTCAGAGACCTTGCGATTCTTTTATTATTACAAGAGGACTGGTGGTAGTGAGTTCAAGAACATGTGCATGCATGTATACACACACACACGTATGCACCACTGCTATTTTTTTTGTAAATCGGAATCATTAGCAAGAGTATTAAGAAATGTTATTTACTTTTATATTATCTATTTTCACAGGTATTTCTTGCATTTTTGTTAAAAACTCAGATACAAAATGCTCTCATTATACATTCTTTATAGATACTCTATACATCTAAACATTTTTAATGATATATAGCCCTTCAAAATTAAAGGTTTTTAAGCACTTTAAATTGAGATTTTTAAATGTTGAAAGAATGATATACAGAAGGTTCAATTTTAATAACTACATTAGTTTAATTTGAAAATTTGATACAAATATAGTAATGGGGCTGGTTGTGGTGGCTCACGCCTGTAATCCCAGCACTTTGAGAGGAGACCGAGGCAGGTGGATTACTTGAGGTCAGGAGTTCGAGAACAGCCTGACCAACATGGTGAAATCCCGTCTCTATTAAAAATACACAAATTAGCCGAGCATGGTGGCGGGCACCTGTTATCCCAGCTACTCGGGAGGCTGGGGCAGGAGAATCTCTTGAACCCAGGAGGTAAGGTTGTGCTACTGCACTCCAGCCTGGGCCTGGGTGATGGAGAGAGGCTCTGTCTCTAAATAAATAAATAAGAAATGAACTAGTGGGATGAGGAAAAAAGAGATTGCTTCTTTTACTTTATGAAATGAAATTTCAGAGGCCAAATATTAGTGAAAAAAACTTTAAAGGTAGAATGTTGATATCCTAAGGAGATCCACCCTTAAACTGTATACCACAATTTTCTCTCATAACCTTCCCAATAAATAAAATTCATGCAACAAACAACACCTATTTCTGTATTCAATGTTCCATGATTGAGTTTGTACTCTGCCAGGTAATACCAGAAGGGGTGGGATATAGCTATAAATCACACAGGGAGCTTAAAACTCAGTGGAGAAAACAGGCAAGTAAACATTAATTAGAGTTCAAGGTGACAAACGCTAAGAGATAAAGTATTAGGTACTACTAGTGCAAATTAGAAGGTGTGACTTCCCCTGCTGATGGGGCCAGGGATGGAAAAGAATGGGTGGAGGGAATGTTATTTCCATAATGTTCCTCCTTTGCCTCAGCTGTCACTTGTTCTTACTGTTAAACTGCCTTCTTTTAGGTCCTCATTCACTTTCTGTTCATGTATGCATGTTCTAAACCTTTAATTTGCAAATTTTCCAAGGTTGTGGGACAAACTTTCCTTTTAATTTCTGGCAGTCCTAAAGTCTCTATACACAGTGGGTACTCAATAAATGACATCAGCCAAGTCTAGCCAGTAATTATCTCTTACCCAAGCTTTCCCTAGTCTTGCCATGCAACTAACTAGGTGGCATTCCTCTGGTTTACCATCAAAACTGATGAGGAGGGCACTAAGGGAGCCATTTCAGAGCTTCTCAGCAGATTAGCAGTGCAACTCCTATCATTGTTAATAAGATTTACAGAGGTAATCTACCTGGCTTGGTAGAGAAACCCTGCTATTAAAATAAAAAGGGCAATACCTTCAGAACAGAGCAAAGTCAACTGTTTTACCTTCTAAGACATTAACATGATAATGTCACTGTTCCTCCAAGGGTGCCTGGCTTGCTAATAAATATGCTGGTACCATTCAGAGAGACACAAAGGGCAGACTATTAGGTGAAACGTTTATATTCTGTTGCTTGAGGAAAACATAGGCTTTCTCTTATGACCCTTTTTTCCAGAGCTACATTCTCATAGACATATCTAAGCATGGGTCTCCCAAAGTTCAATAAGTCATGGAGGCCAAAAATTGAAGGTTGTATACAGGCAATAGTGAGCAGTTTCACATAGACCTAAAATGAGGTGCCCTGAAAAGGAGTAGTGAGGTACTGTTGGAAATAAGAATTATGGCTAGTTCTCTGAGGAACTTGCGATGGTTGCCAAAAAAATTGATTTTCCTCTAAGTAGTGTGGAGTTTTCTCAAGGATTTTAAGCAGAAGAGAGGTGTAGATAGATATGTGTTTCAGGAAAGTTCAACTAGGCTGAATGTATTGGAATAACTGTAGGTGTTTATTATTATAATAATGACCCTCCATATCTATAGATTCAGCATTCATGAATTCAGTCAACCATAGGTTGAAAAAAGTGTTTTTTTAAAAAGGATGGTTAGGTCTGTACGGAATACATATAGACATTCTTCTTTATTATTATTCCCTAAATAATGCAGTATAACCACTATTTACATAGCACTTATATTGTATTATATAGTATAAGTAATCTAGAGATTAAAGTACATGGGAGGGTGTGCATAAGTTATGTGCAACACTATGCCATTTTATATAAGAGACTCAAGCATCTGTGGAGTTTGGTCTCTGATGGGCACTCCAAAAGCTATTCCTCATGAATATGGAAGGTGGCTGTAGTTTTTCTTTATTTGAACTTTTCTCTAAAAAACAATTTTGCCAACACACTATAACTGCAAGTCAGATCATATTAATCTCAAAGTTCTTTGTTACTGTATCGGAGATGTGTAGTGGCCAGCCGTAGAAAGTGACTCTCACTAACACTGAAAAGTTGTAAGACCTGACTTCAGGGAGAGCAAGAGAAAGGATAGTTATAGAGACCTGAGAATCAGGTCTTCTCTAGGACTCTGCCTTTGAACAAATTAGCTTCAGTCATGATCAGTTTTTATAAGACTCTGCTCAAAATGCAAATTTCTAGGCCAGGTCAACTGATTTCAAGGCAAAGGCAACTTGATTAAGTTGAATAATGACCCCTGGAATTAGCAGATGTTATCTCATGATTAAAAATCCCACCAGAATAACATGGCACAGGGAATGATGCTGAGCAGACAAACCTTGAAATCAGTGAAAAACACAAGTAAAACAAAAACATGTCCACTACAAGGACATCCCTAAAAAGAAAGTTCACACTCTCACACCTCCACCAAGGTTCTCTATGAGAGGGCCCTACGCTCCCTTTCAAATCTTAGTTCTTAATATAGCCATCTTTTCGTAAGTTATTTCAGACATTTTCCTTCCTATACAAAGCATAGATTTTCATATCATCTTGCATTTCTTTATGATACTGTATTACTTATTAATACTCTATTTATACCATTCATTGCTCACCTTTCCATATTTCATAACCAAAATTTTACTTATCCTCAGTAGCTTAGCTTAAATATCATTTTCACAAATCTTCAGCTGTATTCAAACAACACTTTACTTGTATCTCTATTGTTATTTTATTTTGCCTTTAATAATTTATTGATAATACTATTATTATCGACAACTAAGAAACTGTACAGAAACTTACAATAAAAAATATTATAAATGTTATTTCATTTGACGCTGGTGGTGCTCTCTGTTTTATTACACTTTATCTTTCATAGGTCAAGAAATGTTAGATAGAAAGATTGCTTAAGTGTATGCCTCTAGTTACTGGTAAGGTTGAATTCCAATTCAAGCTCTTCTAGTTCTTGCCTCCCTATGTTATTTGAAAGTGTCTACTCAACTAGATTTCAATTTCCAAAGGCAAAGAACTTTGTCTATCGATGTGTCTCCCATGATGCCTACCAAAGGTTTGCAATGGTAGGTAGTCAGTAAATGTGTGTTGAATAAAAGAATGATAGCATCAAAGTTTAAAATGTATTATCAAATGATAAGTAGTTTTGGATTCAGAAAAAGAGAAATCGATGAAAGCTAGATAACGGAATGAGTCTTCCTCTTGAAGGTAAGATTAGAGTTGAACTTCAGATATGAATGTTTGGAAAGTCAGGAAATGACAAAGAGATTTCATGGTAGCAGAAATCTGTAAGCTGAGCCTTTCTCACTGCCTGGATTGGTACATCTTCTTTGTAGTTTAGTTTATAAACATAAAGAATCCTTTCAAATGCGATATTGACCTGTTTAGGGGATGGGGGAGGTGGTATGAGGCCAAGATGCACTAAACAGTGATTTATCATTTACTCCCTGATTCTTCTTACCAGGTTGATTTATGAGGCAGCTGTCAGGCCTAGCTCTGTGATCTGTGATAGACTTTGAGCTTCAGGCTTCCTCAGCCAAATTAAATTTGACATTCAATTTAAAATCTGGGATACAGTATGGGCAACTCTAACTATAACGTGGTATAGCAATGAACGTTCTGCTTAACATGGGGGTTTCTACAGCTCCCTGGGTCTTCTCCTCTGAAATAGAACATTTAATTCATTTCACCAAATCATACAC
The DNA here is from genome assembly GCF_000951045.1 of Mandrillus leucophaeus. Classification (NCBI taxonomy): domain Eukaryota; kingdom Metazoa; phylum Chordata; class Mammalia; order Primates; family Cercopithecidae; genus Mandrillus; species Mandrillus leucophaeus. The sequence continues at coordinate 205,655 of NW_012101912.1, forward strand.
TTTTAGAACTAAAAGACACCTTACAAATGCTTGAGGACAAAGAGGATCCTGCAATTCTTGTATCAGTCATAGCAATTAACATCTTACCTTCCTGTGTGAGATCATGTGCATAACAACCAGAGTACAGGATTTTGAGGCAGACAGACTGGTGTTTCATTCATAACTCTGCTGCTGACTTCTTGGGTAAAATTGGGCAGAATATCTAACCTATTTAGGTTTCAGGTTCCTTATCTCTGAAATGAGAATAATACCTACCTCAGAAGTTACTGTAATGATTCATCAAGCTAGCATATGCAATTTGCTCTGCACACAGTACATCCTAAAAACATCTTGGCCCCACTCCATTTATAACACTTAGTGCATTGGGTTAAAATGACTTGCCCAGTGACATAGAAAAGTGGTCCTGTAATATTCTGTCATTTAAGCCCTCCTGAACGCAGACATTGAGACGGTCTTAGGAATGTAAGAGGTTTATTGAGCAGGAGAAAGATTACCATACTCAAGCCAACCTGAAACCTGTGAAAGAAAAGGAAAGAGGAGGTGAGATTGGGCAAGGAGAGCCTCAGCTTCAAATGAAGGTCTGACAGCATCTGCCAACTCACTGGATAGTTCTGAAGCAGAGGTGACTTGTTACAGGATTCCAGCCAGGGAAGAATGGTGCCCAGATATTGGCTGAGGGCTGCCTGGGATGAGAGCGGGCTTGATCCAAAATCTGAGACAATTCTCGCAGATGCCAGTAGCTGAGGACTACCAGCTAACTACATTCCTTACAACTGAATTTCTCGCAAGTTATTTCTTGAAGGGAGATCTGAGTTGCACATTCCAAACCTGCCACAACTAGGAGCATAGTGTTCTATTAGATCAAAAAGCAGTTGTGACCTTTAAAGTTTCACATAATTCAAAGCCAAGAAAGACTTGATAACTAAAAGATGAAATTTTAAAAATAGAAAACTTTGATGTATATGTTCAAACTGTATTCGGAACTGTATGGGACTGAAGAGGCAGCAATTTCTATATTTCAAGACTCAAAGAGATAAAAAAAAAACTATAGAAAAACACAGATGAATGTTGACAGAAATAGAGAGAAAAAAATGAGAATGTTGGAAACAAAAAGAAAAAAAATCAATCCTCTTTTTGTAATGGCGATGTAGTATAAAGAAGACAAATGCTTAGAGGAGTTACATAAGTTGTGAGTGCATTCCCAGCTCTGGTAGCTGCTAGGTCTTTTACTTTGGGCAAGTTATCGAGCCTCTCTGAAAGCTAGTTAGTTCGTACTTTTCTTTTTCTATGTTAATCAATTCTGGTATAAATAATACTTTGCTATTTCTGTGCCAAAGAGCACTGAGACCAGTCTAAAAAACTCACTTAGCTCCTTCTTCCAAGAAATATTTGCTCTTGGATAAGACTGTGAAACAACTAAAAAGCTTACTTATGACTAGCAGCTTGCTCATAATACTGCAAGACCTTCATTTCACTGTGTCCATCAGTCTAAAGCTAGTGTGTCATAAATTCTGCCATTCCCAAATATTTCCCCATCCTTTAAAACTTGCCTTTAAATCACCCCATCTAAGTATAAACTTGATAAATACATTTTCATGACTTTTGTGAGATACTGTAAATACACTGTCAAGATCGTCCTCTTCTTTACTTCATTAATCTAAATCAACTTAGCTTTGTTCAATCAGTAAATGTTTTTGGTGGTCTTTTTAGGGAGTGTGATGGTTAATATTGAGTGTCAACTTGATTGGATTGAAGGACACAAAGTATTGTTCCTGGGTTTATCTGTGAGAGTGTCACCAAAGGAGATTAAAATTTGAGTCAGTGGACTGGGAAAGGCAGACCCACCTTCAATCCGGGTGGGCACCATCTAATCAGCTGCCAGCACAGCTAAGATAAAAGCAGGCAGAGAAACGTGGAGGGACTAGACAGGCTAATTTTCCAGCCTCCATCTTTCTCCTGTGCTGGATGCTTCCTGCCATCAAACATTGGACTCCAAATTTTTCAGCTTTTAGACTCTTGGACTTCACCAGTGGTTTGCCAGGGGCTCTCAGGCCTTCATCCATGACTGAAGGCTGCACTGTCAGCTTCCCTACTTTTGAGGTTTTGGGACCTAGACTGGCTTCTTTGCTCCTCAGCTTACAGACAGCCTGTTGTGGGACTTGACCTTGTGATAGTGGAAGTCAATACTCTTTAATAAACTCCCCTTCATATATGCATCTATCCTATTAGTCTTGTCCCTCTAGAGAACCCTGACTAATACAGGGAGTCAACAACCAGCACAAGATTGGAAGTTTTGCAAAGAGTTGTGATGGAAGGTAATATAGGTAAAAGAACTGAGGAAATTAGCAAGAAAGTGATGTTGTGATAGACTGTTGAGCCTACCATGGAAGACCAAGAAAATGAAAACAATCAGGGGACTAAATGTAGTGGTTTTCAACCTTGACACTCTTGATATTTGAGGCTGGAAAATTCTGTTGTGGGAGATGTCCTCTGTATGATATTAGCAGCATCACTGGCCTCTACCCAGCGGATAACAATACTACATACCCAGGGGTAACTACCAGAAATATCTTCTGACATTTCCTTGTTTTTTAGAGGGCACAAGTTCCCAGTTGACAGTCACCGGGCTAGAGGGAGAATAGAGAGATCAATAAATTCGTTAAATAACTAAAGTATGTCAGATAACTATTTTGGCAGGATTACTTGGGTAAGTAAGTGGGCAGGGTAGGTGAGTTTGGTTGGGAGGGAGAATGCTTAATGAGTGATTTCAAAGATAGTGCCATTTTAGGCTTTATTATTTTTCAGAGTATAAGCACGGGGATGGATGAGTGACACGTCGTAGAGTAGAAGAATGCTACATAAGAGAAGCCCAGACTTGGTGGGAACATTCGATGTTCTAATGCATAAAAAGTAATTATTTCAGAGGCTGCCACGAGATGAATAGTTAAAAAAGCCTGATTGTCTTCTCAATTTGATTTGTGGCAAAGGTAGTTAAAAATAGAAAAGAAGCTGAAACTTTACATGTAAATATATCCCTGCTTGAGTAAAAACAATGAAAGTGATCCTGATAAAATGAGTCTCCAATGAATAACAACAGGATTTTATTTTAATAGCACTGACATGTTCCTGTTTCTAAAATAATGTTTAATAGGGGCAAGATGACTTCCATACTAAGGTATGTTGAAAGAAAAGAGCTCCTTTACTTACTACTGAGGTAGGAGTTATTAAGAAATTATTTTAGGCAGATAGAGAGGAAAAAAGGGGTCCTTGGAAAATTTTTCGAAGCTCTTATATAGCATGAAAGCCCTGGCTCTTAGACCCAAGCCGGCAATCTTTGATATGCAAATGCAAGCCGTTAGAAACTGGGTCCACTCAACATGGTGATTACCAGGATTGTCCTCTTGACCTGACCGGACATGTGCCTGGCAGCATGGCCGCCCCCACATATCCCCACGTGTGTGGAACATCGTGGCGCCCTATATTTGCATGTTAAAAGGCTAGGGTGGGAGGAACAGTTTCTTTGTGGGCTATGTGAATGACATGCCTGGTCAAACCAATACCCTGAACCCTATGCAAATCAAATCGAACATAACTGGCTAATATTACCTAAATGTGGGGTCCCGTCTCTTGGCTTTGGAGCCCTCCCTCCAAGTTTGTACAGGGGAGCTGCTTCTTTCTTTCTCCTCCCTTCTTTCTTGCCTGTTAAACTCCCTGCTCCTTAAAACTACTTCACGTATGTCCTGTCGGTTTTTCTAATTCCACTCCAGACTAAGAACCTGGTGTTCCTCCACTCATCAGAGCAGTATCACTACCTTGGGTCAATTATAGTGAGACAATACACAAAGCTAAAGTATTTATTTGGTAGTACAGAATGAGATTCAGGAATGATCTTAATGAGTCTTAATTATTCAGCAAATTTTATTATTTATCATAAATTATCTTTTTTAATAATTGCTTTAATAAGTAAAGCAATGACAAAAGTAGTGTGGCTAAACAGAAGAATAAGTAATACAGACTTCTGTGTGAAATATGATTAGACAGCTGCTATCATCCAGGAGTTAATTTCATTTCATCAGGCCATTATTTTATTCTTATAACATACACAAACACTGATCCACAACAAAACATTGAATCAATGATTGTACCAAGTAAATGATTGGATAGTATCACCACAAATCTCAATCTCATTTTTTTTTTTTTTTGTACATTCATCTGAAGCTATCTGGAAAAAGTCTGCCATCTACTTCTTACCCATCACTGAACTCTGATGTTAGCCCTTCTTCCCTTCACTCCCAGACTTAGAGTTCTGGCCTGCATCATGCTGACTAGGTCACCAGGGCAGTTTTGGCTTTTTGAAGTACTTTTGAATGAATCCTCACTACAATTTTAAAGCCATAATTTCAATTACAAAGGCAGATTTGAACAGAGGCAGTCTGGGATTAGGCTATGATGATTGAAAGCAAAGCTTTTAACCCTCTACACCTTTCCTAGAGACTAATGGCTTTATTGGAAAGGATCAAGCAAGCCAGTTGATAAAGGCTTTTTCACCCTACCTGCTGGTGGCTGCCTTTTTGTAGCTAAAGTGGGAGTCTAGGTGAGAAATGTGCATTGTGTCCCATAACCTGTAGTTTTTCTTAATTATGAGGATATTTTTTTCTTGAGCTTGAGCCCTCCATAATGCCAGCAGACTTACACCATTCAAGTTGTGGCATCACAGAGGTAGGTAACTATTTTTCCCGAAAATGTCTGCATTGTGCTTCAGGAAGAAAAAAAAGAAATGTACCAGAGAGACTCTAATGGCACTTTTTCTCATAAAGAATTAAGAAGGAAAGAAAAACGTTTCAGAAAAAGACTTTCTCACCTGATCTTACTCTGCCTAGCGCAGCTGCATACAACTGTACTTCTTCTTCTGAAATGCGTGATTGTCTTTTCTTCAAACAACCTACTTATATTTTTTATTTCTTCTTCGTTTTTTGTTTGTTTTTTTAATGAAGAAAAGGGGACTAAGGCCTTAAAAATAGACTCAACTTAACAGGCATCTGTAAAATATATTCAGAACCTCAACTTTAGGCCTGATGATTTGAAGAAAGCGGTTTCTTTACAAATTGTTATTTGAAATAAATTTCTTAATGATAGTCAACTTTTCCCAGAATTTAAAGTAAGGATAATAGAAGAAACTGGGCTCATCCTTCATATTTTTTGAATCCCAACCTGAAATATTCTTACTCCCAGATTTCTTCATCTACTCAGTTTTGAACTCTGGGTTTTACAGAGAAAATCAAAGGACAGTCATGAGACAGGATAAAGGACATTGCAGTTCATTCATTCAGTGGTACAGGTAAGACATCACAAACGCAGGTGTACAAGATACGGGACCTCTTTTTTTTTTTTTGGAGACAGTTTTGCTCTTGTTGCCCAGGCTGGAGTGCTGTGGTGTGATCTCAGCTCACTGCAACCTCTGCCTCCCAGGTTCAAGTGATTCTTCTGCCTCAGTCTCCTGAGTAGCTGGGATTACAGATGCCTGCCACCATGCCTGGCTCATTTTTGTATTTTTAGTAGAGACGGGTTGTCATCATGTTGACCAGGCTGGTCTTGGACTCCTGACTTCAGGTGATCCACCCACCTTGGCCTCCCAAAGTGCAGGGATTACAGGTCTGAGCCACCACTCCTGGCTGATATGGGACTTCTTTAACTTTTCCTATTTCTTGTTCAAGCCACCATGTGATCGAGTTCTGGAAACTGAATCTCAAATGATTCAGAGTAATCTCAGTCATGTCAGGGCTTCTGTTCCTCTCTTAGAAATTGTGTTCAACATCTTGTAGGAGTCAGGGAGAGCCAATGTGTGAATACTGGCACTTGTCCTATACCAATATCATCCATGCTGGCCTATGTGGAAAGTCTCTTGTTCTTACTTGTCCTTTAGTCATGAGACACATTGATCACTGTGGTGTCTGCTTCATACAGTACTTCCAGGTCTCTATACCCAGCAATTTCCTAGTTAGTCCTGTACTACTTTTGGGTGCACAGAGAACAACTGGAAACTCTGGAGCTGCTTAGGTAAATCTGCCTAGAAACTCAGTGAATATCTTTATTCTGTGCCTCTTGTGCTATATCAACTTCTAAGAGGATTTCCACCTGCTCAGGTTCTCCCTGGGAGGTAAGGCACGGGTCGGCTCTGCTCTTTGATCCCCCAAACTTCCTCATATTTTCTACAGGGTATGCCCCCATCTGCCTTCTAATAGGTGATATTTACACAGCTCTGTGACCATGATATAATTAGATTTATATTTTATTAAGCTTTTTTATAATAAAATTATTATAGACTCACAATAAACCAAAAATAGTATAGGAAGTTTCCATGTACCTTCCCAATGATAACATTTTACATAACCGTAGCACATTTTCAAAACGAAGAAATTGTTAACTAAACTAAGGACTTCATTCTGATTTTACCAGTTTTTACATTTACTCACACATTTTCTTCTTTTTTGGTGTATAGTTTTATAAAATTTTGTCACATGTATAGATAAAATTTGTGTAACCACCATTGCAATAGCCAGAGTAATCCAGAGAAACAGAATCAATAGGATATGTGAAAACAACAACAGAAACAATAAATATATATGTGTGTGCTATATATATATTACATATATATAATATATTATATATATAGAGAGAGAGAGATTTATTTTTAAGGAATTGGCTTATGTAATTATAAAACCCAAAAAAGAGCTAATGTTGCTGTTTAACTCCAAAGACCATCTATTGTCAGAATTCACTTTTGCATGGCGAAGGTCCTTCTTTTGCACTATTCAGGTCTCCAACTGATTGGATGAGGTACATCTGCATTATAATAGATACTTTGCTTTCCTCAAAATTCACCAAGTTAAATGTTAATCTCATCCAAAACACTCTCACAGAAACATCCAGAATAAGATTTAATCAAATATCTGGATACCATGGCCCAGCCAAATTCATACATAAAATTAACAGTCACAACCACTAGAATTAGAATATTGAATTGTTTCATCATCACAAAGAAGCTTCTTGGTGCAATTCCTTTAAAATTTTGTCTTCTTTTTTATAACAATAAAAATAGCTAATATATATATTAAATGTTTACTATATGCCCATGCTCTATTCTAAACATTTTATATGTATTACTACAGGCAATCCTAAAAGTAACCTAATAAGGTAGGTATTAAGATAAACCCATTCAGGCCACAAAAGAGTTCCAAAATAGATTAAATTAAAATTAGAAGTTGAAGAACTGCATTTATAGGATAACATTTATATAAATACATATGTGTGCACATATACACTCATACCCCACAAAATATAATTTTTTTTTTCTCTCTCTCTCTCACAGACTAGAATTGGTAGTGGTATTCAGAGAAGAATTTCATTTTATTTGTATGCTTTTTAAAATCAAAACAGAATAAGAACAGTTCTATATTACTTGTAAAATTAACACAAACAAAAATTTGAAAACTCAGTTATACTAATATTACTTTGTATATTGTCTTACTTGAACAACTTAAAACTTATTTCAAAGGGGGCAGAATTCATTCTCTGTATCGCTTCTCCTTCTTTGGAAAAACATCCCCAAATTATTGCATCTAATTTAAGTTTCTAAATATAAATACAAGATGTTGACTTGTTATTACATGGAATAAACTTTAATGTCTTCCCCTTAACCAAACTACTTTCAGAAAGGTAGAAGATAAATTAATATCTAATTTTATGCATTTATTTTGAACAGTTAGTGAGCACCTCTTATATGCAAAGCACTGGGGATACCATGTGAAAAGCCCCCATACTTCCACTTCCTGCATGTAGAAGGTAGCTGCTGAGATGACACCCAATGATCCATACCTCCTGGTAGTCACACCCTTGTGTAATTATCTCCCCTTGAATGGGAGCAAGGCTTATTGACTGGTTTCTAATAAACAGAAAACAACAAAAATGAAGGACTGTAACTTCTGAAAGCAGGTTATACACTGTGGCCTTCACCGTAGGCAGTCTTTTTTGATCTCTCTTGAATTGCTCTGTCTGGAGAGTGTCAGCTGCCATATCATGAGATGGCCCTGTGGAAAGTCCCAAGTGGTGAAGGGCTAATACTTGCCCACAACCACATCAGTAAGAATAGAAACAGATGTCCTCTCCACTCCACACTGATTGGGTCTTCAGATAAGACCACAGCCCCAGCTAACAGCATGACTACGATCTCTTCAGAGATCTTGAGCCAGAGGCATACAGCTAAGCCATGCTTGGATTCCTGACACATACAAACTTTGAGATAGCAGATGCTTGATGATTTAAGCTGCAAATTTGTGGAGTAAACAGTCTTTCTTCTGTGTTTCCAAGATACCTTGTATTCTTCCTCTATTAAAATCATTAACAGAAATTATTGTGCTGACCATATGGCAGGCATTGTTCTAAGCACTTTACATATGTTAATTTACTCAACTGTCTCACCACATCTGTAGAGATAGCACATTCATTCTTCTGGCTGCTCTGACAAAGTACCACAAACTGGGTGTCTTAAAATAATAGATATATTGTATCATAGTTTTGGGATCTAGAATTCTGAAATCAAGTTGTTCCAGGGCCATGCTGCTGTGCAACATTCTGAGATTGTGGACCGAATCCTTCTTTACCTGCTCCTGTCTTCTATAGGAGCTGGCAGTCCTTGGTGTTCCCTAGCTTGCATCAGTTCAGTCTCTACCTCTGTGTTCCCATGGTGTTCTTCTTGCATGTCTTTACACTGTCTTCCTTCTAAGTGTGCCTGTCTGGGTATCCAAATTTCCCTTTTGTAAGAGCCAGTTGTCTGGGCACAGTGGCTCAAGCCTGTGATCCCAGCACTTTGACAGGCTGAGGTGGGCGGACAACGAGGTCAGGAGATTGAGACCATCCTGGCTAACATGGTGAAACCCCGTCTCTACTAAGAAAAATACAAAACAAATTAGCCGGGCATTGTGGCGGGTGCTACTCAGGAGGCTGAGGCAGGAGAATGGCGTGAACCCAGCAGGCGGAGGTTACAGTGAGCTGAGATCGTGCCACTGCACTCCAGCCTGGGCGACACAGCAAGTCTCCATCTCAAAAAAAAAAAAAAAAAAAAAAAAAAGAACCAGTCGTGTTGAATTAGGGCCCACCCTAATGCCTTTAAACTTGATTATTTTCAAGTAAGGTCACATTGTGAGCTACTAGGGGTTAGGACTTCAACGTATGTTTTTTAGGGGAACACAATTCCGCCCATAGCCGGTAAGTACGATTATCATTATTATTCCTGTTTTAAACAAAGAGTTTAAATACTTGCCAGCATTGCACAGATAATAAATGCCAGAGGAAAGATTTGAATTTAGGCATTCTGGCTCCAAAACTTTTGCTGACAACCACTTCCTTACATCACCTATAATATGGTCACACGCCACTTAATGACAGGGATACATTCTAAGGAATGCATCATTAGGTGATTGATTTGTTGTACAGATATCATAGAGTGCACTTATACAACCCTAGATGGTACAGTCTTCTACACACTTAGGCTGTCTGATATAACTATGCCTCCAAGGCTACAAACCCATACAACATGTTACTGTACTAAATGCTGTAGGCAACTGTAACACAGTGATATATATTTGTGTATCTAAGCACAGAAGATTTACAGTAAAAATACAGTATTATAATCTTAAGGGACTTCTATCATATTTGCAGCAATTAACCAAAACATCCTTATGCATCACATAACTATGTTTATTTCTTTGTATTTTTGTCTTCCACAAGTAGCAACTAGTTAGCCACTAGCACGCAGTATCTGATATGTGTTGAAGAAATATTTAATTTTAAATTTCAGTGATATTTGAGATGGGTTTTAAGTCATAGCTGTTCTTTGTCAGATGGAAAAGATAGAAGAGAAGTGTCCTTACTGAAATTCTTACTCAAGTTGTATTTGATTTGAAGCTTAGAGCTGACAGATTATACATATTATAATAAATACACCTTCAGTTGGTCCTGAAGAGCATCTTCTATTTCCTAAAGCACTTTTGGTCATCATACAATATATAATAGTTCTCTTTGAGACTCCCTGACTGGCAAATAAATAAAAATATAAAACAAGTTTAAAAGGTTCCAAACAAAATGACGAGAAGCACATTTTGAAATGTACAATTGCTAGGTTAATACTTCTTCTGAGCCTCAACACGACAGAGGGCCATACTGTATCAGATGATCATGCCTGTGATGATTGATGAGAGCTAAAATGGAACTTTACAAGTTTATCCAAATAATGACCTCAGTACATAAAAAGTAAGTCAATTCATGTTTCCCTGAAACAGTATTGTTGTTTCTTAATTGGAGGTGCATTAGCAAGTTCCCTTTAGAGCGTGAGTTATTAAACAATTAAATAAATGTTGCCCATCTGTGCACCAGCGATTTAAGTGACTTACTGTACAGTTAATCAGTCATGCTTAATCAGCATGTCAACGGTTACCCACTTGGCTTAGGGGCACAGGCTTTTTATTTGTGGTGGAAATTGCAGAAATGGAGTTGGATAGAATAATTTCACCATGGGAGCAGAGGAAGTCAGAAATTAAGGTGTTTTGTTGTCTTCGTTAATGTGAAGAATATGTAGTTTTGGTTTTGGGGTTCCCCTCCCGCCAACATTTGCTTCAATCTAAGCAATAGCATTAGAAATGTACATGACAAGCATCTGGTCATTTCCTCCAAGGTATTGTCAGATTCTCTCAGCATCCCATTTGACTCCGTCTGTAAAAACACTTTGCATTTACATTATACCTTTATGTAATGATACCAAGGAAGTGAAAATAGTAATAATTATGTGAACCTGGGAAGAAATAGAAATTCTTATGCACAGCTCTGAGACTAAAAGGAAGGCTTCGTTAATGTTGGCTGGTTGTCTGAAACTCCATTTTCATTTCACTAATAACGTAAGGAATGTACTGACGCCAATAACATCTTGCAGCCCGGTTCTTTTCAAAGGTGCCAAAATATTAGTGCTTAGGTACACTGATGGTGTGCTGAAGGCAGAATATTTGCCTCCCTTTATTCCAAGGATTCATGAGAAGATAACCTAAGAGATCTGTCCACATGATGAAACTATTTAACCAAAGCAAGCATTGCCCTTTATCCACAATCTCATTATCAAAAGATTGATGTTAAAAATATAAATATTTAAAAGAAAAAGAGAAGAGGAAGTGTGAAGATTGAGAAAATAAAAAGAAAGTAGACGGCAGAACATACATTTGTTTTTTAATAAAATATATATGGATTAGAATAAATTTTAGATGCATATGCAGAAAACTAAGAATAACTTGATTTATACCAAAGTCAAGAGCTTATTTCTCTCTCACGTTAAAGTTTGAAGCTATGCAGATTAGGGCCAATATGCCACTTTTTCCCCACTAAGTTCTCAAAGACCCTGGCTGTTTTCTGAGTCTGTTTCTCTAGTGTATGACTTTCACACTTATGTTCGAAGACAGTATCTATGTTTCAGGCAGCAAGGAAAAAGTTCAGCTAGTAAAATGGGGCCAAAAGTACCCACCAATTGTCTTTCAGTGATGGTTTCTGAAAGTTGACACACATTTCTGAGCATACTCCATTGATTAAAACCTAGTAACGTAATCACATTGCAATGCAAAGGAAACAGGAAAGTGCAGTCTATTTTGGAAGACCATGTATTCTACTAAATATCCAAGAATCTGGCCAGGCGTAGTGGCTCATGCCTGTAATTCCAACAATTTGAGGGGTTGAATTGGTCATATCACATGAGGTCAGGAGTTCGAGACCAGCCTGGCCAATATGGTGAAACCCTGTCTCTACTAAAAAAAAAAAAAAAAAATTAGCCAGGCTAATTAGCACACTACTGTAATTCCAACTACTTGGGAGGCTGAGGCAGGAGAATCACTTGAGTCTGGGAGGTGGAGTTTGCAGTGAGCCAAGATCCTGCCACTGCACTCCAGCCTGCACGATGGAGTTAGACTCCATCTCAAAAAAAAAAAAAAAAAAAAAAAAAATCCAACAATCTATGTTAATGGAAATAATCTTTTAAAAAATACAGTAGGACAACACATTTCTACACTCCATGATTTCATCCCACTCCAAAAAGGTAATTACTTTTGATTTTTTCTATTTTTTCTATTTAGTTATTCAAAAGTTATATGTATATAACTAAATATTTGTTAATTCCTTTATTTTTTGATTTATCAATAATATACTCTTCTCTGATCTCCATTATAAATTATTAGTATAGATTATCTGGCATGACCCAAAGCCCCCAGATAAACAAAGATGCTCTCACCAGGCAGGATATTCCAAGGAATAAAAGGTTTCCTCCCAGGAGCTGAGGGCAAAGGGCCAAACTTTCCTTCAGGCAGGGTTAATCCTTTCTGCACAAAACTCATAATGTGACTAGGCAGGTTACTCAACTCTTTAAAGAATGGTTGCTTAGTTCCACTTGGTAGCAAACAGTACTATTGTATATACAGGAATAAAGAGGCATCATGACCATTTAGTCTCCTCTCCCCTTCCGGCTTTTACTTTCTTTAATTTTCTTCTGTGAGTGTCGGGTATATCTGCAGGTTCCACCTGAGATTTCCTTTGGCACACACTGCACTGATTCTATTTCTGTTCAGTTTTCCTATCAATATGCTATATAACTTCAATATTTCAATGCTTCACCTTCCATACTTAGAGTACAGATAAGCACATCACCTTAATCTACTCCTCTAATGATCCACCTTCCCTCTCTGCACTTTTATGAATGTATTCCCTTTTGACCTTCTTTACCATCATTTTAATTGGATTTTGGCAGGATACAAGATAAATACAACATATGAGATAAATACTCAGAGTTCACTTCACTGTGCCAATCTGTGAGCTCACACATAAATTTCAACTCACTAACTTTGGAAGAGATTTTTTAAAATAATCTGTACCAAAACATTCAATTGGTTGGAAGTACATTTCTGACTCTTTGGGAGGGGTGAACTGTTGTATAAATGAAAGCCTATATGAAGTCATATCACAGAGTCCTACTAAAATCTTTCAGGTTCTGGTAAATTATCATGGTGCAAATGAGGTTTTTTAGCATATCGAAAATGGTTGCAAATTCATTGACATGACTTGCATTGAGATATGGAAGTCTACGTCCTCTTTCCTTGAATCTCGGCATATTTTCACCACAAAATATGGTAGAATTATACTTTTTCTGGTTTCCTTGTCCAGGCCTTAATAGACTGTCCACTTCCCATCCTTCTCATGAAAATGTTTGTTCTGGGAAAGTAAACCACTATGCAAGGATTGCCCTAAGATTATCATGCTGTGAGGAAGCTCAAGCTAGCCATGGGGGAGGTTTCATGGATAAAAGAAGAGAGATGGCCGTTCAACTCCAGCTATTCCAACCATCGTAGCCTACATGCAAGGCTGTCAGTGAAGAAGCCATCTTAGACATTTTATCTTAAGCAGATGCAACATGGAAAAAACAAACAAACAAACAAACAAAGAAACTGGTTGACAGTCAGAACTGAAGCCCCAGATACATGACCCTAGTTGAATTGCCCAAGCAACTTCCACTCACTTAAGTTATCCCAGCTGAGGTCCCAGTCACCATGGAGTAGAGACAAGCTACCTCTCTGTGTCCCTCTCAATTTTCTGACCAACAAAATTGTGAGCATAATAAAATATTTACCTTTTTACTAGAAAAGTTTGGGGTGGTGTGTTATGCAGCAGTAGATAACTAGCCCAGGTTTTAAAAGCCAGGATTTTTCTTTTTTGATAAGCACCTTGAGTACGCTATTAGTGATAGAAAGCTAAATATGTTTATCATTTTTCCTGTGTCTCTGGGGAAAAAAGTATTGGAGCTTGGCTCTAAGGAAGGCATTTTCTAAATGTAGGTCTTTATTCCCTTTTATCCACTGAAGCTTATTATATTTGTAGTCCAAGAGATAGTTTATTTTCTAAGATTTATATTTAGTTTATCAATCAATGGATTAGGATATTACTTCATTTATAACATGTTAAATGATGCATAAATGTAATATAATAGAAATGAAACGTGATAAACTGTAGAGATATAAATACAAATTTGATTCAATATGTTCGCAGTTTCTTTTGCCCTCTGTCAGTGTGATTGCTTTTGCATAATCCATGTCTCTAATTATCCCTTCCCCTGCTTTGCATATAAATAGCTAATTAGATAGTGTCCCTGTCAGCTATGAAGTATATAATATCCAAAGACACACTCCTTTAGAAATTTAATTTGGGGTAACAGATTGTACTAACCAATTGAAAAACCTCAAGATTCATGTTTGGTGAATCATTTGATGTTTTAATTTGAAGTCAGAAATGTCACACGTGAATCAAAATATCAGTCCAAGTAATTTACTTATTTTGAAAAATTCCACTTTTTGCAAAGATTTTTCATGTCTTCTTCTTGTTTTATATCAACTCAATGGGTGGCAACAAAAACAATGAGAATGAAGGCTAAAATTTATTTTCTTTAAGGAAATACAATTTAAGAAAGTTAATGGGTGGGGGTGGGGAAAAGAATAACTATGTCCTACTTATCAGGTATAAGAACCAGCAGGCCTGTTTTCTAGCAATTGAATAAATACTCATAATATGTGAAGCTTTCACTAAACGCTGTTTGTTTACAGGCACAATTTCATCCAAGTATTATTGCTTTAAGAAATAGCTGCTGAGCATGATTGGTGTAATCTGTGCTAAGGGTACAGGACAATGTCAGACCATCAGTGAACTCTGTTCAGGAACACAGCCATGGGAAAGCATCAAGAATTCTAAAACTAAAAATGCATACTCTATTACTTGGTTTTTCTGATGCTTATAACAGAGTCCCTGAAACCGGGTAATTTGCAAATAAAAGAAATTTATTTCTTACAGTTATGAAGGCCGAGAGGTTTCAAGTTGAGGACCCAACTTGAACAGTCCTGAGGAGGTGCAGGATGTCACATGGTGAGGGGACTGAGTGTGCTAATGTACTTGTTCAGGTATCTCTTCTTATAAAGCCACCAGTTCCACTCACATGATAACCCATTAATCCATTAACCCATCAATCCGTTCATCCATAATTGGATTAGTCCATTTATGACTGCTCTGACCTATGACTCAGTCACATTTTAATAGCCTTACTTTTCAATACTTCCATAGTAAGGGTTGTTTCCAACATGTGAAATTTGGGGGGCATATTCAAGCCATAGCACACACTGCCTTTCCTTGAGGAAAGGACTAGAGTCAGTTTCTAAAAGTGCACAAGCTTGAAAACTAGCTAGATCTTGTTCATATCCAGGGATGCTATTTGCTGAAAATATCAGAAGCTTACTTTGGTTTATTTAAAAAAAGAAAAGGCTGCAAATACCAGAAGCTTACTTTGATTTATTTAAAAATAAGAGGATTTCACTTTGGGAGGCCGAGGTGGGCAGATCACCTGAGGTCAGGAGTTTGAGACCAGCCTGGCCGGCATAGTGAAACCCTATCTCCACTAAAAATACAAAATTAGCTAACTGTGGTGATGAGCACCTGTAATCCCAGCTACTTGGGAGGCTGAGGCAGGAGAATTGCTTGAACCTGGGAGACGGAGGTTGCAGTAAAGGGAGGCTACAGTAAGCTGAGATTGCGCCATTGCACTCCAGTGTGGGCAACGAGCAAAACTACATCTCCAAAAAAACAACAACAACAAAAAGAGGGCCGGGCATAGTGGCCCACGCCTGTAATTCCAGCACTTTGGGAGACTGAGGCAGGCAGATTGCCAGAGCTCAAGAGTTCGCAACCAGCTTGGGCAACATGGTGAAACCCCGTCTCTACTAAAATACAAAACAACAACAACAAAAATTAGGCAGGCATGGCAGCATGCACCTGTAGTCCTGGCTACTCGTGGGGCTGAGGCAGGAGAATTGTTTGAACCAGGGAGGCAGAGGTTGCAGTGAGCCAAGATCGCGCCATTGCACTCCAGTCTGGGCGACAGAGTGAGACTGTCTCAAAAAAAATAAAAATAAATAAATAAAAATAAAGGATTTATGAGAAGAGTCTGTGGCAAGTATTCCTGCTAGAATTTTAGTAAATGAATCTTAAATAGAAACCAAGCAAGGTCATATGCAGCCAAACTCAAAAAGTTTGCTCAAGAAACCACTATGAGAAACTGTCTCTCTTGCTTGCCCTCTATGAAGATTGACTACCCCGAACACTCATTGCTGATAGGAACAGGAGACAGGGAAATACGGAGTAGAAAGGGGTGGTTCCCCAGCAAAGGCCCCACCCTCAACCCTGGATACCCATGGCCCTAAATGAGAACAGGCATTTCTGTTTTGACACCCAAAAAGTTGCCTTTTGGCCTGCTGCGTACCCTATCCTGCCTCCATATAAACCCCAAACCCCAAGCTCCAGAAGAGACCAGCAGACCAGCGATGGTATAACAGTGTAGTGGAAAAAGAGAGAAGAGGAGGGACATCTGGATACTGAGCGGAGTTCAGCTGGGGACAGTTGAAAAAGAGTCAGGCCACTGGGGAGCCCGATTCCAGGGAAAGACAACCTTCCCACTCCATTTCCTCCTCTTTATGTTGCTGAGAGCCACCTTCACCACTCAGTAAAACCTTGCACTCATCCTTTGAGCCTGCGTGTGATCCGACGATTCTTATGGGATACTGGGCAAAAGCTCGGGATACATAAGGCTATAACACTGGCCCCCTGCCCTTGCGATAAGGCAGAGGGTTCATTGAGTTGATTAACACACAAGCCATCTGTAGACAGCAAAGCTGAAAGAGCTTGGTAACACCAGGGTTGCAGACAACCACTCCTAGACGCTGCCATGGGGCTGGTGCCCCAAAGTGCTAGCCCTAGTTCCTGCACCCGTCCATCTGCGTGTTCCCCCTCCTGTGAGGGGTTTGGGTTTGCAGTGGCCGAACAGAAAGCCACCTCCCCTTTGCATGTCATGCAAGGGGGACCAAGGAACTCTCCCGTTTCATTGCCACATTCTTAATTTGGTGGATGAATTCCATGTGACGCTGAGCATTTGCATCACTATTCCAATATTCAACGTGAGAGTGCTTAAACAGCTGCACTTAGATTACTTGATCAAATTTTAAGTACTAGGCAGGGAAGGAATATCTGTTCCTCCATCTTCAGACTCCCTAATACAAGTTAAGCATTCAGAGCCATTAGAAATTAGCTTCTTCAACACAGCTCAAGCAGGGGTCCTGGCCATTAGAATTTAATGAAACTCATCCCCTACTTGGTTAACAGCAAGCCCCAAAAACTGAGATCTCAGCCCCCTGCCACCTGCACCCTCCATGGATTGGGATTAAAAAAATACACACACACACACACACACACACACACACACACAAACACACACAGACTGTCTTTTCCCATGGGCCCATGGGAATTCAGTTTCATCATCTTGGTAATGGAGAATGCCAAGCTCTGGGTAAATTTTGTTCATCCCATACAGGCACTGAGATTAACGTCTCATTCTCTTAGACAGTGAACCCATCATTGATAAGGTCAGAGAGATCCAGAACCATCATTTGCCATCTCCCTACAGATTTAACCTCTTTAACACAATCTTCCTTGAGAAAACCAAAATCATCTCATTTCACCCTTTCCTCCCTTATTGTCATTTTCTATCAGTTCTCACAACCTCAGACACTTCTCCTTTTTAAAATTCTAACCTGTATATAGTCTGAAAATTTCCTTTTCTTCTATCCTCCAGTCACTCTCGACTCCTGAATCCTTCTTCATTGGGACCAATGTTATGCGCTGTTCATCACCAGTGAAACCCTCTATGTCTTCAAACTCTTTCATGATTTTATTTTCCCTTTCTTGCTGTAACCTGAACCTGGATCTCTCTTGGGGTGTTGCATTCGCCAGCTTCTCTTAAGTTGTGGTTATTTACATCTCTATATCTTTTACCATTAAGCACTTCCTTCCTATTCTATTTCCAGAATCTTCTTCCTTCCTCTTCCTTAAAATCTTTAGCTTAAAATCTCAAGCCCTTTAGATTATATCATCCATTATGTGTAATTAGTGGTGTAATTGTGTAATTTACCTACCCTATCTACCCCCATTTCTCCACATTTTAGTTCGTTCTGAGCAGTTTGCCTATCTTATTTCTTATTGTCTTCAATATATCCATACATGATATTTGCAATTCTGATACCTGTCTGATACCTCCTTACTTGATCTCTTATTTTATGATCATCTTATCAACTGCTCTACTTAAATCACTACTCTGTGGTCACACTCTGAATTTGTTATTACCCATAATTGAAACCTGGACATAATTTCAATTTTTTCACAACTTCACTTTTCAGCTCACTCCTCTATTACCCCAATTTCAACAATTCCACCACTCAAATGAGACCTCCCATCCATTTGTCTTACCACCTCTTCTCTGTTCTTCAATGTGCCACTGGATGTCCTTTTTTCCCTCCTTATCCAAATTCAATTCCATGGCCAATCATTTTATTTATCTCCTTGAATATATTCTTTACTCCATTGCTCTTCTTTCAATTTGGGGACTTACTTGACAAAATCACAATTCTGGTAAATCCAACCTTTTGCCAGTTTTGCATCTGTACCAATGCAAATAATTATGGTTGCATAGAAATATGAAATCATGTTGATAGGTCTCATTTAAAATTTATGACTACAAGTGCCAGATAAGCTCTTAAAGTTGCTACACAAATCATAGAATATCTCCCTGGTTCATTCACTTTCTAGTTTCTTATATGTTCATTCACATTTTGTTCTTCCTTCTCAAACCTCTAACATAAGCTCCACCAGCCTTATCATCGGATGAGTATCTTTTTTACTGAGACGAGTAAAAAAAAAAAAAAAGAAATAACTTCTATAGACTTCTACCATCATTATCTACCTACCTGTTGGCATCTATGCCCACATATCCATCCTTTTTACTTTTGAGTATGGATTAACTATTCACACACTTATCCAAAGCGAATTCCCTGAGTTGGGCAATTAATTTCATTTCCTCTTACCTGCTTAATAAATTCTTAAGGAATTTCTACTCCAGGAATGTTCCACTTTGTCTCCCCTGCATGGTCAATTTTCCCCCTTGTATTGGATCATTTACTCCAGCCTACACACATGCTGTTATTTCTTGCATTTAAATCAAACAAATAAAAAACACCTTTAAAAGTTACACCTCCCCCACTATACACACTGCCATTTTCAGAGATTGACATTGCAGCCAAACTCCTCAAAAGAGACCTCTCAGCTCCCAATTCCTATTTCATCTCCCCTCACTACACATTAGCTGGTAAACTACTTGGAGAGTTTTAGCTCACCTACTAAACCAAAATGCTTTAAAGGTCATGAAGAACTTCCTTATGCTAAATCCAGTGATATATTCTTAGTATTTATTATATTTGATCTTGCTAAACATCTTTCTTACAGTTGATTGCATTTTCCTTCTTAAACCATTAGCTTCACTTGGCTTCTGAGACATCACCTCTGTTTTCTTTCCTCCTTACTGATTACTCTTTCTTGGCCTTGCTTTGTGAGTCTTTCTTATTTTCTCAACCTCTTAGATGTGTTAATGTTGTGGTAATTCAAGGCTCTCTCCCTAGCCCTCTTCTCTTCTTTATCTACACTCTCTTCCTTGAATCTACTAGTTTCATGCCTTTAAGTTCCATTCTCGTGTTCCAACCCAGCCCAGTCCAGCCCAGGCCTCTCTTCTGACTTCAAAAGTTTTAAATCCAACTCTTTATTGGACATATTTACTTGGATGTCTAATAATCATCTTTAACTACTGTTGATCTTTCCTGAAAATCCTTCTCTATCCACTGACTTGCCCTTTTCTGCTGATGGTAACTGTCCTTCTAGGTTCTCAGACCCAAACCCTTGAAGTTAATCTTAATTCTCTTCTCTCATAATCAAATCCATTAGGAATTTCTGTTGGCTTGGCCTTTAAAAAATAATGAGAAACTGATAGCTTCTGATCATCTTCACTGTATCTTCTTGCCCAGAAACACATTCTCATTTAGAGTGCCATAGGTGCCTCTTAATACAGCAGCCAGAGTAATTGTTTTAAAACATGTCACATCTGTAATTCCTCTCCTGAAAAAGCTCAATGGTGTTACATCTGGCTGAGCATAAAAAACAAATACATATAATGGCTTCTAATTTCCCATAGTGTATACCTGGCACATCTATACTACTCCCTTAGTCACTTCTACTTAAGGCCATGGAACTGGCTCTTTCCTGTGTCTGAATTGCTCTTTCCCTGGGACAACAGCATCTCCTTCCCTCCTGTGTTTAAGTGTCCCCTCTCACTGAGGATTGACAGCTCTATATAAAATTTCACCCATCCTCCCTTCCACCCCCACTTCCATCCCTATCCTGAAACTTCTAATCCATTTTTTCTCCCTGGATTCTGTCACCTTTTAACATAATGTTAATTAATGTGCTATATTTATAATTTACCGTCTTTTCCTTTGGTATAATGCAAGCCTCTAAGGGCAAAGATTTCTATCCTTTCCTTTTATTTTTTACATAATCAATAGTCAATAAATGTGGTTGAATAAATGAATAACAGTCCAAATCTATTCTGAATTTTTTTCCCAGAAAATTGTATGGTCATTTGAGTGACTTTGGCTAGATAATTAATCCACAATTTAGTTTTTAATATTTTAAAATATGGCTTTAACTCTATTTCCTCCAATAGATAACTATCACATCCACATTTATGGAATAACTTAGCTTTCTAAACCAAATGCCAAATTCATCACATCATTATGTGAATAAATGTGATAGATCTTTTTCAGGATTCTATTTTTTTCTTTATTTATTTATCAACTAGTATACCTTACATGGACTGTAGTAGTAATAACTGTGGTGTCAAGAGTATTTGTCCTGTCTGATAGGACAAATGTCTGCTTATTGTGTAATTGACAATTCTTGCACATTTAATATTTTAGACAAACTTTAAGTCAGCTTGAAGAGTTTCTTAAAAACCACATTGGACTTTTTTGAAACTGAATTATTTACATTCATAGATTTTGGAGAAATCATCATTCATTTTTCATTAATTCACTCAGCATATCATTTTTGATTGATGTCTATATGCCAGAATTGATTTACATATATGAAAGCTACATATAGAATTTAACATTTTCTAAAAGTCTATTTAAAAAAAGCAGGTAAAATTAATTTTAACAATATCTTATTTTACTAAATATGATTAAAATATTAATCATTTCAACACATAATCAATAAAAAAACTAATGTCACAAGGCACTGAAGTAGACAGTGGGGTATGATGGTTGAAGAAAATAGACAGAATATTGTCTTTCTGTACCTCATGTCTTGTTTATGGTACTGAAATTTCAGATTCTCAGCATTGTAAAATGTCTCCTTATTTACACAATTCTTTTAAGCTCTATAAAATTAATAAATTCTCAAATACCTCTAGCACATTTCTTTATGCCTAGAGTTCTGTCTTTGTTGTCTTTAACAGTTGATGTAACAATAGGTGTTGTTAATTTTTTAAAATTTATTTTCTACTTGATTATTGCAATATTAAATGAATCAAATAAATATAACTCAATCACCTTATTACATTCCTTATATTTTTATTCGCTGTTTAGCTATTTGGAAATTCATAGAAAAAAATCATATCACTTACAAGTGTGAGATAAATCTTTTCCCTGCTAATATTTTTTACAGTGGTTTGGTTGAAAATGTTACAAAATCTTTTGATGTTTGTTGTAGAATTCTGATAGGTATCTTTTATTAAGATGAGAAATTTTGTATCTCTTTCTAGACTGATAACTTTTTATAAAAAGACAGAAAAACGCACATCTAAGAACTAACATTTTAAAAGCTAATTTTAAAGCTAAACTCCATGCTTATGACTGTGAGTGTTCTACTTGTGGCTTCAGCTGTAGGATGCTGAGGCTGGAAATTTCCCATTTTGCTGCAGAATCTTCAAGTGCCAATATGCTGTCTCCCCCACCCCCCAGGGATTATTCAACCGGGGAGAGAGAAAAGCAATAATTGATCAGCATCTTGGGGTATCAATGCCCAACTGCTGGCATTCTGTGTGTCTTAGGGAATTCAGATCTAACACTTTTACTTAAATCTCTGGTTTTCAGACTTTCTCAGAGTCTGGAGTGTTTGTTCAGTTTCTCCTGAAGAAACACTTTTGATTTTGTGCCTAAAAAGAGAGCCAGGGTAGTAGCTGGCTGAGGTGAGGAGGGTTAGCCTGTGTTGCATACTGACTTTTAAGTGAATCCTCCTGATTTCAGCCTGTCAGCTAATTTCAGCCTTCTCCTATATCAAATTTCTGAATTCTAAATTAGAAGATTTTGCCAGGCTACTATGATAAATTCTTTTCTTTCCATATTCTGTACTGGATGTTCTGCAGTGGGGGTCCCCAACCCCCCTATCCATAGTCTGTTATGAACTGGACTGCACAGCAGGAGGTGAGTGGCTGGCAAGTGAGCAAAGCTTTATTTCTATTTACAGCCACTGCCCATCTCTCACATTACCACCTGAGCTTTGCCTCCTGTCAGATCGGCAGCGGCATTACATTCTCATAGGAGCATGAGCCCTATTGTGAACTGCACATGCGAGGGATCTAGGTTATATGCTCCTTATGAGAATCTAATGCCTGATGATCTGTCACTGTTTCTCATTACCCCCAGATGGGTCTGTCTAGTTGCAGGGTGGCAGGGAAAGGAGTTCAGGGCTCCGACTGATTTTACATTATGGCGAGTTGTATAATTATTTCATTATATATTATAGTGTAATAATAGAAATAAAACACATAAATGTAATATGCTTGAATCATCCTGAAACCATCTGCCTCCATCCTTCCAGTCCATGGAAAAATTGTCTTCCATGAAACTGGCCCCTGGTGCCAAAAAGGTTGGAACCATGGCTCTGCAGCCTATGGCTTCCTCTGCCATAAATCAGTTCCTGTTTCTCTACTTGCTTTTAGTCGTTAAAAATTTTGGTTAAAATCTTCAAAACTACAAAAATGTAGATATCCTTTTCCCCATTTCTTGTGCACTGAAGCCTTTGTATTTATGTGTCATAATTCTAGTGAGGTCTCCAGAGAAATGGAGAAATGAGTGATAAAACATGTTGACTCAATCTGCTATTTAAAACTAAAGTTGCTTCCATTTTATGAACTTCATAAATGAGTTATCCATATAGTTTAGAGTTAATTATGTATTACTATTTATATGTTCTTCTGCATTCTCTTTTCTTGGATTCAGGTTTCTGTTTTGCTGGAGAGCATACTTTAATAATTAATCAAGGGGAAGGAATAAGTTTTCAGCTGCCTGATTCCTTGAATTTCTGAAAATGTATTTCTTTTGCATTCATATTTGAACATAATTTAGATGAGTCTAAAATATTTTCTATATGCCCTTTATAGGCATGATTTAATGTTTTCTCTAATACCGGAAATTTGTATTAATTCTCTCACTCTGTTAGTTTATGGAATTTTCCATTTGTTCCTGGGCATTAACAAATTTCATCACAATGTCTCTAGGTGTTTTTTTTTTTCAATTATAATTTTAGTACTCACTGGCCCTTTTCACATAAAGACTCAAAACGGTTCAGATTAGTAATTTTAAAAATTATTTTTCCAGTTATTTCTTTGGTGGGAAATAAATATTCATTGACTTCTTACATCTATTCTTCACATCTCTTAACTTTATGTACAATATCCATCTATATGTAATTTTCTAATACATATATACATATATACATACATATATACAAAATTACATATACCTATACACATATTTATATATGCCTATGTATTAATATATAGATAATATATGTATATATACATATACATATATACATTAATATATAACTAATGTGTAGGTATATAATTAATGTAGATCTATTTATATATGTAATTTTTTCTGATTTTTTCTTTTGCCTGTGTTTTGAGGAAATTCTCTATCTTAATCTTCTGGTTCATTTACTTAATTTTCAGCCACAGTGGTTCTACCATTTGGCCTTGAGTCAAGTTTCCACCTGCCTGCTCCCTTTTTTTCCATCTACCCATATGACTTATCTGCTGCTTCAGAACAAATTGCTCCAAAACCTGATGTCTTAAAAAAGAAAACACTTATCTCATAGTTTCTGTGTTTCTGGAATACAGGCATGGCTTAACTTGCTTCCTGTGCCCTAAATTCTCCCACAAGGCTGCAATCAAAATGTGGCCAGGGCTGAAGTCTCATTTAAAGACTCAGTTGAGGGAGTGCCTTTCAAGCTCACTCGTGTGATTGTTAGCAAGATTCAGTTTTTCATGGGCTGTTGGAGAGAGATCCTCAGTTTTTCACTAACTATTGGCTGGAGGACTCCATCAGCTTTTTGCGAAGTGGGCTTCTTCGTAGGGTAACTCACAACATGGCAGCTGACTTCCCTCACAGTAAGCAAGTAAGACAGCAAAAGCAGCAGCACACGCTGGAAACTGCAGTCTCTTTGTAACCTAGCCTTGCAAGTGTTATCTGTCATGTTTGCCATATCCATTTATTAGAATTGCTAAATCCAAACAATACTCAAAGGTAAGAAATTACAGAAAGGCATAAATACCAGGAAGGAGGAATCACTGGGAGACATCTTAATGGTTCCCTACCATACACCCCCTCCCCATTATGTTCATTTTAATAGCAAAAGATTCTGATTGGTTTTTAAATAGTGATCAGTTAATTTTTAATAAATGTGAAATCATTCTGAAATTCTCAGAGGGTGCTATTTATAATTAATTTGAGCACTTCTTCTGATTCTTGCAATAACTGTTTTGTTCGGTGGTTGGTTCTGATTGTTTAATATGACTGCTTAGTGATTATGGCATAGTTTTTCATATTTATAACTAAAAGACTAGTTTGATTGGTATCGTATGTACCCAACAAGAGAAAAAAATCTATATTGTGCTGGTAGAGAATACAAATACTGATTTTAAGATTCTGCTAGTATGGTCATGCAGAGAAGGGCTGGACAAAGATGGAGCCTGACTGGTCCACACAGCGTCTGTCTCCTGAGTGCGCCTGAAAAGTTATTTGAGAAACTCCTCTTTTTCTCTCTAGAATCAAAGCTCATGCTGGGTGTTTTCTGCCTTTAAATAGAGCAGACTATTTGAGATTTAACCTGAGGGCATCTTCTCAGAGAGGTGCCTCCTGCAGCTGTTCCTGTGGTCTTTAATTAATTACATGGTACCTGCCCGATGGCTCACTGAATTTTTTCAACCTGACTGGCTTTGATTTGAGGTTAGGCCACGGCTTTTTCAGGAAAAACTTCCTTCTTTAGTTTCTCTCTCTTTCCTAAGAGATTCTCAGACTGCTCTGTCTATTGAGTTTTCTGGTGAAGTCAATGTATTTCCTTTTGTGATCTAGAATTTCTTTAACTCTTGGTCTCTTAGTGAAACAATTTCTGGTTTTTCAGTGACCAAAATGGTGTTAATTCCCCTTTGCTTTACTAAACTTCAGACAGGCTTCTTCCTGACTCTAGATCCCTGATCTCCCTTTTCTTAGAGCATCCACTTTAGAAAACTTAAAATTGCTTTTTTTTTTTCTCTGCTTAGTTAAGATATAAATTTTCCTTGAGCCTCTAGTTACTCTTTTTTAAAAAAATGTTTTATTTATTTTATTATTATTATTATTATTATACTTTAAGTTCTAGGGTATATGTACATAACGTGCAGGTTTGTTACATATGTATAC